>NC_081414.1:558625064-559225064 GCF_030272615.1 Cryptomeria japonica | reverse complement strand
CTTTCTCTTACGTTGTTCTTTTTCTTTAGAGGTGTTTCCCTTCCTAGGCCATTCTTTAGTATGCATATTTTTAGTGAATGTTTTGGATGGTTTCTCCCAAGTTGAAGTGTCTTCCAGGCCCAAAGCTTTATCTATGGCATCGTCTAGGGTAGGGGGTTTCAATGCTCTCATCAATCCTTTAATGGAGTCTTTGAGTCCCTCCACAAAAAGATAGGTGAGCCTGTCCTCATCCACTCCTGAGACCCTTACGGAAATTTTTTGAAATTCAGTGATGTATTCTTCCACTGTTCCCCTTTGTCTTAAGAGAGTTAATTCTTTGAAATCTTTTTGTGGGTGTTTCCTCTCAAATCTCTTAATGAGTTTCTGAGTGAACTCGTCGTATGTTGTTATACCATCATGACCTTGTGTGAGGGTGCCATGATACCACCATTCATGTGCTAAACCTTCTAGGTGTAAAATGGCAAATTGGACTGCATCGTCTTCTGTCATGGGGCTGAGATTTAAATATGTATTAAGTTTTTGGATCCATGCTTGGGCTGATATTTTTCCGGAGCCATCAAAGTTAGGTTTTGATAGTTTATTAACTTTGTGTTTTAGATCCCTGCTGAATGGTTTTCTCCTAGGGGTTTCATTTTTCTTTGCTTCACAAAATTCCCTAAAAGATACAACCTCTCTTACTTCTGGCCCTAATCCAGCGTAGGCCACGGCCATGTCTTCTGTGTTATTCATGGAGGAGTTATTTGTTTCTTCCTTATTATTTTCCTCTCTAGGTAGGAAATTGGGTTTTTGGATCCTGGAGCTAGAGGATGTATTATGAGTGTTTTCAGAATGATTTGAGTTTTCTTCTCTACCATTGGAATGATTCCTAAGAGTATTCATGGTGGTATTCATATCTTGTAAGGCTTGAAGCAAAGCCTGACTTGTTTTTTCATTTTGCTCTATTAGAGCTTTAGTTTTTCTATCATTGTTTTCCATGAATGTTCTAAGTTCATTTTCCAATGGTTCACCCATGTGGTTACTACTTCCTCTGGTTCTCCTTTGATAAGTTTGCATTAACAACCCTTAACAGGATGGCAGAATCAGGCTCTGATACCAATTGTAATGTCCCCAACTCCGCAATCTAAAGAAACATATAAACAATGAATTTCAACGGTTGATTCTTGGGTATGAATAATTTATCTAGAGTGTAATTAGCCAAATTCACTTTAAGGTCATTTGTGATCAATAAGTCAATTCCCATATTTGGTTCCTAATGAAATCGAGAGGACTAGCTACCATAGGATGCCCGTAGCGCTTATCAGGCCCAAGGGCGGTACACTCCCCCTTGGCCCAACTGTCAGTAGACCCTTAGTCAACTGCAGTGGGTGGCCTACCTGACAGAGGCCTAGTTCCTGCTATCCCTGTTGCTTAATTCCTCATCTATCTCACTAGGTTTGGATATGCAATTGCCTTATTCATCACCTTGGTAATATCTTAGTTCATTCCTACTAGTCCTTAATTGAATAATGCTATTTATTCTTCAAATTATAGATGTAATCTGCTTAATTAATTTAGCACATGTAGATGTATTCATATTGTATACCCATATATATATATATATATATATATATATATATATATATATATATATATATATATATATATATATATATATATATATATATATATATATATATATATTATATTGGTTTTCATTATATAATTTCCATTTATGTAAAAAATGTATTTTAGCCATATCTAAGTATATATAATTATATTGAATTAACAGCTACATAAATTTATGCATCTATGAAATAAATACTTATCTATTTATAAGCATGTAACCCCATTGATATATGAAAATATTACTGCAGATCTAAATAAGTGCGGTAAGTGACTTACCTGTGTCTCCTGCCTTTCCTTTATCGCTCTCTCTTTTCCTTCGTGCCTTTTTATGTTTATTTTATAATATATTATATGATAAATATAATGTTATATTATGTATCGATATAATAATTTATATTGTATATCAATATTGCATTGTATGATAAATTTAATGTTATATTATATTATGTATCAATATAAAGTTCATTTAACAGTTAACATTAATAATTTAAAAAATATGATCAATATATATTAAAAATAAAACAAGGAGTCATTTCTTTTTTTTAAATAATGGGAGATATAAATGTTATCTTTTATTGAATAATTACAAAAATGTGGGGTTATGACAATCTATTTGAACACGGGCTATAAACATTCAAAAGAATTGATTTATCTTTCATCATTTGGCATCGAATTACCACGTATCAGTATAGCTTTCAAGTTTTGTGGTTAACATTGTTTATTTTGTGCATAATATGGTTAAAATTTATATTTCAAATTTCAATACTATATATATTCTTTGTATGGGCGTACCCAAGTTTTAAAAAACAAACTAGAGAGCCACCATACCTAAACCCCAAACCCATACCTGAACCAGCAATTTCAGTTTATTTATTTGCACAATTTCAACGTTTATACAATGCTGTCACAAAGTCTAGTAATTAGTAAGCTTCAAAATCCTGTACTTGAGACTCTCTGCAAGTGAAGCTGTTAGTAAACAGAAATACATATCAGATTAATCAGTTTTTAGAATGTTTAGATCTGTTTTAGTCAATTGAGAACAGAATTTTCTATGCTCATTACAGAACATTTGCCCCCTTCCATTTTCATTTCTTTTTTTTTTGTCAATCTATAAAAATGTCACAAGATGAATATCACTGAGAACTTACTTGCTGCAAGCTGATACAATTTCGAAGTAGGTTGCCTCACTGAAAGTCACTCCTTTCTCCCTCATTCTTTCTGCAAAATAAAGTACTCTTTCATGTTGGCCTCCCTTGTTCAACACTGACATCAGTGTTGAGTATACAATGTTGTCCACTCCAATATTATTCATTTCCATCTCTTCAAACAAGGAATAAGCTTTCTCCCACATTCCTGCATTAGGAACAACTTCAGAAAGGCGTAAAATAGTGTTGCTCAAATACGAAGGAACACTGCCAGGCTAGAGATGTAACACTGTCATACCTAGCATTCCATAGGCGTGGATTAAAATGGTATACGTAACAACATTAGGCAAGCAACCAAATGTCTTCATCTTACTGAATATCATTTCAGCTTCATTTAGTAGACCCTGCACTCGATACAAAGTCATCTCCTAGCAGAATACATGGTATCCAAACTGATATGAAGAAACTAAAAATTTGTTAAAAGAAAAAAAAGAGTAAAAACGGTAAAACACCTGTTTAACATATGCATCAATAAAGGCTGTACATGCTTCTACAGTTATCCCAATTTCCATGTCTAGCATCTCATCAAAGTGTTTCTTTGCTTCAATGTGACCTTTTAATTTAGAGGCACCATTAATCAGGATGCTAAAAGTAATAGCATCTGGTTTTATCCCCTTTCCTTTCATATTCTTATGTATGCATAATGCCCTGTCATACATTCCTGCATTCATAAAGTTTGCTATGGCTGTATTATATGCATTAGTATTGAGTTGAATGCCCTGAGAAACTGCCAGAGAAATAATTGAATTGGTCTTTTCAAGTTGATTACAATGGCCACAGGCTGCCAAGAGAGTGCATATCGTAACAACATTTGGCTGAATTCCAGCACATTCCATTAGCTGCAGCAGTTTCAAGGCTTCTTCCCAGCATCCTGCAGTGCCATATGCATTGATCAAGGCATTATAAGTCACTATATTCTGTTTTAATGAAATGCTATTCATTGAGTCAAAGACTTCTCTAGCCTTGTGTGGTTGTCCAGACTTTCCATAAGCATTAAGTAGAGATGTATATGACACAATATCTGGCCGAAAACCTTTTTTCCCAAGCAAATTGAATGTTTCTAAGGCATTCTCAGACAGTCCCAGAGAAGCATATGCACCTATCAGTATATTATAGCAAACAACATTTGCATGTATACCCTCTCCAATCATCATTTCAAATGTTGCCTGGACATTTGCAATCTGCCCACAGGCAGCATAGGCATGCATGATGGTGCTGAACGTCACAGTGTCTGGCTTACAATCAATTGTGTTTGTCCTCCTCATTAAATAGAATGTTTCAACAGCCTTATCATACTGTTCCATCTTGACTAGGCAACTGATGATGATATTGAAAGTGATTGTATCTGGTTTAACCCTCTTTTTTCTCATAAGCTCAAAGTAAGACAATGCTTTTCCATATTGGGCTCCATTTTTAAAAGCAGACAAGATGATATTGTGAGTGACTAAATCAGGACCTACTCCATTTTCTGTCATTCGTCTACACACCTTCAAAGCTTCCTCCCACCACCCACAAGCACCACAAGCATTTATAAGATTGTTGTATGAAGAACGACTTGGTGGTACCTGCATGCCACACATCAAATGGCAAACCTCATGAAGCATGTGCCTGTTCAGGAAAACCTGAACAAAACTCTAATTCTTTTACTTGAAATAAGTGTTCTTTGATTATACTAAGGGGGTACCAATTCACTTCAAATCTTATTTATTCCTTGAACTTCTTTGATCAAATACTCAAATTCTCCAGCACACACAAGTGATCAATACTGGCTCGGGTATGAACCTTGGTTTTATCATGGCCATGTACCATATATACTAGATCACGGCCAATGGACAACTTACAATCTCATTAGTCATATAGAAGAGGGACAAAAAAACCTTTGCTATCTCGCAGAATAAGAGAATGGAGATTGATAGACTACAGCATTCTTTGGGTATGTTGCAGTTAATATTTCATTGAATTGAGCACTTAAAAGAGTCAAAGAATAAACTAAACAAGTCCTATCATATTAGGCTTTGACACAGCACAATCTGTTTAGAAGTTTGCTTATAGAATCCCTTCAATTCATATATTTTCCATACAATCTTTAATTTGTAAAGACACAAAATCTGATAAGATCATGTTAAATAATCTTCAAAAGAAATGTGTTTCTTAAACATGCCTACAATTCCAATTAGTAGAGTGTATTTGTTACAATTCCAATTTAATTTAGTGTATTTCCATATATTTGATATCATTCAGCCTTCTTGTCAAGTCAGTTGGAACATAAACTTTGCAAACAATGAATTGAGTTTCGAAGAAAAGATTGTCCTCAGAAGAAACCTAACAGAGATTTGGACAAAAAAAATAAACAGCTACGTCTTTTCCTTCAACTGTGTAACCTCAAAACATGCTTGATATATATTATATATGACTGAATTATCACCTGTATTTGAACCATTCATTTAATATGTTTTCAGCACTAGGAATTGGAAGTCCTAAATATTTCCGATATCCTAAAGATGATTACCATATAAATGCCTTTGGAAAATGACTAACCCAAACTTCTCTTATTTATTGGAAAATTGGCCCAGCTAACCTTCCCAAATAATCCAATGGACCTCCCCAATTAATCCCACCAACTCTTCAGAATGGCCCAACCTTGAAAAAAACTGAAAATGCACACAAGGTCAAAACAAATGGAGCCATAAGATTTAAAGATATCCTCAATGGAAAAGTTGGTCCAAGCAATATCTTAATCCCTGATTCATGAGAATGGTAGACCAACTTACCCTTTATATTCATGCTTATGGAAAAATTATTATGAATGATATCTTACAACATAACTGATACTTTTAATACCAATCCATGAACATGCATAGGTCGTCTGACGTTTAATTTAGTCTTTACAAGCAACTGACAGTCTGAACTTTTTAGATCAAAATGAACATTTTAGAACATCGTATAGAATGTGAGCCTTAGAAGTCATTCGAGCTTCATCATAAGCCATAGACGAAGAATAAGGAGACCTATTGCATGCATACAGAAGCTCATAGCAATGTCATCAAAGATACTCATAGCCCACGGTGTCTTATTTATCCTTCATGAGTTTTGGATGAAAAAGCAATTGAGCATCATATAGAATGTAAGCCTCAAAAATTACATGAATTTCATGATAATTTCATTGATGAAGAACAAGAAAATTTTGCATACATACAGCAGCTCGTAGCATGTCATCAAAGATACTCATAGCCCACTGCCATTTTCCTGCTCGACCATGAACACTGATTAAAGCATTATATGTTTCCACATCTGGTTTGCACCTACAGTAAAAATGCCATTAGTGCCAACATCTGACAAGGTAGATGTGAATAATCCTGTTTAGTATATGAGCATTTTCCCTGTGCAAACATAAAATGAGTTTGTCGATTCAGATAAGCTGTTAGAACTTAAAAGCCCGTCCCTTTTTGTGTCAAATTGTCTGTCATTAGCAGGTGTACAATTGTAAGCTGATATTAATTTGCCTGGGTGATTTCTTGGTGTTAGGCATAAAACATAATAACTAACTATATTAATGTTGGCTTTAGAATCGCCATGTGTAAGAAGCCCTATTGGACCTTCTCAAAAAATTTATGAGATTTATTCAATAATAACATATATTAGAGGCCAAAATCAAAGGCAACTAACTATTAATGATGGCTTTAGAATTGCCATGTGTAAGCAGCCCTATTGGACCTTCTCAAAAATTTTATGAGATTTATAATTTATTCAATAATAACATATATTAGAGGCCAAAATCAAAGGTAGAGGGGTGATGGTGAGACATTCGGATATTAGGCATCCCATTTAAGATGCTAGAGTAACGACTTAAGCATGTCAAATATGCCAATTGTTTATTGGAAGAAGTGCTTCCTCAATCTTAGTTTTCTGAAGCTACGCTCCACTCATAGACATTATTATCTTGATTCTTTGTAGTAAATATCGCAGGATTATAGCAAGTAATAATCCTATAAAGAAAAGAGAAATAAGATCAAAAGAGAATAAGATGGTGAAATGTAAATGGCTAAGACTATAGCTCCCACAATCTTTTCAAATTTATTAGTTAAAAAAATCAGTCAAAAGTGGAAACTCTCTACATTAAGGTGCACATATATCAAAATAATTCAAAATAAGAGGAGCTCAAGAAAGATGCATGGGATGAGATAATCAAAGTTGCAATCTTTCTAAGTGAATCACAAAAAAGTTTTAAACATAAATCATCCGGAATGCATCAAAGTAACAACAGTATAATACCTTTGTAGTAAAGCACAACTTGGGCAGACTCAGTTATCAGTTCTCCTGGCTTTCAGAAGACATCAAATTCTCCAACAAAGAAATAAAACAATGAAATAGCACAGCCAACTGAACTTGTCTCCAATAGTTGAGTGAATGTGATTTATTGATATAATCCTCAGATCCAAAACAAATCCATATGATAAAGAGGATTACCAGTGCCTACCACATATTAAAAAATTTAAATAGTCCTTCAAAGTAAGGTTGAAAAAGAAGAGCGTGATCCACAGGAAATGCACAAGCAGGACTTTAATTTTTAAAAAGAAAATCAGAATCAAGAATGAAGGCCACACATTGAGGAAACCGTGTTGGTATTCAAAGGCATGTAGGAGTTTGAAAGAAGTGAAAAGGAGAAGAAAGCCAGTTGTAGGTAAATTGACATGTCCCCTTCTCAAAAATTAAAAAAGTTGACTGAAGACCTGTTGATAGTGTTTTTACGCACTATGCAACACAGAATAAAATATTAAATATTCTATCCTCTCTTGAACAAAGACTCCCAATTGCTAAGCTGCATGATCAAGTGGGACGACTCCAAGGTTCTCGAATGTCAGTTATTGACGTGCTCTTGGATAGACTCAGTTGTATTTGATGTGATATTGCCAGAATCACAAGGTGTACTTACGTTGAATGCTTGAATGCTTTGAATGTCGCTGAAACATGGGATTTCACTTGATTGAAAAAAAGGAAAAAGGGATAGGGTTTAGAAAGCTATTCTACTCCTAGGAATGTAAGAGCAATGGACAATCTTTGGTGGAATTCAACTAAGCTTTTCTTTGACATGCTATGAACATCTCCACAAGGCTAGTGCAATCTCCTAAGAATAGCTTTATGATTTTCAAATCATCACTACAAGCAGGGACACCATCAGGTTGATGCATATCAATGAAGGAATGATAATTGAAGTTAAGCTTGGCTAAGATGGACCCAGTTGACTACGCAAGACACTTTACCATCGGCAAGGTGTTAGTAGTATGGATATACGAATTTCACCATTGATTATACACAAAGTTCTTCCATTCATCTAAACAACATAAAAATTAAATGAGAAGTAGAGACCATGCAAAACATAAAATTAAATGTAAGGTAATGTGTAGAATCTAGATACACCAAAGAGCACGCCACAAGTTGGCCCAAAACATATTTTCTAGATGAACAAATCCAATGTGGATCCCCACACGCTAAGTGAGGACCCAAAAACAATGCAACACAAACTTCTAA
The DNA here is from genome assembly GCF_030272615.1 of Cryptomeria japonica. NCBI lineage: Eukaryota > Viridiplantae > Streptophyta > Pinopsida > Cupressales > Cupressaceae > Cryptomeria > Cryptomeria japonica. The sequence goes on along the minus strand of NC_081414.1, from coordinate 559,216,725 downwards.
GCAAGCGAAGACATCCAAGGATTCACCGCAAGCCAAGGAACCAATCGGCTGAACCACAACAGTTACCTTGAAACACAGATTCCAATCACCATGCATCATCAAACAAACCATCTAGCATTATGCGGAGCACACAAGGATGTTCCATGAACATCCAACAACATTCTCCAATCCTTCCTTCACTTCTTCATATCAAGATCATACTGGCACAACATAACTAATACTAAACACTTTATTTCAAAGAGCCAATCAAACACAAAGCATAATATCACTAATTGCGGACCACACCATCATCTAATAATTGAACTAAGACACAACACAATCGTTGTAAACATGTCCTCCAAGCCGCAGCACTAGAAACATCAATGTCAAGAAATGCAAAGCATTTTCCAAACCACTTCTGACAAAGAACCAGACTGACAGCAAATAGCAATTACTATCCATATCAGCTGCAACACCAAGGACCTGAAAAGACCATATGCAATGTCCACAGAGCATAGACATTATATTCAAGTCTGCAAGACCATATCTACAAATGCAGAGGAATACGGAGCATCCTTTCGGGTATACATCAATACATCTTGTACCAACTTGCTCCATTAGGCTTCTATGGACCAAATTGCAGACCACACCATTATCTGGTAATTGAATTGAGACACAACACAAACATTGTAAACATATCCTCCAAGCCGCAACACTAGAAACATCAATGTCAAGAAATGCAAAGCATTTTCCAGACCACTTCTAACAGAGAACCAGACTGTCAGCAAATAGCAATTACCATCTATATCAACTGCAACACCAAAGACCTAAAAAGATCAAAATGCAATGTCCACAAAGCATAAACATTATATCCAAGTCCACAAGACCATATCTACAAATGTGGAGGAATGCGGAGCATCCTTCCGAGCGCACATCAACACATACTTATTCTACCAACTTGCTCCATCAGGCTTCTATGGACCAAACTATCCCAAAAACATCACCTTCTCATCTCGTACATCATTTGTCATGCATCTAATCCTCATCTTAATATCTCAACTTATCTAAACATCAATTATTATCAGCATTATCAATAATGTCAATATAGCCAACTCAGTACAGACATCGGACACCAAAGAGGTGGGCATCCATAGGCCATCTGCAACTAATATCCATTTGTTCCTCTCATCAAACTCTTCATACTAGCTAAGAAAATCATGACAGCATAATGCAAACAGTAGCCAATGCAGTCTCATCATCATATCCTCAATGATCTACTCATCCATACATACAGATTAATGGCAGTCACAACACTACTGCCAAAAAACACTTCCTCAACAACTGCTTTCCAATACACTAATCCTTACCACTGCAAATCTGATAGGACAAATGTCAACATCATATAAGAACAAATATCTTAGTCAACTCTCTCCATAGAGAAACATTCAAATATTAGTATTATCAACCATGTCACCAAAGTATGTTAGATATCAACACCAAGATGGTGGACATCAAACACAAAGCATCTACTCAACACATCCTTGAGATCCTTATAATCTACAACAATCCTCTACCCAAGAATATATCAGACACTCTATACTATCCATAGTCTTCTTCCAACAATTTCTTATTTAGTTGCACCAAGTGAAAACCCATGGCCAAGAGCATCAGCAACAAGTAGGCAAACAATAACCATAGAGAACCATCAACCAATCTCAGTGTCTACATCATACTATTTCACCATCATTGCAGCAGGCAAGCCATCAAGCAGGCAGCCACAATTACATTATTCATAAAGACACCTTAACATCTATCACCACTCAGCAACCACATCATCAATGACACCTCAACTTCTGTTACCAGCAAAGGACTATACATAGGACAAAATATATTGTTAGACATTAGGTTAAAATCAATGACAACACATATTGCCAACAATCTCCTCCTTTGTCATTGATGGCAACACTACATAATGCAATGTTCTCTCCTTCCATATCTAAATTCTCTTCCCCTTTCATCAATATCTCTCTGTCATATCCTTGGCCTGACACCTATACCAAACCGTAGTTAATAAGAGAAGATTGTCTTGGATCAAGACTCCGCAATCTTCTTTAACCCAACTTGAACAAAGAATAACAAATGACTAAGACTAGCATATGGACAACATCCTCTTTGGGCGGTTAACCATTAACACGGATGGTCAACAATGAGAAGAGAGACAACATAGTATACGTCAATATGTAAATAAAGAGACCGGAATAAGATTGATCAGACTTTGTCTTCGTCAATTGAATCAAGATGCTCATCCAATTCATGGAGAGACACACATAATGAGGAATTATAATAGTAGCAAAGACGATACCCGTAAGACAATAATCCATGTCTTAGACAGCCATTCTTAAACCACACACACTAAGCAACATATCAAATCTAGAGAATGTTAGTCAACTCTGAGTGTTTAACACTTTTAACCCTAGAAGTGTATTCTTAGTGTAACCACACACCTTAAGCAACATATTAAGCCTAGAAAATGTCAGTCAACTCTAAGTGTTTAACACCTTTAAGCCTAGATGCGTAAGCTTGGTGTGTGTGATTTAAGCCATTCCGTCTTAGACAGCATATACCAATAAGATGACGGGGAATTGTTATATCAAACAAACAAGCAATCAGGGTAGCATTGACCATGACGGAATGGCTATGAGAAGACAAACAAATATTAAATAAATGATAAGAGGACAAACCCATTAAGATGGAAGATCATTTATGTGATGCAATTAAAATTGACGTCACTCTTGGGTCTTAATAAAAAGAAGACGATTCTAATTGGAGAAACATGGAAGAAACCATAGAAGGGAATCGAGAATAGAAATCAGCAAGCAAACTCAAACAACCATCAAGGGCAATAAGAAAAGAATTAAGAAATAAACTTCAAGCAGCAACAATAGAGATAGGACAGCGACAGAACCAGTTAACGGAAAGGAAAGTCAATTAGCATCAAATCGAGAAGATCAAGCTACTGGTAACATTCTTGCAGTAATCTTTATCATTACTGTTATTTAATTTGTTTCAGCATTCTAACACGAATATTCTGAGTTTACTCCTCATCATTATGTACTCAGCATTAAGGACTGATCTGTTTAGAGTTATCATTAGATTAACAGGGGTTATAGTAACAATAATTAGAGTTAATCATGTCTTATTATGAATCAGTTATCTCAGCCACTTATAGCTATGTTAGTTAGACATGCTAAAATGTACTTAATATATTTTTGTTCTACATCATTCATTATAAATGTATAATGCTTACATATTAGAAATATATCCTTGTGGAGGAAGGGTATGGAATGTGATGGAGGGGTAACGAGGGGTTTGTAAGTAGGCCATCCTAGGATGACCAAAGTGGCATCAAGAGCTTGGCTGGCCCTTACACGGAGGATTCAAGGAACTCGGTTGCATTCTCTACCCGTTCCCCCACAAGACATGATAATATGGGAGAAACGGATTTAATAAGCAGGCAAGTGCGAACAGCCAAGTGGAGCAAGAAGGTTGTAGAAGGCAACCTTTCTTGGGCTTGGTGTAGAAATGGCTCCAAGCAAACCTTCATGTCTCTTTCTCTCCAACTCTTATGTATTGTAAATTTAGTATTTGATATAACCCTAACAATAAGATGAATGTGTATTTGTATTTGTTCTTATGCTTTATATGCAGGTTCTACATACAAGAATGTAATTTGTTTAACAAGTTGATTGATTGGTAAGTCCAAACCCTAACCCTAATTTGTGTAATTTATGTTCATAGGTAAAAGTTAGTGCAAATTGGAAAGAAAACATTAAACTCCCCCTTTGACATCAAGGACGAAGGATGCATGATTCAAGATTCAGATTTAGCAGCACAATCTCTAATTTATTTTCTTCCCTTTCGCCAACTACCAACCAACTCTTTGCTCCCCTAACAGTAGCAATCAACATCAATCAAAAACAAAGGATATACCTTGAAGTCCTTCACTTGGCATGCATTCTTATCTTCTTTGTGCACATACTTGGCATATGTTCCACCTGTCAATATTAATCCAATAAACTGCTATCTCATCCTTTTGCATCTTCTACTAAGATAGTCAAATCGTCAACACATATTGCCACAAGTATCTGATATACAAATTAAATAAATCTTTCCCATGTTCTAAAACAACTTGCCTTCATTATCAAGTTGAACATATCCAAACCAGAGAGCTTCACAAATAGAAGCCACAACACTTAGGGGGGTATAAGATATATACAATGGACACTTCCCCCTGACCCTTCGCTATCCTTTTAGTTTCCGGAAGAACCATTTGCACCATCTTGGGGGACAGATTCATTCTTCACCTTGTCATCTTCCTTATCTTCTATCTTCTTTATCCACATCTTTTCCATTTCTCTCTCTTTATCTAATCAACCTTCTTCTATGAATCATTATTTCCTCTATAGAATCTAGCAATGTCTTGATCTGTCATAATTATAACAAGTAATATTTTGTTGTGAGACATACCTTCTTCCTACACTAGATTCACAGCTTCTAGCCTTACAACCAAACATGTTACACGTGTAGCAATATCCACTAAAAAATCTAACATTGCTCATATCCATAACATCATTCCTCATAGTTCTACTTCTACATTCACCTACTCTATGACCATACTTGTTGCATGCACAGCACTAACCATTAAAGGATTGAGGCCTAAAAGCCCTAATTGAGCTTATGTTCATTCTACTTCTACATTTGGCAACCTTATGTCCAATCCTTTTACAAGAGAAACAATTGCCATTAAAATATGGAAGATACTTGGTTGGAGCAGTTTAATTTGAAGTACATTTTCTGAAGTTCTTGCTTTGGCTCCAAAGTTGTCTAAATTCATTTCCATCTACATTAGTCTTCTTGAATTAATGTGCCTTTTCTTCTTTACCCTTGCTATCCACCATGTTTGTCTGAGAGCATTCAAAATCATCTTTATTACTATCAAATATACGGGTGTTTTTAGCTTCCTCCAATTCTTTCTTCAAAGAAACAAGTTCTTCCTCAAGCTTGGTGCACTCGATGAAATTTTCATGAAGCTTGGAATCTAAACAATCAGCAATCACCTTGTCTTCTTCAATCTGAATCTTTAGGTTGACAATTTCATCCCTTCTGAGTTTGTCCTCGTATTCTCTGTTTTCTCTAACTTCTGACTTTAGCTTGATAATTTCATCTTCTACCTTTTTGAGTCTTAACTTGCATTCTTCACATTCAGTCTTTACAGCAGCAAGGTCATCAAGAGCAGACTGGAGATTCTTTTCAAATTTTGTTTCATAGTTATCCAAACCAACATTATCCCAATCAATTTCCAATCATCCTTCTGAGAATTCATCACTTAGTTTCCACCGGGTTTTCCTGAGCTATTATATTTAAGGCTATGAATGGGTTTGCCTTCTTTAGTTAATAGATGTATCCATCAGCCCTTGTGTTTGCTCCCTACGGTGAATATGTTTTGACATCACGAAACACACAGAAAACTATGAATGCTTAGAACATAAGAACAATTACAATAACATAGGCAGAATGATATAACTTTATTGCTCAGTAATGGATATTACAATCACATCAAAATGTATATTCAATCATAGCTCTTGTCCCCCAATACATTGCCAGAATATATACCACTCCATCGGTTGGCAAAGGTGCCAACTGTCAAAACTACCAACTACCTACGGGAACTAATTATCCATTACATGCCAAATTAACATAACAACTAAGTTTTATTTAGTGACGACATAATTATCGTCTACATCAGCCCCCCCAAAAAAAGAAGTCTTCCAGATGACTACAGCAAAATGGGGCTAAGACGAAGAACTACTACTGAGGGCAAGGATGAGAGGACGTCCCTGGAGTGATGGAGGAAGCTGGAGCTTGGTGCTGGAGGTGTTGAAGTTGCGTTGGACGGAGCCGTAGGTCACGCTCGACTACGAGCTGGCATTCGTGGGTTGTCTTCACCATGTGGACTGCCTCCATTGGGTCCTTGTCTTCTTGTGCTACGTGGCTTGTCAATGCCGCCACCCTATCCTCCAATGCTCTCATCTTAGCACTCTGCTATGTCACACACGTCGCCTGGAGTGCGACTGTCTCCTCTAGCTCAACTCAGATTTGCTTCTCCACAGTGGCAAGTTCTGTGCGTTTAACAACTCTTTTTGGAGACCGACAACCTCTTCCTTAGCAGCTCCCTGCTCTACCTGGGCCCATCGCATCTGAAAAAATAGTTCCCTGTAGGAACTCTCCATTCCCTGGAGGGTGGGAACAAGCACCCCCTGGTCCTGCATGAGGTGCCCCTGTTGCCAAGTCTCTACCATTTGCTTTGTCTCAGCCGCCGGTCAGCCCTGCTGAGTGAAGTACCGCTCAAACTCCTCCTGGCACCCATTCCTTATAAACTCCAAAAGCTTCTCTGCCTCTGGAACTGCTCCTGCGTTCACCCGTAGGGCCATGTCTACAATTCCTCTTGCCACTTCGGTAAATCCCTCCAACTCTGCCATGAATCGCTGAATGGACCCCACTAGGTCCTGTGGGTCTGGTTGTGAAATCCGAAGGCCCATGTCTGTATTATCTTCTACTGGTGGTGGCTCTATGTGAATCATCTTGTCGTCCCCAAACTGGATGCTCTCATCCTCCAGATTAATGATAGTATGTGTATTCTCCTTTTCACTTTCTCCCGTACTGGGAGTCTGCCCAACTTTCCCGATTGCATCATCAATGATCTATCCAACTGCCATTGTGCGTGGCGAAGGAGGTGGAGGTATGTGTGGTGCTAGTGCGAACTTGCCCAACCAGCTATCCAAGGATGCATCCACATCCTTCTCTTGGCCTGTTTCCTCAGTCATAAAAGCATCTAGTACAATCGGTACATTTCGCTCCTCTTGTACTACCCTGCCATCTGTAGGAGTTTCTCCCGCCGGTGTTACCAAGCCTTCGGTCGTAGGTGTTCCCCTTTGTACCACTCTTCCATCTATAGGGTTTTTGTCATGTCCCCTCCTTGATCATTGCATATGTATATATCCTAAATGAAGCAACTATTATTATTATTTCTACAATAATTATCAACAAATGATTATTATTATAATAATTATCAAACAATTATATATAATTTGTTATGATTATTATTATTTGTTATGATTATTATTTATTATTATTGTTATATATGATTATTATTTATTATTATTTATATAATAACTATCAAACAATTATAATGCAATAAGGCAGCGGTCATCAAAGATATGTTGAGGAAATAATGATTAATAATATTAATTAAGATTAACAAATTAGTAATCCGAATAAAGCAACATTAAATTAATATTATATGGTCGACTTATAATATTGATGGTCAACTTCATCAGAATATTTATATAGTAGCGATAATAGAGGTGGCAAACAAATAAGGAAAAAGAGTCTAAATTTCATTGATAACCGAATACGTAAAGACCAGTATTTTCTACTGATGACCTTAGCAGATCTAGATTAATATTTGACACATAATATATTGAAAGTTCATTAGTGGAAGTAAGCGGAAATTGAGAAAATTGTCGATAACAAAACATATAGTGCATTTGTTTCATGAAATACCTTCATGCCATCGAATAAATCTCTTTTACTAACTTGGACCGCTCATTCTGAGCAATTGCCTTTGGCTTGTATCACTTGCTTAAGTACCCGATTACACTTGAAAGACAAAACATCCTTATTGGTAATTTAATTCATTGAGATTTATGTAGTAATAGTTCACTTTGGACGAGCATATAGAGTCATGGTTTAGAGAGTAGCAACCATCAATCATAACAAGGATCAATATACATATAACCATAGCAAGACGACAGTATATAGAATATACAACAAGACATGTATTTGTGGATATTTTGAAGAGGTATAATGGCATTGCCTAGAGAGTGTGAACTCATGAATTCCGATGGGAACCTTGTTTAGCATTAATAAATTGATATAATCAAAGACTGATTCCTTAGTAGTAATCACTTCACTTGGAAAAGGTGCGTCTATTATAAAATGATGCGTCTTTCTACATTGACACCAATGTATAAATAACATTGGAAGATCGGGCGTGAAAAGGAAGGATCAGAACTAAATATCTGGGACTCATCAGCAAACCAAAGGAAGAGATTATTACCATACCACATCAAGGAGAGGATCAAACATCACAATCTGTGGTAATGATTGGTAAGGTGTATCTCAGCTAATGACTATCTGCAGATTACATAATGATAATATTATGAAGAACAATTAAACCATAATCCAAGACACTGCGTTAATAAATATATATCAGAAAATACTGCCAATTAATTATGCCAGTAATTATTAAGAAAACAGATTAACTAAAGTAGTTTTGCATTGGTAATACTTGGAAAATTAAAATAATAAACGGTCTGATCCTTTCTCTTGGTGGTATGCATGGCGATGGGCTTCATATGAATACTTAATATATGAGCCCGACAATGTCTTTAGGCAGAATTCAATAACAGTATTAATATGAACTGCAAACAGTGGCAGACCAGATCTGACATGTGTCAGATCTGTCTGCCTTTACCAGCCACAATATATAAATTAATGATTAATAAGCAATGGTAGTATTAAGGATTTATACAAAAGGTAATAAGCAAATACATAATAATTGCTAATATAAATATATATATATATAAAGATGCTTGATCAAAAGAAATAATAATATTAGATCAATAAAAATTAGAAAGAACTCTTAGTAAATAGTCAATAAGAGGAATAACGAGATTAATCGTCTAATGAGAAAAATACATAAGTACTTGTTAATAACTAATAAATTGAAGAATATCACTGTCTGACTTTATGTTTAGTCTCTCAATTGATCAATATTAGTATATTGAGATAGATTAATTATGTTAATCAGGTAGGGGACATTACAGTTTTTGCCATATACCACACCTTCGTCAACACCTTCAGCCATAAGTGTTTGTGTAAGTGTTTCTTGGTCAAGTGCTCCTTCGGCCGTAGGAGTCTCAGTCGTGGATGTCTGCAGATGTACGGCTTCTTCGGTCAAGCAAACTACTCCAATTGCCAACGCAACTTGCGGAAGGGATACTCGTACTTGTGCCTACAAGGACCCTTCAGGTACCTTCTGAAATAGTAGGCCTATGGGAGTGGCCTCTCCAAGGAGCGTGGCCACTGTAAGTGATTGTGTGGATACCAAGTAGGCAAAAGGGGACAACTTTGGGGCTGCAAATTTGACCCGCGCTATGACTTTCTCCAGTGCCGATAATTCCTTTACTCGTGTCTGTACTTCCCCTTCGGTCGTGGCCCACTCCTCCCCTTCGCCTCCTCTCAATTGTGGTTCTACTCCTTCAACCTCCTCAACCTCCTCGAAATCCCCGCTGTGGGGTGCCATTCTTAAGCCGTCATTGCCACATCTACTTTCCAAATCCTCAGTTTCTTCTTCTTCGGCTTCTGCATCCTCATCTGAAATTTCTTCCTCCACATCCTATTTCCTTTTCTTCCTAGCAGGTTGGGTGGTGTCACTTCCGAGTGTGTCCCAATGGACCCAATAATACGTTGCCGGTTTGTTCGGCTTGACCCTACGCTGTGGCTGAAATTTACCCCACTTCTCTGAAGGCACCTGTGTACGTACTGCATCCAAGAAAAGGTTGATTGCATGATGGCACATATAGAATGTCTTGTGCTCTAGCGACAGGAAATCATGAATTCTATCTGAAAACCTTTGTTCTTCTTTCATGGGCTTTTTCATTCCACTCTCCACCTCCATATTACCAAATGTATCATCGATAACTTTACATGCTTCCATGGGTTGCTCTTCACCGAGAGTTGTAGCTTCAAGGAAATTACATGGTGAAAATACCTCATAGTCCTCCATTTGCCAGTGGAATAGTCCATTCAAGGAACTCGTCTCATTTTCAAATCAATCCAGTTCGAGCACCCCTTCATCATTGAGTTCTATGCCTTTCCTCCCTTCGTCCATACCAAACTCTTCACCCTCAAACTCTAAGTCGATGGATGCTAGTTCTTCACTCACCGCCTGCTTCCTCAAGTCAATCACATATTTATGCCCTTCACTCTCGATGGAGTGTGTTCTTCTTCCGGTTATGATTTCCCTTCGCCATGATCAACCAACCTCTTCCGAGGAGGGCATCATAGGCCTTTTTCTCTAGTGGAATGACGATGAAGTCGAGGAAGAAATGTTGGGTGTCGATAACAACTTTTTGTGCCATAAGTGTTCCCAAGGGTTTGATACCATGTTGGTTGGCACCTTCAAGATGAAATGTTGGTGGCCAGAGAGTTGGTTTGCCCAGACCCCTCCATGTTTCTTCCGGCAATACATTTACTCTGGAGCCACCGTCGACAATGGTATTCGTTAGCTTCCGTCCCATTATCTCCATTTCTACTACAGTTGGCTCCTGACCAATACTCACAGTGAGCAGCATGGGGTCTGCGGCCGATGTGCCAGATGGTTTTGCCACTAGCTGGTCCATGGTAGATGTGCCAGGTGATTTTGCCACCAGCTCACAGCGTTCCTGGCCAATGATATTGTCACCAACTACATTTGTGAGGGCCATTTTTAATTGTGGCATAGTCTGCAGAAGGTCAGATACCCGTACTGGTACAGTAGCTTGCAACATTTGTTTTATGATAGTTTTCTCGGACTCCGACCATGGTGGAGTACTGGCGGCATCATGTGAGGCCCTTCGCTCCTCTACCATCGCTCGTTCAACATCCGCCTTTGCCTCTCGGAGTCTTTCCTTCTCCGTAAGAGGATCAGGGTACACTACTTTTTTGCTTTGTAACCTCGTGATTGCCAGTATCTCCTCGTCTGGCTCTTTGACGTGCAGCATATTTACCCCTTTCTGCTTTGGACAGTCGGTGTCTTCATGGTCACCTAGTCCACACAATTTGCACAATAATTGTACGTTGTCTTTCTTGTTCTGGCAATCTCTCGCAAAGTGTCCCCATTCACTAAATTGTCGACACTATATTATAGGTTGTCCTCTGGAGTCGTACTGTATTTGGTTTTGCCCTCATTTATTTCCATAACCGCTTGGCGATGCATTATGTGATTTTGATGGGCTGGTCTCTCCCTATGTGAAGAGTACTTGTGTACTTCTCACCTTCAAATTGTATGGGCACTCCTTGATTGAATGCCCCAGCACTTGGCAAATTTCACAAAACATATTCCTGGGACAATTACCTTTCATGTGCCCTTCACTTTTGCACTTAGTACACCATAGTTCATTACCTTCTATGTTGGTTCCTTTCTCAGCCTTCAATTCTTTCATCATTCTCAACATATCCCGTCAAAGGGCTCGTACGGTTTTGGATTCTTTGTCACTGCTACCTTCAAGGCTCTCATCATTGTTGGTCTTCCTCTTCTCTCGGGAGGAGGTTTTGTTTTCACTCTCGATGTCCATCGCCTGATTGTAAGCATCGGCGTATGAGGACAGAGGCACTACTTTCATCTTCTTCCGCAATGAGGGTATCAATCCCTCCGTGAACCACCTCTTCTTCAACCCGTCGACTGGCTGGTTCTCCATCTTGTTCAATAGTTCTTTGAGCCTGCAGTTGTAAGCACATACACTCTCATTTTTCCCTTGCTTGGTATTATAGATTTCTGCCACGATCTCATTATCATCCCTCAGGAGTTTGAATTCCTCCTCGAAGGCCTTCTTCAAATTATTCCATCTTGTTTTGTACTGACGTCAAGGTCGGTATACTAATCAATTGCCATCTCTCGAAGGGTGGCCGAAAACGCCTTCAACCAGTAATCCTAGTCATCTTGGCCATTTGCCTCCCAAATGGTTATACATGTTTTGCAATGTCGTACGGGGTCCTCTGATCCATCCCCCATGAACTTCGGCAGTTTCTGCTTCTCCCAAGTGTTCACCATTGTTTTCACTCGGAAGGTACCATGTGTATTCGCCTTGTGTGCCTGACCTAGGTGGACTGTTTCGACCGCTACGTTCCGGTGCTTTCCCTGCACTCTTGGCCACACAGGCATCCTCTACACGTCCACTTTCAGCATCCCCAACACTCTGCTGGACTGTTCCGACTGCTGTGTTCCAGTGCTTTCCTTGTACTTTCAGACACGCGTGCGTCCTCTACACGTCCACCTCCAACGTCCCAACACTTCCAATACTTCCAGGCTCTGACTCATCTCTGTGCTCCCTCCGACCGAGGGTCAGTGGATGTCATAACCCCTCCTTGGACATTGGATTATTGTGATTAAGTAAATACGATAATTAAAACATTTATTAATTAACATTTAATAATATTGGAAAATCGTCTCATTTATGAGACTTCACGATTTTCCTCTAAAGTGAAAGGGTTGTCATAACCCCACATCCTGGTGATGTAATTAATACTAGTTTTTGTGATTCTTCATCATAATAATAAATTATCATTTATTATGTAATTAATTATTGATGGTAATAGTAGTATTAATCATTCATTAATATAAAAATAAAATTAATTCTCACTTGGCTCAAAGCAACGATTGTATTGAAACCTTTGCTTGTTACACAAGGTAAACAGCATCGAGTAAGATTATTAAATGCTAATATTTAAATAGTGACCAGGTACAAAGTATCATAAGACAGACCTTAGCATCTAATAATAAAGATAATACTCAATGATATCTCCGTTACCGATCAAAGATATAAGAAGGCCATTGATCACACTCTCAGAGGGGAAGGGGAGATGTCCCCATCCAGACAATCAAAACACGATGATGCCACTCTAGAATAGAATTTAAAAATTAAATAATAATACAATTAAGATATGAAATATTTATTTAACCAACAGAGAAGATTTAATATATAATTTATATTTATTAAATATTAATATTAATTTCATATTTATTAAATAATAATAATAAAAGTAATATAAATAAATGAATAGTAATAAAATAAATATCTAATGAGAACATTCGAGTAAAGACTTGGCCAATATCGGTGTATGAACAGCCAGCGCTCAAACTAATATCCATGACTGGCCACGAGATAATTATAGTCAGCATCAATGAGGAATATAATAATATTATCGATGGAATATCTCATCCCGAAAAATCAATTTAATCCAACATGATTACATCTATAGGTACCGATGAAATAGAGACTATCATATGGCTAGCAATTCATTAACAAATAATCATCAATAAATCAAGGATATGCAAACTACTAGTGGAGAGACATGATTAGGAAGAGACCTATCTCTCCGATAGCCAAGCGATACAACCATTCCATCGTGCAAGATACATAAGGGAAGAGTATCAGCGATGAAAGGGGGAGAAATGGGAGAAGGTCAGAATACACGAACCACAAGAAGAGATATTGGCATTTATAAGAGATGAAATATACAGCAGTTCAATTCAATTCTGTAGTTGTGGTATAGGATACGTGACACAATATAGGATGTTCTATATATGCTCTGTCTGATTATTATAACCAGACATTGTTGGTCAAAGGGGGGAGAACTCAGAAAACATATATTAATTCAGCAGCATTTATAATTATCCTGTGATGTGGAAGCAGATTATAAAGGAAGGAATACCATGTGGAGGTCTTTGATCTGACAGATATCAGAATTAAAGAAAAAGGACTTCAATAGAAATTCAGATTTATTAGTATTAGAATACACTTGCCAAAGTGCTTTGTTGGCCCCACACAATAATTATAATAAAAGAATCTCCAAACAGCATTTGCAACAATTAGAAGAGGTTTTGAAGGTTTCACAATTTTTTGTGTTTTTAGCAGCAGCTCCACTAAATGGAATGGGACCCACTTGTAATACTTTGAAAAATTGGTTGTGTTTTTTACTTCAACCCCACTTAAGCTTTCACAAGGAATTTGTAGGTTATTACCAAAGAGTCAATGAATGTCTAAGAGGAGTCAACAACATATTGAAGATTTTTGTTTGGGAAAAATTACTTGTGTTTTTTACCCATTCTCCACTACTTGTGAGATACCAATCAAATAAAAGCTGTAGTAAATCATGATCAATTGAAGTGTCAACACATGATTTAGAGAGAGTTATATGAAGATTATGGCATGGTATATATAAGGGAGACATATCAAGTACATTCATTAATTTAAGAAGAGGGAGAAAAATAATAAAAGGATAAGTAGGGGAAATTGGAGAAAGACACTTGGAAGACTTTTATTTCTTGTTTTCAGATTTGAATCTCTCTAGTAGAGCATAAGTTTATGATATAGGAGCACCACTCCTAAGTATATAAATGGAGAAAGCTATCAAGATAAGTTCTACCTTCTGAATTATTCATAGAAATTTAAGTTAAATATTATAGTGAAATGTCCTCAGATTTGATAATATTTAATTTATAAATGTATTATAATTCTCACTATAAGTTGAAATTGTTGTCTCAGGACTGAATTAGGGAAAATCCCAAGGAGGGACATTACAGCGGATCACTTAATCGCTTGGTCTTGACCACCCTGTGGCCTCTTCTCACCTTTAATGGGGTCTATAGACATGCATCACTCAATGCTGACCCGATTTCTTTTAAGGAAACAGCGCCAAAATGTTTGCTCCCTACGGTGAATATGTTTTGACTTCACGAAATACACACAAAACTAAGAATGCATAGAACATAAGAACAATTATAGTAACAAAGGCAGAATGATATAACTTTATTGCTCAATAATGGACATTACTATCACATCAAAATGTATATTCAATCATAACTCACGTTCCCCAATACATTGCCAGAATATATACCACTCCGTTGGTTGGCGGAGGAACCAATTGTTAGAACTACCAACTACCTACAGAAACTAATTATCCATTACATGCCAAATTAACATAACAACTAAATTTTATTAGAGACAACATAATTGCCATCTACACCTTGTTCCTTATGCAACCAATCTCTCGAAGGTACCTTTTTCTGATTTCACACCCACTCTTGTGAAATATAAGTTTGTGTCCTTTGTTGCACATTTGACTAACATTGAGCAAGTTATATTTCAAACCTTCAACATAGAGAACATCCTTTGTTCTACACTTTCCATCAACTCTAACAGTCCCCTTTCCACAGATTGAGCAGCTTCTCCACCAAATTTAACTGATCCACCATCCCATTCGTAAGATTGATGAAGTTTCTTTTATCACCAGTCATGTGATTGGAGCAGCCACTATCAATCACCCAAACAATTGGGTCTTCTTTTGCATGAAGAGCATTCCAGACAATTAAGGATCTTTCATTGTTTTCATCAGCATGCAAAGTACTAGATTCCTTACATTCTTCAACATTGTCAACTTTCATAACCATGAACAATTCTTCATTATTTAAATCCTCACAATCCTCATCCTCAGAAGAGTAAAATTGTTGGGAGTAAAAACTTCGTTTAGGCATGTCTCTTCTATCTCTATCTTCTTTTTTGTTTCTATCTCCTCCTCTCTTATTGTTATTATCCCTAAAAGAACACCTAGAAGCATAATCACCAATTCTTCCACAGTTAAATCATTTGAAGGGTAACTTACCTTTATATTTGCCAGTGCCTTTCTTCTATCTTATAAAGTTTGCTTCTGCATCAAATTCTTCATCAAGATCAGCATTGTCTTCGACTTTTTTACTGGCTTTGAATGCAACTTCCTTCTTGGAATTGTCCAACTCAACATCTCTCATCTCAAAAGCATTAAGTGCTTCATAGAGTTGATCCATTGTAGAAGCATCCAAATCCTTACTTTCTTCAATAGAAGACACCTTAGGAACAAACCATTTAGGCAAGGTTCTAAGTACCTTCTTTGCTACCTCATCTTCTTCTAGTTTGCCACCAACTCCTCTGATCCCACTAACCACTTCAGTTACCCAGAGCATGTAGCTATCAATATTCTCAACTTCAAACATCCTTAGACTCTCAAAATTGCTTTTAAAATTCTGCAACTTTACTTGCTTTATCTTCTTGTCTCCTTCATATACACTACTGAGCTTCTCCCAGACTTATTTGGCAAATTTGCAATCCATCACCTTCAAGAGTTCAATGCCAAACAATACACTTATGATCGCATTCCTTGCCTTTCCATTGTTCTCATGCATTCTGATTTATAACAGGTGATGTAGAGAGAGGAGTATAACCATCTACAACAAAGTTATAAATTCCATATGTCACAGAGTTCAAATATAATTCCATCCTCATCTTCCAAGGAGTAGTTTGTACCTGATCAATCTTGTGCCATCCTGGATCTGCCTCAAGCGATTAAGCTACTTCTAGAGGAACTTGGCTTTGATACCAATTGTTGAATACACCTTACAACTGAGAATGGGGGTGAATCGGTCTGAACCTAATACTTAAAGTTTATTACTTAAACCACAAAAATTTTAACCTTATTCTTATTAGCAGCAATGAAAGATATAAAAATGAAACACTATGCACAAGAGAACATTAGAATGACATGGAAAACTCAAACAGGGAAAAACCACAGTGAGAGTCAACTCACAATATATGAAATGATTACAATATAGTTTTAAGCTCACTACCAAGGAAGTGCATTACTCCCTGAAGGACTTGCAAGCTAGAGCACACTACCCTAGGGCAAGATACAATGCTTGCAGTCTGAAGATCATATCTTCAGAGCATGGTACAATGAATATATGAAACAGGAACAAATAGGCCTTAAGCAATACTACCTCCGACAATCTCCAAACATGGAATTGTCCTTGAATCTCTATCTCAAACGACTAACTAAACAACAATCACCACACACTAACTTTGTCACAATTGACTTTTGCAAATGATATAATCATGTAGGCATAGCACACACATTGATCCGCACACACATGTACACTCCAACACACTCACCTTCAACATCAACTTGATCTTCTGTATATACCATCTTCTTCAATGCAAACTTCAATTAGGTCGGCCAGAATAGAGTCCTATCAAATCGGCCACTAAACCATAATTATGGTGAAAGTGGTCCAATCCAGGAGATAGAGAGAACCTTGAACATCTTAACACTTATTTCCAAGCAAGTAGAAACAATTCACACGCTATCAATCATCCTCCAAAGGTTGGCAACAAGATAACATGTAGATACACCAAACAACACACCACAAGTCAGCCCAAAACATATTTTCCAAAAGAACAAATAAAATGTGGATCCCCACACGCCAAGGTAGGACCTAAAAACAATGCAACACAAACTTCTAAGCAAGCGGAGACATCCAAGGATTCATTGCAAGCAAAGGAGAAACACCAGTCAGCCGAACCACAACAATTACCCTGAAACACAAATTTCAATCACCATGCATCATCAAACATACCATCTAGCATTATGTGGAGCACACAGGGGTGTTCCATGAATATCAAGCAACATTCTCAAATCCTTTCTTCACTTCTTCATATCAAGATCATACTAACACAACATAATTGATACTAAACACTTCATTTCAAAGAGCTAGTCAAACACAAAACAAAATATCACTACTTGCAAACCACAGCATCATTTGACAATTGAACTAAGACACGACACACACGTGAACATGTCCTCCAAGCCGTAGCACTAGAAACATCAATGAGGAGAAATGCGAGGAAATGCAAAGCATTTCCCAAACCACTTCAAACAGAGAACTAGACTGTCAACAAACAACAATTACTAACCACATCTGTTGCAACACAAAGGACTTGGAAAGATAGGAGGGCAGTGTCCACAGAGCATAAACATTATATTCAAGTCCGCAAGACCATATCTGCAAATGCAAAGGAATGGGGAGCATTCTTCCACGCACACGTCAATGCATACTTCTTATACGAACTTGCTCCATCAGGCTTCTATGGACCAAATATCCTAGAAACATCACATTCTCATTTTGTGCATCATATGTCATGCATCTAATCATCATCTTAATACATCAACTTGTTTGAACATCAAATGTCATCAACATTATTAACTGTGTCAATACAACCAACTTAGTGCAAACATCAGACGCCAAGGAGGTGGATATCCACAAACCATCTGCAACCAATATCCATCTGTTCCTCTCATCAACCTCTTCATACCAGTTAAGAAAATCATGACAACATCATACAAACAGTTGCCAATGCAATCTCATCATCACATCCTCAATGATGTACTCAACCATACATACAAATACTCATGTCAATCACAACACGGTTGCCAGCAAACACTTCCTCGACAATTGCTTTCCAATACACTAATCTAAACCACTACAAATCTAATAGGACAAATGTCAACACCATATAAGAAAAAATATCTTCATCAACTCTCTTCATAGAGTAGCACTCAAATATCAGTACTATCAACCATGTCACCAACCGTGTCACTATCTAAACACACTTTATGTTAGATATCAACACCAAGATGGTGGACATCAAACACAAAGCATCTACTCAACACATCCTTGAGATTCTTTACAATCTACAACAATCCTCTGCGCAAGAATATATCAGACACACTTCGTACTATCCATTGTCCTCTTCCAACAATTTCTTATTCAGCTACACCAAGTGACAACCCTTGGCCATTAGCATCAGCAACAAGCAAGCAGACAACCGCCATAGAGAACCATCAACCAATCTCAATGTAGATATCATTCAATTTCACCAATACTACAGCAGGCAGCCACAATTACCATATCCATAAAGACACCTTAGCATCTATCACCAATCAAGAACCACATAATCAATGACACCTCAACATCAACTACCAGCAGAGGACTATACATAAGACAACATATATATTCAGGCATCCGGTTGACATCAATGACAACACATATTGCTAACACAATGTCCATGGTGCATATGCTTTGTAGTCTTGGAACACACCACACACTCTCCTCAAAGATCTTGCTTTTTATTCCTTACCTTCATTTACTCCTTCACTCACTTTTCTTCTTCAAATTCAATCTCTATATACATCATTATATTTCTTTAAGGGACATATGCCTTTTGTAATTAGACATCTCTTTATATAAACTATTGTTTTTATTATTCTTCCAAACTGATATCACATTTCTTGTATTATCTTTTTTTTTAAATAAATCACACCCCTTGAAATGTATTCTTTTTCCTTGCACATCGCATCTCTTCAAAAAGAGTATATTAACTCTTATAAGAATCACACCCTTTTTGAGTAGGAGTCTCTACAACTTTATGGAAACAAATCGTTGCATATACAAACTGCTTAGAAGACTTTTTAAGTCTTAACTAATATGGCAAGCCGCTGCATATTAATGGCTTATATAAATCATTGTTTTGTTTGGTATTTAATTCTTCCTAAACCAATCACACCTTTTGGTTTGCTCATACTAATCATGGTGAACATTAACTTCTTGGTAGTCGCTATTCTAACTAACTTGTCTATGTTATCTTACGCAAATGTATCGATATCCCATTGACTGATTACTCCAATTAATTGCTGCACGTCCTGAGTTGTTGTCTTTTTATTATCTAATCACTTCTCATAATGAAATCACTGATCAAAACAAATTCCACAGCTTTTTGGAACATAGTTGCTTCTATCATAACCAATGGTTGATGAAACTAATTTTGATTGCTGTATTTGCATTTCTTATATGATCTTGATCATAAACATATTGATCACCGTTTCACTACTTAGTCGGCTTGTACATTATGTAGTAAACTTTATCATTGATTCACCTTCTAACTTAGATACATCACTATTTCACTTCCATTCATAGTTGGTAATAAAGCAAGGGAAAATCTTTGCAAGGGTAGATTGTTAATTCAAATCCAAACAAACATAAAAACATTCAAATAAAGACAAGAAAACAACCTTTTATACCTTTGCAAGAGAGCTCTCTTGTTCCTCCGATTTGGACTCTTGTTGAAGCCAAGAATGCACCCCTTCTTAGCTTGTTTGGATTGGTCTAATGGTGATATGTGATTGGCTCTCCAAGATTTGTGCACAATGGATTGACAAGGAAGGATGAAATGACTAAGTATGGATGAGTACAAATTTTGGCATAATGTGGATATGAGGATGATTTCTTGAACTCAAACTAGCAGCATAGACTTACTTGACTTGGACATGATAAACAAGGGGATGGAATCCTCAATTTATAAGGGAAGAGGAGAATAAATGGAGGGCTAGGATTGACCCAAGATGAAGGGTCGGGATCCATGTGAGCCCACACATGGCCCAAGAGGAGGTGACAAGACAAGTGTGGAGACCAAGAGATATGCCTTAAGGGCATTTCTTGTCTCCACACTCCTCAAGGCTCATTGGGAAGACTTCTCAATGTGCCTAGGGAAGAGAAAGGAATAAAATATTCCTTGAGAGATGGGATGAAGAATTAAAAATTCTTCAAAAAGGATGATCATAGGGATTGGAGGAATAAGGAGGAATTAAAAATTCCGTGGAGGAGGGGATGCCTAGAGGAATGTGAGATTTTCGATTTTCACCTAGGAAAAGGGCATTTAAGAAAGGTGGTTGGATGGAAGGGACAAGGAGTTGACTTTGTGGCTAATCGTAAGGATTAGCCACTAGCAACTCATTAGGAGAGGGATTAGAAGAATGATTAGGTGGGATTAGGGCAAATGGGATTTGTAGGAGGAGTTGACTAGGAGAGAGAATGAGTGGAGGGAATTAAAAATTAGGAGAA
This sequence comes from Cryptomeria japonica, assembly GCF_030272615.1. NCBI lineage: Eukaryota > Viridiplantae > Streptophyta > Pinopsida > Cupressales > Cupressaceae > Cryptomeria > Cryptomeria japonica. The sequence goes on along the minus strand of NC_081414.1, from coordinate 559,196,096 downwards.
TAATGATAAGTGAGATTAGGGGGCTTCTAGAAGAATTCATTAGGAAAAAAGTGATTTGTAGGAATCACCTAGATTAATTATATAATTGAAATTAATTAATTAAAAGGAGCAATTTGGAGACAATTAATTTTAAGGATTTTAGAAGAATAACGGTAGATTGATTTATTAAATAAATCAATCAACAGACTATAGTGACAACATTAATTATATTTAATTAATATTGAGAAGGAATAGGAATTGGCAAAATTAATAAATTAATTATGCGAGGATTTAAATAAATTAATTAAAATAATTAATTTAAGTGTCTACAGGTAACATATACTGAAATGATGCATGATCTGCAAGGCATCCGCATGCTTTATAATGATAGACTCCATCCTTGTGACTTACTTAGCAGCTGCAACCAATGCAGCATGAGTATGTGTAAATGCACTTATAAGCTACATTACCCCAAGTTTCCGAGACGAAGATGGCAGGGGATGGCGGGACACGTTTCTGGGATGGCAAATTTTTTTGCCAAATTTGGGGACGGCAGGGGACGACAAAGGGGACGGCTATATAAAATATAGGGAAAATTTAAAATATATAGAAAAATTCTAAATGTTCATATGAAAACATGGATGAAGCATGCATATATACATTATATTCATATGAAAACATGGATATAGCATGTGCATGATACTATGAAAAGTTGAAAACATTTTAGAATGTAAATTCTGAACATACAACATTGTTAATACTCAATAGACAATATGCAATTATGCATTCATAAATCAGAATTTCAATTCATTCACATTGTCAATATGCATATCATAATAGATATTAAAGAAATAACATACAAAATGTCAAAATGCCCAAAGGCTACACAGTTGCCATATAGTTTCATTGTCAATTATGATATGAAAATCAAAATACTACTAAGTAAAACTAAATAAAAAAAAGCAAAGTATAATGCTGCCCCTAAACTGCATCTCCTAACATTGCATTAAAATCGGAGTCCTCTTATTTATAATTATTAATTTTATAATTTATAAATTATTTTTATTTTTATTTTTTATAACAATTTGAATTAATAAGGGGCCTATATTAGAAAATTTATAAAAAAAAATTAAAATACAACTTTTTTTATTTTTTTAATATTTTTTAATGGCCTTAGATATGGGGGACGTCTAGCCGTCCCCGAGACGGATTGGAGACGTCCCAGCCATCCCCGGGATGTACAGACGTCCCCCTGAGCTAGGGCAGGCGTCCCCTCGTTTCCAATTTGGGGACGGGGGGAAACATCCCCTAGTCGTCCCCAAGTCCCCGAAACGTCCTCGGGACTGGGACGGGGGTTTTCAGGTCGGGGACGCGTCCCTGGGTAACGTAGCTTATAAGAGATTGAATTTGTAGTTTTTCATTTGTTCCAAATGCCAACCTATACTCAAAATCAGCCAAAGCATTAATAAGCTGAACAAGAATAGCTTCTGGCATTTTGATATTGAAGATAAACATGGGAATCTCCCTTTTAATATCAACAAGAGCCAGACCCTTGGCAGTCTTTATCTCAGAGATGTAAAGATAAGAATTTGCAAACGATGCATTCAGTAACCAGATCAATTATTGTTCAGTATCTTTGGGCATCGGATTTCCTTAGCAAAGGTAGACTGCTTCTTCAGTTATTTGAGAAGCAGCCATTTGTGTAGACTGTAAAATGTTCAGAGCTTTTCTCATGTCACCACTACTGAGTCTAACTATTGCTGACAAGCCACCCTCTGTGACGTCAAGCTTATGATATGTTGAAGTCGTTGTGTAACATTTGCAGCATCAAGAGTAGCAAAATGAAATTCTTGTACACCTCAATTGTAATGCTGGAATGATCTTATGCATATACTTACATATGAGAGAGAACCTTGTGCTCTTGGATTATTTCTCTATAATCTTATGCAAGGAAGACTGAGCATCTTTTGTCATGGCATCTGCCTCATCCAATAAGACTAGCTTCACATTTGCCACTAAAACTAAAGCTCTAGGTGCTTTGGTCCCTTGTAAGTAATCAAGAAGTCAACCAGCAATAATAAGGATTAGTGGCCTTTGTCTTTTGTCCATCAAACTCTGCTAAAACTTGTAAAGCAATTTGCTCATGACTGGTTTGCATCAATTGGTGGCCTTTGTCTTTTGTCGATCATACGATTTCTTTTATCACAAAGTGCTCATGACAATATGTAGCAATCTTGTTCATCATCTCACTTTTGACAAAGATCTTATTTGTCATTAATGATAATGATGACAACCTTTTGATCACTTTGACATAGCAAATCTTACCCTTGACATCAATGACAAAATCTAACAATCGCAACTTAATGCCCTTGACATCAATGACAATAATTCCAACAGATATGAGGCACTCCTAGTAGTACTAGGAGTAGGAGGAGCCCTCAACGGCAATGTGATAGGTACAAGACTTTAGTCACCAGCATAATTCCGCATTCAACTGACAATCATGCACAAACTCCTACACATTTGGCAGTGATATACAGGATGTGTCATTAGATCTTATGATGCTGCCTTGAAATTCGAGTTAACAAAAATAACATCTCCATAGCCTAATGCCACCTATTGACGACCCAAGTTTGTTGAAAATTGTTTTCAAGGTGACTCGTTATCAAAGGGACCCTTAGTAAAATCCTCTAATATTTTGAAGGGGCTAAAATGTGCACTGCCAATGGAAAGAGTTGCCTTGCCTCTCCCACCACCCCCAACATTGTACTCAAAATCTGTAAATGAAACCCCATAGGCTCTTTGTGATCCTCTTCATCACTCATGCTATGAGAAGAACTCATAATGACATTGCAAGAAACAAAATTTATGGTTACCATACATGTCATAGTGTCATTAAATAATAACTTATGCACATGCTCAAGACACAAGAACTTTATTTTTGTTTTTCCTACTTCAAGTTGCATGAAGCACAAAAGCAGAGGATATACAAAAATATGAAACCTTGTTCTTCAACCTTTCATCAAACAAGGATTTCACTTTTGATTTTCTTATTTCACGTCACATGAAGCACAAAAGCAAAGGATACACAAAAAAAAAAAAAATCTTAATTTGACTTATTCATTTTTATTTTTTTATTCTAATCAAATATTTACGCAAATTCACAAACGAAACATTTACAAATAATTTAACAAATAAATTTGAACACCTAAACTTTGTTGTTATAAAATTGAAAAAAGTAAATTTGATCATTATTTATTTATAAAACTAAAATATTAATTGTAAAACAATAAAAATTGTAAACCCCTAGGGCCTAAATTAATTACTAAATTTGTCAACTAAATAGAAATTAGTGACTATATTGAACAATGAAAAAACAATCATGAAGGAACAAAGCCTACCATGAGGCTTGAATAATGCGTCGTTTCAATGGTGGATTGATGTCACTCTTCACACTTGCTCTTCCTCTTTCACTTTCTCTCACTATTCCTAAATCTTAATACCTTACTTACAATTTTTCTCACTCTTGCAGCTTGCTTTTACAACTTTTAACCTTGTTGTTGAAACTGAATGAACTGGAATGAGTCTTATATACCTATAAGTTTTTTGTGATTGTTTAGGGTTTGAGTGGAGCCCATAATCCATTAAGGTTACCATTTGTAGAAAACAATTCAAAAACACTTCTTTTAAATATAAACTTTATCTTCTTCCTGTCATGCGGACACCTGGAAGTCCCTAGGACAGTCGAGAGACTCCTAGGAGTCCCCTAGGTGTCCCAGAGTCCCAAGCAATCCCCAAATAAAAGGGTCATCTTGGAAATGTCCCCTTATTGAGGAGAATGTCTAGGAACGTCCTCAGATCAGCAACGGATGTGGGGGGCAACGGAGGGACAAATTCTGCAAGTCCCTGTGTCCCAACAATGTCCCTATCCAAGAAATAGGGAGATTTGCCTGAATGGGTGAGTGTCCCTATGGAAGACTAGTTTTCTATAGTTGGATTTGGGGACGAAAATCTCATTTTCATTTTGGCGATTCTACTCAAGGATCACATTTGGGCTTACTGATCGCAATTATTTGATTCATGTTTGCAAATAAATTGGGCGGTATTCTCAAAACAACAAATTTGGCCAAGTTTCTAAGTTTACATTTTACTGTAGTGTCAATATAGTACACATGCAGATTAGTTAATTATTGGCTGTCATTTGATGTATCCAGCCATTGGTTCATGTTTCCAGCTATTGTCAAGTATTTGTTGACATCATTTGAATGTTCAGCCATCATTATTATTTGAATTTAGAGTTATCTACAGCTCTTCATCATAAGCCACCATTTGAAGAATTTCCCACAGCATTATATTCTATTCTTGCTGTTGTTAGCAGTGTTAATTTTGTAACGTCGGTCGTACTATTTCATGCTTCCGATATATATATATATATATATATTTGATTACATATACTAATATGTTAACGTTAACTAATGATAAATAAAACCAAAGTTAACTTATCACGTTTGAGCAACAGTTATGCCGTTCATGGTATCGGGTGGTAAAGCGATTCTCAAACAAGTCGCACTCCTTCCGATCGGGTAAGTAAACGGTGACTAGTTTATATACTGTGGTGAGAGGTACGTAGGGAAGAGATGTGTCTTCCCACGTGGGAAGACATATCTCTTCACTACGTAACCCCTCATCCACTTATATAGCATGCTTACATTCAGGAGGATGCACACACCGAAATTGATAAGTGCGGTGCATCTTTAAAACATGCTATAGCATATAAAATACAACTTTCAGATCATATCTCCATCTCTTCTATTTTGATCACAGAATTTTGAAAGAACTTAACAAGCAGCCCTTGTTTATTCCCATACAAGTGAGACAAGAGGAATAAAAGCTGCCAAAGCCTTTACTAGTAGGTTGGAGCCTTATAATAGGGATTTGCATACTTATGACATAGTGTAAGGTGGGGAACACCATACAAGTTGGAAGTAATATTCCAACGCTGCTTTGAGTAATGTTTGGTATGTTTAAATCATATTAGAGATAGCATAAAATTATTTGATAAATTGGAGTTTGTTAATATTTTGGGAAAGTCTGAACTTACTGTTGTAAATTTATAATAGAACATGCTGGAAATTTTTGATGATATAGGCCAGCATTGAAGAGGGATTAATATCACACAAATACTGTAGTTTAGTTGCAAAAGATTTGCAATTATTCTGATTTTCAGATCTGAGAATAGCAATTAGTGATTACATCTAATGTTTATATAAATATTCTTTATAGATCTGGTGTCACATTTAATTAATTTGGCGTGCAAGGTTCAGATCTATCACTATAGTTAATTAATATTGTATTTGAGGGTTTCTCCAAAGTATAAATCGGCTTCTGAGGGTTTATATTCACTGTTTGAAGTTACATATATGGTTGATAAGGGTTTTACAGTTATCATACATCGCTGATCAGCATTAATTTCAGTCACATTTCGGCATCTACAATTGGGCATTTGGTATTTGTTTATCATTTCAGCTTGCACATTGGTTGAGATTTCATCTATTTCCTAAGGTTGCTCAAACCGGGACCTTACATAAACAAATCAGTTCATACATAAAAAGCATTTGCAATTTCTACACAGTTCCATGCAAACTAAAGAAAGGCACCAATAATAATACATTATCATTATCAAAAAACGCTCCATATTACAAACCTCCCATTATTTTAGTGAAGCAATGTGAAAATCTCTTGATTGATATGGAACCAAATGAAAATTACAAGACTTCTCAAGCAACTTGAGTGAAAAATAGATATCTCAAATGAAATCAAATAAAACTTAGCACTTGAACCACAATGAGGAAAGAAACCTGCTAACAGAATGACCCAATAAGACAACACAACAGTGCAAAGTATTCCATAGATCATATGGATACAAATAATTGCATGAAGAAAGATAAGCAAGTAGAATGCAGCAACTTCAAAATAACATTTCACAAAAGGAAAAGAGGCTATATCAAGGTTAGCAATCCAAATCCACACAAACGCTACTAACAAGTGCACAATTGTGATTCTCAAATGATTTACCATCTATCAATTAATATCAGTATTTGTTGAATTTTTTTTTAAACATGCAAACGGAATATACCTTGAATAGATCAAAAGTTTACTTAAGGCAACTCAAGAAATTTTTTTGTAAAAACTTCAAATTTTAGTTCTTAGTCATTTCGTCAAACAATTGGCATAATAGTAAGCCAATCCAAATTGGTGCAGTCACGACAGGAATAAGTCCTCAAGAGAACAAGCTGGACCGTGCAGCAAGAGTTACACAGCAGAAACAACACAATCGTGATGGAGGCAATGCAGAACAGATTTTATTATATCATGGAAATCAATTACAATCTGCTGGCAACATGCAGGCTTACCAAATTCGACTCACAGGCCAGATTACATACATGCTCAATTACAATATCAGCCAGCTCCGGACCTCTTAACTTTTAGATTTATCTTCTATGTTCTAATGATCATCTCTACATGCTCAATTACATTGATTTATATGATCAAGAATGATCCGCGTCGGCCCAAGATGAAACAAATGTCGATGAACAAGATGAAACATGTAAACAACCAGGTAGGCCTTCGCCAAAGAGATCCCTCCTAAAAATTCATAAAATGAAGTGCGGACCAAAGGGGAAGGTCGGCCACGCGCTAAGGAACTGTAATGTCCCCTTCTCCACAGTGATTAGTTCTGTTGGCCCTTAGCCTAGTTCGGAGGCCCGTAGGCTAGTCGAGGGCAGAAATTAGGGTTTCCTATTTTCTAGGAGGATTCTTTGGTGATTTCAAGGGCTATATGTGGGAGTTCGACAATTTGGATTCTGGATTCCTTCTGGGTTTTCAGAGAGCTTCAAGATGGTTCGACATGCATCTGCATCAGGTGACTTTTTTCAGACTTACTATTTTTAGTACGTACGACTATTGCTCAGAATGTGGTTAAAATCACTTTGGAAACACTTACTATTTTTAGCAGTATGCTATTTTTAGTAAGTACTATTTTTAGCAGTTCTATTTTTAGCAGAATGTCAGCAGGCTTGTTCAGATGGCTATTTCCAACAAGTTAGTTTGAGCAGTTGGTCTTCCCTCATTTTTTGGTGCTATTCTTGGCAAGGGTTCCTCAGCTCAGTTCAATGACTATTTTTGGCAGGGCAATTCTCTCAGCTTGTTTCCAGATATCCTTGGAGCTTGTTTTGGCAGGTTCAGTATTTGATGAAAAATGGTGTTTTAAATTAAATTATAACTTAAGGCAAAGGTTGGACGATTTATTTAAAAGGGGTTGCTTAAGTTATATTGATATATAAGTCATTTCCTTAATTATATATTGGGTGATTTATTGTTGAGGAAAAATACTTTATAAAGTGAACTATTAATATGGCAAGATGGACGCCTTATGGAGAAATAAGTTAATTTTATAATATATTTCACTTATCTACCTTGGATGCCACATTATGATTTTATTGTCATTTTTATAAAGAATATTTGCTCCTATGAGAAGGTCGATTTGGAGAAAGGAGAAATGAAATGTAATTTCAAAATAATGTGAAGTGAATGTGCATTTGGATTTAGCGTTCATTTGGAGGGATTGTGAATTTGAATTTGAGCCCTCAAAATCTATAAATGAGAGTGTTGGGCTTCTCATTTGGCATGAAATGAATTTGCATCGTTATGCTGCCGAATTGGCGATTGAAAAATTTGAGCTTCGAAGTGTGGCTTCCTAGCTAAGTCTCAGTTTTGTACTTGCAAGATAGTACCTAACTGTGTTCATGTATTCCCAGTGTTGTTGGTGAGTGAGTTGCAGATTGTGGAGTGTTTTGATTGAGATTGGAGTGTTTTCTGGTTGCTGGTCGCGGGACTGCTGAAAGTGTATTTTGCTCGCACCTCTTGGCCAGGCGATTCCATCATTCTGGGTACCGGCTCATCCTTCCTTCCTACCACTGGCGATGCATATTGTAAGTTTTTAGCATCTTATTTCGAGTGTGGATTTTTATATTGAAAATCGAACTTCCCAGGTTAGGCATGGGGTTTAGTTAATGCATTGGGAAGCGTGCAAAATAAATATGGGTGTTTTGATGGCTTTCCTTGGGTTTGTTCTCATTGTAGCAGGTATAGCAATTGTTTAGAACAGATTTTGGGTGAATTGGGTGAGTAATGAGAGAGTTATGAGCGTTTTAGTGAATCCACGGGCTGCTGGTTTTGCAATTCCAGCCTACAGATTTTTTATGTTAGCAGAAATTTCATGTTCTTAATTGGATGTTCAGCATTACTCTCTTCTCACATTATCTTGATTATTGTAAGGTTAAGTAGTAGCACTACTAACCAATTCTACCTTGTAAATCTCACCCCGCTGAAAAGTGGAAGAGGCTGGCTTGCCGCCTATTTTCAAGTAAATTGTAATTCAATCCTCCCACTACATAAGTGGTCGAGTGATGTCTGATTGTAATGGTCCTCCCGCTGCATAAGCGGTTGAGTTGAGTTTGTTTTGTAATTTCAGTCCTCCCGCTGAAATATTGCGGTCGAGTGATTTGTGCCTTGTGTGTTTCTCTTGGCTGGTTCACCGCCAAGTTTCTTGCATTCCCGTTGGATAAGCAGAAGGGGCTGGCTTGCCGCCCAGTATTGTATTTCATTTCATCTTTTAGCAGTTTGAGATCTAACGATCCCCTATTCACCGTATGCTCTCACCTTCCCACATTGGGCACTTGGTGATCAAAAAGTGGAAGGGTTGCAATCTTCAGCAAGTTTTCAGTTTATGCTTTCTAACCTTAACGGGTTATTTGTTGTGGATTATTGTTATTGGCCTAAATACAAAAAAAAATAACTGGAATATTACAGGAACGTTGGAAACAACAAGATGAAGCTCCGCAAGCTCAGGAAATGATCTGCAAGGTTCGCCAATAGCAAATAGGTCCAAGCGGTTCCAATGTTCTAAGCCAGAAAACTATCTCAGATTCTGGAAGCGATAACTTGTCGGGAAAAGATCCAAATGTCCCGCGGACTAAGGGTAAGGTAGATGAACATGTCCACAATTAAAATCCAGCTTCGCAAGATCCGGTGATCAAATGCAAAGAAACGCAAAAAGAAATAATGAACTGCAAAACAGGAAACAAACTAAAAGAAAATGTTTTTGGTTGATGCAAGATTGCCAAGAACCAGAGATGCTCCTGCATCAGACATCCGAAGTTGTTGAAAAATAGTGAGTCCCTGGTAAGAGGAAAACCAAGACAGTCTACCTTTGCCTAAGAAAGCCATGATAAATCTTCAACTGGTCTGCCTTTCCACTTCACAAGATACTCTCTATATCGGTTGCTCTAAGTGCTACGCCCATTTCTACTATCCAAAATGTCTTCAATTTGATTTGATTCCCTCCAAGGTATCTACTTCTCCAAGTCTGCTACACTGTCTTCACTGAATTTTGTCTCATGATGTAATGTCCCCTTCTCAGCAATAAACAAATTAACTGACCGTCAGCCTATTCCGGAGACCCGTAGGCTAGTTGGAAGGAGAAATGAGGGTTTCCTACCTCTGGGAGGATGTTTCTGCAGTTTCGAAGGCTTGCATGTTGGAATTTATCAGTTTGGATTCTGGATTCCTTCTGGGTGTTCAGAAAGATTCACAATGAGGGTGCATGCATAGCAAGTTATGGAGTTTGACCGACATACTATTTTTAGTAAGTGGAGACAGAAGCAGTTGAGTTCTCTGGGTTTTTCTAGGTTTTCTAAGAGCTATGCGATGGTATAACATGCAAACCAATCTGAGGACCTTTTCGGGACTTAATATTTTTAGTAAGTTTGGCAGTTGCTCAGAATGTGGTAAAAATCACTTTGGAAACACTTGCTATTTTTGGCAATATGCTATTTATAGTAAGTACTTATTTTGGCAGTGCTATTTTTGGCAAGGGTTCTGCAGCTCAGCTCAGTGGCTATTTCCGGCAATATTATGTTGGGCAGGCTCCTGTGTTCACTCGGATGACTATTTTTAGCAGTTCAGTTCAGAGCTCCAACTTAGCACAGTTTTGGTGATTTCCACCATTTCAGTCCCGACTCAATTTGGCAATAATCAGTATTTGAGAAGGTATTTTTAATATACTAATACCTTAGGCATAAGGTTTTAATATTTGATTATTTTATGGATGGACGACTGAGGGAAAAGGAGAAAATAATATTTTTATCCTAAGTCTATTTGGCGAAATATTTTACTTTCATAATGGGGTGCCAAAATGCAATTTAATTTTATAACTTATAGTTGGACGCCTTTGGAGGAAATTCTCATTAAAAAAGGTTTATACTTAGTGTTATTTTAGCATTGGCTAAAGTTGGCGTCCACTTGAGGGAATAATGTATTTGTTGCCAAATAGAATATTACTATTCCTTGGGCGATTTATTGTTGAGAAAAAATACTTTATAAAGTGAAATATTAATACGGCAAGATGGACACCTTATGGAGAAATAAGTTAATTTTATAACATATTTCACTTATCTACCTTGGATGCCACATTATGATTTTATTGTCATTTTTATAAAGTATATTTGCTTCTATGAGAAGGTCGACTTGGAGAAAGGAGAAATGAAATGTAATTTCAAAATAATGTGAAGTGAATGTGCATTAGGGTTTGGCATTCATTTGGAGGGAATGTGAATTTGAATTTCGAGACACAAAGTCTATAAATAAGAGTGTTGGGCTCTTGTTTTTGGACATCCATGAATATTTGTAACGAAGTGCTGCCGAATTGGTGCCAAAGTTAAGCTTCGAAGTTGAGAGCTTCGTAGCAACCATCAGTTTCGTACTTGAAAGACAGTGCCAAGCTGATTATTTGTGACTATCTTTCATCCAAAGAGATAGATTGTGTTGATCGAAGTGATTGGGAGATTTTCATTTTTTGGTGTGCTGGGTGTGTTTCCAATTTGCTGGTTTTTGGAGTGGCTATAGGTGATTTTCAGTCATATCTTCCTGCTCGAGTGTCTGTTTGTTTTGGGTATTTTCTCATTCATTTCCTATGTCATGAGCGATTCATCTTGTAAGTTCTCGTTGGTTTTCTTGGAGTATTGAATTTTATTGTGCAAGTCGAAGTTTTCTGTTGTAAACACTTTATGTTGGGAGTGATTTGAGTTGTGTGCCATGGGTTTGGGCATTGTTAGTTGATGTCTTTCATTTCCATCCTTATCGCCATCATTGTATCTCTCATTTGCATTTGTTTGGAGGTGATTCTGACGAGTGTAGAAAAAGATATGAGTAAATTAGTGAGTTCTTAGCTTGTTGGTCTGTGTGTTTGCAGCATGTTGGGAGTATATCAGATTTAGAGATTTTCCGTTTTGGAGTGTCTTCTTGTTTGGAGTTGGTTATTGGGTGTGTGGATCTTTTGTGTGGAGAGAAAGTGATCTCGGTAATTGTTTTCAGCTGTTGGTTCTTCATTCTTATCTTTTATGATTCATATTGCAATGTTGGTAGTAGTACTAACAGCCATTTCTTGATCTCTCCTAGCCCCACTGCACAAGTGGAAGAGGTTGGCCTTGCCGCCTAGTTTGGCTAGTGATTCTAATAATTTTGTAATTCAAGTTTGCATTGTAAAGCTGATTAGTAGTACTAACAGCTATATACTTGGATTGTTGTTATTTGGCCCACTGCATAAGTGGAAGAGGCTGGCTTGCCACCTTCTTATCTATTGTAACTTTGTCCTCCAGCTGCATAAGCGGTAGAGTTGATTTGTAATCTCATTTTCAATCCTCCCGCTGAATAAGCGATGGAGTTGATTGCTATTTCATTTCTAGTCCTCCTGCTGCATAAGCGGTCGAGTGATTGTTGTTATTACAATTTGTAATCTTCTAATTGGCCGGTTGCACCACCACACTGTTGTAGAAGTTCTTACACCCGTTGGATAAGCGGAAGGGGTTGGCTTGCCGCCCAGTATTGTATTTGAGATTTCATTTCCAGCAGTTATTTGAGCTAACGATCCCCTTGACACCGTATGCTCTCACCCTCCCATACTGGGCTTTCGATGATCAGAAAGTGAAAAGGTTACTTTCAGCATTTCCTTTTTGCACAGATTATTCTAACATTAACGAGTGAATCTTGTTGTGTTAAAAATAAATAAAAATTAAGGGGGATATTACACATGATACTGATGTAGGTTTGCAATGTTAAATTTAGGTGAAATTTCCGAAGTGTCAGGTAACTCCACTTCATATGCATTTCTAGAACTGAATTTATTCAAGATCTTACAAAGTTCAAACTTCGTCATCTTCAACTAGTTATAGGTTCCAACTGGAAATCTCTCTTTTCTCAGATATACCATCACTTCATCTCCAACTTCAAATTCCTTATGTCTCCTCTTTTCATCTACTTTCGCCTTATACTTGTTGTTTATGTCTTCCAAATGTTGTTTGACCTGAGTATGTACTGTCTTCATATGCTCTGCAAATTCTTCTGCTTCTACACTCCTTTTATCTTCATTACTGATGTCGCTCAATATGCCTCTAGGATGTGCTCTAGTAACAATCTCATAAGGTGTTCTTCCGATACTCTTGTTCACTGAATTATTGTAGGCAAATTCTGCTTGTGCAAGAATCAAGTCCCAACTTCCGGTCTTCTCTCCAACTAGGCATCTCAACAAATTTCCCAAACTCCTATTCACTACCTCTATCTGTCCATCAATCTATGGGTGAAAAGTAGAACTGAACTTCAAATCTGTCTTCATCTTCTTCCAAAGTGTTCTCCAAAAATATGCAACAAACTGAGTGTCCCTATCAGAAACTATGCTCTTAGGTAATCCATGTAATCTCACCACTTCCTTGAAAAATAGGTCAGCAACATGTACCGCATTTGTGGTCTTCTTGCAGGGTATGAAATGTGTCATCTTTGAGAATCTATCCACCACCACAAATATCGAATCATTTCCACTCTGTGTCTTAGGCAATCCAAGTATTAAATCCATGCTTTTGTCCTCCCAAGGTCTCTCTGGAACTGTCAAAGGCTTGTACAATCCAACATTTTGACTACTACCTTTTGCAAGTTGACAAATTCTACAGCTCTGCACAAATTTCCTGACATCCCTATGAATCTGAGGCCAAAAGTAATTCTCACTAATCAATGCCACTGTCTTATCAACACCAAAGTGTCCAGCTAATCCTCCACTATGCTTCTCCTTTATTAGATTCTCTCTTATAGAACTCCTAGGTATACACAACTGAACTCCTCTGAACAACATCCCATCTTGAATGAAATAATCTAACCACTTACTTTTGTCCACCATAACCGTTTCCTTACAAGCTTTCCAAGGTTCTGCAAAATACAGGTCATCCTCATACAAGCTTTTCAATTCTTCAAAACCTATTACCTCCACTCTCATCTCTATCAGTAGATTCCTCCTTCTACTCAATGCATCAGCAACTTTATTTGACTTTCCACTTTTGTGCTTCAAAACAAAGGTATAACTCTGCAAGAACTTCACCCATCTCATGTGTCTCTGATTCAGCTTACTCTGATTGTTCAGAAATTGCAAAGCTTGATGATCAGTATACAACACAAACTCCTTAGGCAACAAATAATGTCTCCACTTCTTTAATGCTTGAACTATGGCATAAAACTCCTGATCATACACAAAATATCTCCTTGCATCATTCAACTTCTCACTAGAATATGCTACTGGTCTTCCTTCTTGACTTAACACTACTCCAATTGCATACCCACTGGCATCACAGTCCACTTGAAATACTTTGCTAAAATCTGGTAAAGCCAACACATGCTGCTTAGTCACCTTAGGCTTCAACAATTCAAAACTCCTATTTGCTCCAGTTGTCCATTTGAAATCCTTTCTATCTCCTTTCATTGCTTTTGTCATAGGGCTACAAATTGAACTAAAATTTCTAATAAACTTCCGGTAGAAACTAGCCAATCCATGAAATGATCTTACCTCTCCAATGCTTTCCGGTGTAGGCCATTCAACAATTGCTCTTACCTTCTCAGGATCCATCTTCAATCCATCCACAGATATCACAAATCCCAAGTAGACTAACTCTTCTTTCATGAAATTACACTTCTTAATATTTATCAACAACTTCTCTTCTCTCAACCTCTACAAAACTTGTCTCAAATGCAACATATGTTCTTGCTTGCTCTTACTGAAAATCAAAATGTCATCCAAATACACAATAACAAACTTACCCGAGCGTTTTTTCAATACCTCATTCATCCACCTCATGAAAGTACTCAGTGCATTAGTTAGTCCAAAAGGCATCACCAACCATTCATGCAGTCCTTCATTTGTCTTGAATGTTGTCTTCCACTCATCTCCTTCTCTGATTATGATCTAATGGTATCCACTTTTCAAGTCTATCTTTGTGTAGTATTTGACTCCACTTAAACAGACCATTATGTCATCCATCCTAGGCAAGGGAAATCTATACTTCATTGTGATCTTGTTTATTGCTTTGGAATCAATACACATCCTCCATCGTCCATACTTCTTAGGTGCTAATACTATTGGCACTGCACAAAGACTCAATCTTTCCCTGATCAAACCTTTCCTCAACAAATCCTGCACTTGTCTATTCAGCTCCTCATTCTCTACCGATGTCATCAGGTGTGTCGCTTTATTAGGCAAACTAGCTTCGGGAATCAGGTCCATGCAATGACTGATACTCCTCATAGAGGATAATCCATTAGGTAAATTATCTGAAATGATGTCTGCATACTCTATCAGCAACTCCTTTATTTCTTCCGGTTGTTCTTCTTCATGCTCTGGATTGTCAGTCTTCTTAGGAACTAAGGCAAAACACACATTCTCATGTCTCATCCCATCCAGGAGTTTCCTCCCATCCACCAAACAAATTCTAGCACTTGCACAAACTTCACTCTTCAAAGGCTCATCCAAGGGCAACAAGGTTTGCTTCATCCCATTTGCAACAATAGTGTATATATTCTTCCTCCCATCATGTATTGCCTGTTTATCAAACTGCCAAGGTCTACCCAACAAGATATGACAATTATCCATAGGCATAATATCTCACAAAACTTCATCATGATAAGATCCAATATTCAATTTTACCAAATATTGTTCACTTACTAGTATCTTATGATCATCCTAAATCCATTCTATCTAATAAGGCTTAGGGTGCTTCAATCTCTCCAAATTCAGCTTATTCACCATCTCCTCGAGAACAAGATTATCTGAACTACCACTATCAATTATAACTTTACAACACTTACCGGATACCTTCATCTGGTCTTGAACAAATTCCTCCTCTACAAGGGCTCTTCATCATCTCCGATTGACACAATGCTCTCCTCATCACCAGCAACTCTCCATCTTCCAGTTTATTAGTTGATCTAGGATGGTCTTCATCTACCAATGTTGTTCTCCCACTGCTCTCTACCTTCCTACGTTCAAAAGCATGATGAGCTTCTCCTTCGCACTTAAAGAAGGTTCCTCTAAACACTCTTTTATCCTGTCTTATGTCTTCTTTTCCATAACCCTCATTCCGGTATCCATTGGGTTCTCTTCTCTAGTAAAAATTTCTATCATCCTTACGGTATGAACTACCATCTCGGTTAACTTCCTTGTCTTTGCTCTGATCTGTACAGGATCCTCTTCCTCCGGAATAGCTTCTTCCTCCTTGAAATCTTCCACTTATTCCTCTTTGCTTTTGCTCATGTCTTTTGTTCAACTTCTCTTCTGCTTTCAGGGCATATTGATAAGCTTCCTCAACACTCTGCAACTTGATTAGACTGATTTCATCTTGTATAGACATCCGCAACCCATTCAAATATCTAGCAACTTGTTCAATTTCATCATTAGTATGTCTAGATCTGATATTCAACTTGTAGAATGCTTTGGTATACTGCTTCAGACTAGATTCCTTCTACTTCAGATTTTGCAACTTCCGGAACAGATTCACTTGATAATCAGCAGGCATAAACTTTGATTTCAACTTGTTAACCATCTGCTCCCACGATTTAATCTTCTCTTTACCTCTTCTCTGCCTATCTACCTACAAATGTTCCCACCAAAGAGATGCATGACCTTTAAACTTAGTGCAAGTATATCTTACCTTCTTATCTTCTGCGGTGCCTTCAAAATCAAAATACTTTTCCGTCTCCGTGATCCAATCCAACAATTCATCCATATCCAACTTGCCATCATAATCCAGTGGGATAAAATGTGGTTTGGTATTCGCTCTTGACAATGCTCTTATAAACCTTACTTCATCCGGATCATTTGCTGGTGGATTTCCTCCTTGGTCCCCAGCTACTTCTTCTTCTTCCTCATCATCTCTCACATCTTCAACATGTCGACCTCTAATTTGGGTCGTTTCAACAACTTCTAATCCGGCTGCAATTCCTCTCAACATTTCCATCACAGCAGGGTCTACATTTCCACGCTCTCCACCACCTCTAACATTTCCTCTTTGCGCCATCTATGCACCAATCCTCTCCAGCTGCAGGCCGGATCCTCAATCCGCCACCCTACAACCAAAATCTTACAGGACAACGCAATCTCCAGTTCGAAAACATGGCTCTGATACCACTTGGTGCAATCACGGCAAGAGTAAGTCCTCAAAGAGAACAGTCTGGACCGTGCAGCAAGAGTTACACAGTAGAAACAACACAATCATGATGGAGGCAATGCAGAACAGATTTTATTATATCATAGATATCAATTACAATCTGTCGGCAACATGCGGGCTTACCAGATTCAGCTCACAGGCCAGATTACATACATGCTCAGTTACAATACCGGCCAGCTCCGGACCTCTAACTTTAGATTTATCTTCTATGTTCTAATGATCATGTCTACATGCTCAATTACATTGATTTTCTATGATCAAGAATGATCCGCGTTAGCCCAAGATGAAACAAATGTCGATGAACAAGATGAAATGTGTAAACAACCAGGGTAGCCTCCGCCAAAGAGATCCCTCCGGAAAATTCATAGAATGAAGTGTGGACCAAAGGGGAAGGTCGGCCACACGCTAAGGAACATTGGAAACAACGAGATGAAGATCCGCAAGCTCAAGAAATGATCCGCAAGGTTCGCCAATAGCGAATAGGTCCAAGCAGTTCTGATGTTCTAAGCCAAAAAACTGTCTCAGATTCCGGAAGCGATAGCTTGCCGGAAAAAGATCCAAACGTCCCGTGGACTAAGGATAAGGTAGATGAACATGTCCACAATCAAAATCCAGCTCCGCAAGATCCGATGATCAAATGCAAAGAAACGCAAAAAGAAATGTTGAACTGCAAAACAGGAAACAAACTGAAAGAAAATGTTTTTGGTTGATGCAAGATTGCCAAGAACCAGGGATGCTCCTGCATCACCAATTTTTCAATTAAATGTTTAGGATCAGTTGCAACTATTTCATTTGGCATAAGCATATTCACAAACACTTCCAATCATTGAACAATTTATAGATATTTTGACAAACATCTAGGCAACCTACTTTTTATATATATGATATCAGCTAATACAAATGTATTTAAACAGATTCAAATTTCAATGGAGTTGTTTGCCAAAAATTAAGTTGTTTGCCAAAAATTATCAAGAATGTTGGCACATAAACAGTTCAAAATATTCCCAGGAGACCTCCAACAGCTGTTGAATGTTTGAAACATAAATCCCTCAAATCAGTGTCTAAGGACTGCTCTAGCTGCTCATTAGGGTTAATATTACTGATGGGAAATGATGACAACACCTAAATCTTCAATTAGAAACTGTTTTTTGATGAAATTTTCTTCAAGACTTCCATACCATGTCACTCCCTCATACAGAACAAAAAATTATTGCATGAACTCTCATGTTGGAACTCTACAGTACCTCCACATTCACCTTATGGACAGCAACCAACTCTAATATTGACTTTTAATTCCCAATAATGTGGCAGCTGGAATAAAGCTACCAAATGACTTCAAAAATATGAATTGACTCCCTCCTAAGGGCTCACCTCTTCCTTCACAACAATTTGATAGTGGCTTGGTAATGTGTTTGTACTTAGTTATAGGTTGGTAATGTAGCAGGTCATTAGCTACATTTGATTTTTGGCACTTTTACTTAGTTTATAGGTTGATTTTATACAAAGTCAAACTATATTGGAATTGACATTTTGACAATTGTCACCATCTAGTTATTATTTATGCTATTGTGGTAGGTTTTGTGCATTGTAAACAGCAATATGAATATAAACAACAAAACTCTATTTTCTACAATTCATGGGTTGAACTCACTATTTTATTTGCTCTCAATATCTCTATGCTATGGAAATGCCCTTAAATTGTTAGTTTTATGTAACTAGGTTGTAAAATAAATAGGAGATGGGTTCTAATTGCCGCAAGGCAACATTAGAACCCATCTCAAAAAGGGTCGGGCCCTTTCCCTTTGTAATCTCACCTTTTAGGTTGCATGGAGTGTAACCAACAAATAGGGCTGGGCCCTCTACCTTTTCAAACGTATGGTGTATTATCTTAGCGCCCTAGAATAGGGCTGCACTAAATGGAACGTGGAGTTGAGATATAGGGCCGACCCTATCCCTATCTTGCACATGTAACGTGGAAAAGACAAAAGTCTTTAGCGCCAAAAGTGCCTTATTGGGCTGACCCAATAAGGCACCTATCCTCATATATAACAAGCCACAAAGAATGTATTCTACACATGAATTACCTCTGTTGTGCGAAAATCAGAATAAGTGCCAAAATCTTCAGTTGTGAAGCGAAGTACTTTTCAGTCATCTATTCAACCATTAATGCAAAGCCCTTCTTTAAGTCAAGCGAATTTAACACTCCAGCTGTGTGTGAACTCCTCCAAAGCAAGGTGCAGATCTAGAGTGAACTTGGTGTGCTCTTACAGTGCTGATTAGTGCAACTTGTGCTACTGAATGTGCAGAAACAAAAGTACAGATCCGAACCTCAAAGTTGTGCAAGTTCAGTGTGCTGGAGTGCAAGGAAAAGGTTGCAGATTGGTGTTCACAGTTGCTGACCTAGAGGCTGTCACAAATCTAAACTAAGATAAGTCTGTTCTTATCTATCATCACTTGTTGTTGATTATTCTACCCTAGCTGGGAACTTTGTAACTCTGCTACTTTAACCTAATCTAATCAGATCTGAGGATCTATTATTGCTGGGTTTTTCCTCCAAGAGGGAGGTTTTCCCAGGGTATCCTGTGTTATGTGTTGTTCTCTGATTTCTGCAACTATATCTATTAGTAATCATAAATCTATTCTCTAAAATTAACATAAATATATAAAAAAGTAGTAGTTTTTTACTGTTTTTCTTCAATTTTTTACTTTTTATGTAAATCTGATTTTTTCAAAAAAAATCTTATACTTTTGGTTTGCTGAATAATTCCCCAAACAATTAATGCTGCTATGACCTAAACTAACAAACTAAATGACCATTATAGAAATATTATAATATTACTTTAATATGAACACAATGTCAACAATTGAATTCCTTTCTGTAAAGGCTAGCGCTCTCCAAGAATGATGGAGCTAACAAAGTTATTAGACTTGGAATGACCAAAAATGGAGACATTACAAATTTATGAAACGACCAAATCTAATAACAAAATTCTCTCATGGTGTAGTAGAGTTCAAATTGCAAAATTAAGGATCAAGCACTCCCATTGGTGAGTACATGAGGGTGATATAAAAAAAATAATCAAAGTTTCCAATACAAAGATATTCCTGAGCATGGCATTAAAGGTAGGCCCCAAAGGTAAAAACATGATGATAGAAATAGAAATTTAGCATTAAATAAGATATAACACAAACTAGATCAAAATATTAGGAAAAAAAATAATATTTACCCAGTATTTTAAAGGATTGTAATCTAATAATATAGACAAATTTAGCACAACACCAAAGATCAATAAATTATGAATACATTGTATATATTTGATTTATCAGACATGATTTTGCATAATAGTAATCGGACAATAATATAGCAAGATTCCAAAAGAATATAAAAGTTACTCTCATTCTGATGATATGCCATCATACATTTTGAAGCACATGAAATTAGAAAAACATTGAATTTGTTCAGTTACAATCCTGTTAGTTTTATGATCAGATGTGAAATAAGCAGAAATACAGAAATGATAAACACTTTAACACAGCAAGTATCCTGGGAAAACCCTCCTTCTCAAGGGAGAAAAACCCAGCCAATAATATCTCTTATATTATTGAATAAATAATACAGAAATCTGCATTTACAATATGGCCAAACTCAAGATCGATTAATGATGAATAAGGGCACTTCTCCTAGGTGCGAAATACAACAGATGTAGATCTCCTTGCTGAATATCGATCTGAAGCAATATGATAATATGCTGAAGATTAACGATAATCTCCTTGACTGCGAATTGCTCTTCTATGATGTGAACTTGTCTTCAATGTGTTGGATCTGACTTCAATTGAATTGGATAATCAAATGAATAAGGATAGCCATCCTTATATACAGTTCGTGGTGCCTCTTTATAATAGTCGACCTCAAGAGAGATGACTTTTCAATAATAAATGGTGAGACCTCTTGTCAAGTTGGCTACAATAAAATATTGTTTAAATAGAGGCATTGCTTCTCTTAAGTCGGCCTCATACAAGGATATAAAAATGAATATTATTATTTAAGTGGAGGCGCCACACCCAAGGGCCAGCCTCATACATGGATTTATTTAAATGGAGAAAGATCTCCTGCCGCTACACAACAACACTCCCTCTTAGCTAGGGAGATATTTTTCTAGATACTCGTGTCATGGAGTCTATCAACATGACACTCACGATGGCTACACCCATTAGTGAAAAGAGTTTTTCACGGAATCTCTCAACATGTTATCATGGAGTCACTCAACATGATGTCTACCATGGCTACTCTCATGAGTGGAAGAAAACAAGTGCACAAGTGCCCATCACGGAGTCACTCAATGTGATGTCGTCATGGAGTCTCTTAACATGACATCCACCATGGCTACTCCCAGAGGATGGATAAACACAAGTACAAGAGAATCATCACTGAGTCTCTCAACTTGATGTCCACAATGGCTACTCCCATTAGTGGAAAGAAACACATCATCATGGAGTCACTCAACATGACATCTACCATGGCTACTCCCAGAGGGTGGAAAGAACCACATCTCCGTCTGAGAGATGGACAAGGGCTTTCACCTCAAATTTCTCTCTCTCAGAGAAAAAATGCATTAACAAGGGCTTTCACCTCAAATTTCTCTGTCTCAAAGAAAAATGCATTAACACAGATCTTCATGATGATGTGACTCCCTCTAAAGCTCCAAGTACTTGCATCAACCTCCTGACCTCATCCAAAATTGCCTGCAATGCTTGCCTTAGAGGAACGATTTCCAACGCATACCTCCAACACTACTAACTTGCGAGTGTTCAGGATTGTCCTTCTCGACCTCATCCCAAATCACCCTATTCTGAATAGGTATGTGGAGCTACCAATGTCAAATCCAAATTGACTGTCTTGTGCAATTCTATTCTCTGCGGCTGAAGGGGTCTTCCAAGGACTTAGCATCTGGCCTTGCAACACACCCACTTAGCTGACACCTTCACTTCTCCTCAGTGAGTCACTCTAGATCCTAGAGACATAGGACTTCATTTTGCTAAGTACATAACTCCCTCTTGATCCCTACCTCAATAAAAATATTACAAAAAAAGGTCCTCTAGAAGTGAACTCCTTCATTGAAGAATCTCAGAACCTTAGTCCTCTTCTCGGACATGTCATTGTTTTACTCAACTTGCTCCAATAGCAAGAGTCATAGACTACTATTCCAAATCAGGAGGGCAAGATTTTTGTGTACTGATGCTTAATGTCTTCATCCTTCTTAATCATCTTTGCCAATGCAAACTTTCCATCCAAGGCTGACCCAATCAAAGCACTTTGAATAAAAAATCACTAAAATGGCTGTGATGAGGTACTGATTTCTTCAAATAGCTTTAGGTCCAGAATTGATCATTTCATCAATTTAATATTGATATTGCTTCTACCTCTTTATTAGCTTCTCAATCAAATTCATTAATCTTTCATCGGACTGTTGGCATACCAGAGTCGTGTTGTTAGATATTTGGAGACAGTTTGTACCAGCTTGGAAAGTGTGTGCGAATACCAATGATGTAATGTGGTGGCTCATCATTACCCAACCTCCACATGCCTCGTTGTTGATCTGGCACAATTATCCCAATTTGGGATCATCCCATTATGCTCATGATAATACTCTTTACTCAAGGGTAGCCATGAAAAGTCAAATACCATGCACTACTGGTTCAAAGTAGACCAAGCATAACCACAAAAAGATGTCTCATCTAAGGTGATGATGCTCGAGAAATCACCCGGATCCCATATGCAAGCACAGTGTCAAACTTAAATTAAAAAGTACAAATTCTCTTCAGTGCGAGTTGTATCACCTTCAGGATGATGACAAGTAATTTTCTAAGACATAGGAAACAACAAATCTGAAGTCTTCTCATACCTTAGACCACAAACAAGACGCTCAACCTCTTTTGCTGAAAGACAATTAATTGAGATATCCACAACATCTTCATTTTTGTGACTCAAACCTCCCGTCTTAGGGCTGACCAAGTCATTCATTGATCAATGGCTCACCATTAGGTATTTTAGTGGATGATTTGGTGTATCTTCCTTCAATTTGGGCTCTTTGAATCTTATAAGTGATACCTTTTCCGTCTTGATTTCATCACTATATTGTAGCCACATGCAATCATTAGAAGTAATAAAACATCTACTATTACCCAAGAACTTTTGCTTCCAACCTGTATGTTGGGTCCCTTATGTTCTTGCTCGATGGTGTCTTGTGACTCTGAATTTGACTTATCTCTAGATGGGACCTCTGCCTTGACCGAAAGTTGTTGTGCTTGTGGAGACAATTTTGCTGATGTCTCTAGAATCGTAGGGTAAGAAGAGATAAAGGTGTTATCACAAAAATCGCCAACCTTCAAATGACTAAAATTCGATCAAGATTTAAATTGCGAAGTGTCTGTAATAGAATCGCTTATGTCAATATAAGAATCGCTGACGCATAGAGATGAAATTGCTGACATCGAATTAAACTCAAATCACTGATCCCTTAAGATGAACTTCCTTGGCATCAAGGATCATAGTCACGGCCTCCAGATTGATCAAGAATGTTTATAGTCACCAATTGCTTGTTGTATGTAATTCGATATCAGAGAATAAGAGCAAATCGTACCAACAATTTGATCAACAAAGTGATCAATTTGTAAACTAAGAAGGCATCGAATCACAGGCTGATCGCCAAATTGCTAATATTGCTGATGAAGTTGTAGCATGTCTGAGATAAATCGCTTATGAAGGTCAGAATCGCTACCTTATATGACCAAATCCTAAGCAAAACTTGAATCGTTGTGTCTCTCATATATAGTTGCTCTTGCCAAAAATAAGAACCACTTGTTCTCCTTCAAGGTGCCATTATCAAGGTGAAGGATGCAAATAAAAAAAATCTGATAATATCCTCCCTTGAAGTGCCTAGGGTTTAATAACAACCCTTATTGATATCTTGACTGAAGTATCAACCTCAGATCCAGATCCAGCGTTTTGCATCTTCCTCTCAGGAACCTTCACAACTTGAAGGCTTCCACTACTTAGTCAAATCTGATCAGCTCTTTTCTAAACCTGGCTCTGATACCATATTAGTTTTATGATCAAATGTGAAATAAGCAGAAATACAGAAATGATAAACACTTTAACACAGCAAGTATCCTGGGAAAACCCTCCTTCTCAAGGGAGAAAAACCCAGCCAATAATATCTCTTATATTATTGAATAAATAATACAGAAATCTGCATTTACAATATGGCCAAACTCAAGATCGATTAATGATGAATAAGGGCACTTCTCCTAGGTGCGAATACAGCATATGTAGATCTCCTTGCTGAATATTGATCTGAAGCAATATGATAATATGTTGAAGATTAACGATATTCTCCTTGAGTGCGAACTGCTCTTCTATGATGCGAACTTGTCTTCAATGTGTTGGATCTGACTTCAATTGAATTGGATAATCAAATGAATAAGGATCGTCATCCTTATACAATTTGTGGTGCCTCTTTATAATAGTCGACCTCAAGAAAGATGACTTTTCAATAATAAATGGTGCGACCTCTTGTCAAGTCGGCTACAATGAAATATTGTTTAAATAGAGGCGGTGCTTCTCTTAAGTCGGCCTCATACAAGGATATAAATAAATTATTATTATTTAAGTGGAGGCGCCTGTTGTGACCATTTCACAAATCGCCCCATTAAAATGGGGACCCCCTCTTTTTGCTTTTGTTTCGCCTGTTCTTCTCTCTGCTCTTAGGATTTTGATTAAGTGAGTGAGTTGTCTAGACTAGGGTTAAGCCTTAGGGGTTTCTATTGGATATTTTCAGGCCTAGTCTAGTCAAGTTTTTGAAGGTTATTGAGCATCCTCCCGAGGGTTGCAAATTTTGAAATAGGATGAACCTGTCAGGAAAGTCAGGTATGTCTCAGGATAGGTCCAGTCAGGGTTTTTGAGGGCACATTCAAATTTTGTCTATGTGTTAGCATTTTAATGATGGAATTGTGCATTTTTTTGTCTAGGTAATTTTTGACCAAATTTTTGATGGCTTGATAACCGATTCCTGGCCTTGGAAATGACCTAATTATGCCTTGTGAAGTGACTGAAAACCTAAATTTTGGATATTTTGGCTTATAGAAGTAAAATCGCTCCTGTCCCTCTCCCAGGGACCAAGACGAAAATGACGTTTTGTGCATCTTGGTTATTGACTTGTCTCAATGTTTTTGTGCAGGGTCGCCAGGGGATATGATCGAACGTGAATTGAAGATTTTCAAGATTTTGAAGACTCAAAAATGACAAGTTTTTTAAGGTTTAAGGCAAAATCGCTCCTGTCCCTCACTGAAGGACCAAGGCGAAATGGCTTGTTTTGATCATTTTTGGTCTTGGTTGATCAAACTGGAGCATCAAGGACGTAAGGAAGGATGAAGTGAGCATAATTGAACACCCAGACTTAGTCAAAAGCGATGGAAGGTTGGGCCTTTTACCTAGCAAGACAAGTTCGCTCCTGTTCCCCTCCAAGGGACCAGAGCGATTTTCTTCAAACACACCTTCTTGGACATTTTTTTGGACTTGGGCTCTCGTTCACGGATTGCAAAAGGATGGTATCTGCCCCAACAAAGGAAATTTGAGATGAAAATTACAAAGATTTGGCCTTGAGGACAAAAGGCGCTCCTGTCCCCCACTGAAGGACCGGAGCTTGAATTCCAAGTTTGCCTTATCCTTGCAAGATTTAAGTGATTTCGCGATTTGAGGAGGACAAGGAAAGTATGTTTTGCTCGTTGAATATAACTTGAATGAGTCACAAAGGAGAAAATCAACCTAAGTAACTAAAGCGCTCCTGTCCCTCTCCCAGGGACCAGAGCGATTTTCAAAAGGAAGCTCCTGTCCCTCTCCAAGGGTCCAGAGCGATTTTCTCAAGAGACAAGTTTTTGGCAAAGGAAAAGCAAGTTTTACGTTTGAAATGAGTGAAGGAAAGCGTAATCACTCCATTGAAGATAATTTTGAAAGATTGCGAAACACAAGTGGAGTCTATAATGGCCAAGGCGCTCCTGTCCCTCACCCAGGGACCAAGGCGAAAAACACATTATCATGTCTTCCCCTCTAAAATTTAGACGAATCCAGGCCAAGGCACAAGATGGCGATGATATTTAAAGCACTACAAGGAAGGACGAAGTTGCAAAGACCACAAGACTTGATGAAAATGGCTAAGGCGCTCCTGTCCCTCACCAAGGGACCAGAGCGAAATCTTCAAGTATGCCTAATTTTAGAATGCCACTTTCGTTTCAAAGACTCAAGATGGAAGGCGGAGTGATATTCTACGTTCAAAAAGTGATTTGAAGATGACACGATCAAGGGTTTGTACCAAGAACTAAAAGGCGCTCTTGTCCTTCACTCAAGGACCAAGGCGATTTCATAAAAAACAACCATTCCCTTCCAAAACCACGTCAAGGCAAGGTTATGCAAAGTCAAAAATGTCTTTCGAAGGACGATGAACAAGGAATTGACCCTAAAAATCAACTATCTTAAGCACAAATACAAAAATCGCTCCTGTCCTTCACTGGAGGACCAGGGCGAAAATCCTAAGAGGGTCAATTTTGCCTTGAGAAAGCAAGCAAGACATGCATAGAACGAGCGATAATGATCGTTGCCTACCTCACACCATGAATTGGCAATTTGGAAGACAAAGTCCACAGACAAAAGGTAAGATCGCTCCTGTCCCTCACCAAGGGACCAGGGCGAAAATGTTTTAAAACAAGCTCCTCCCAAAGGTCACATTAAAATTCCAAGTAAGAATGCCATTTTGGATGTCCAAGATAAGACTTTGAACGTGAAAAGCAAGAAATACAAGGCCAAAATGCATGGGCGCTCCTGTCCCTCTCCAAGGGACCAGAGCGATGTTGTTTGATATCCCTTATTCTTCCCATACTTAGGCGCCAATATCCTTCAAATTGCATTAAATGCCAAATTCGCTAAAACTTGGAATATTTTAATTAAGTTGGCATTTAATAAGAGCGCATGGGCATTTAATAATTAATTTAAGCCTTTAAAAAAAAAAAAATTTAATTACAAAGGCATTTAAATTTAATTATTATTAAATTAAATTTAAAAATGGAGCGCTTGGGGATATTATTTTAATGTTTTTTGCAAAGTCGGCCTTTTCTCTTATTTAATTTTTATTTATTTTGGTTTACTTTCCAAGTCGGCCTATGGGCAATTGCAATAGTGAGCGCCTATATAAGGGAGGTGTTTTGAAGCATTTTAATCCATCATTTAATCATCTATCCAAGTGCGATTTGGAGAAGCAAGAAGGAGTGCGAACTTTGTTGGAGGCTAGAGGTGGAGCGAATTTTCCTCAAGGCATCAAAGACAAAGGTGGTGGAGTTGAGGCTCGTGAGGAAGACCATTTTGTTGAAAGGAGGCGCATTTGCTAGAAGACTTCGATCTTCATTTTGCCTAGCGAATTTCTTGATTTTGCATTGTTTTTTAGAGTTAGTTCTCAAGAAGAGGTATGGCGAGATCTCCCTTGTTCAAATTTTGAAATTTTGAATTTCAAATTGCATAGTTATATTTAGGAAATGATAATTCAAAGATTTATCATGAAGTTTCCTAAATTTAAAACTTAAATCCAGTCTATATTTCTACGTTGCAAAGTATATTGCTCATTATGAAATGTTGTGTAGGTGTCAAGATGGCGACCCCGAAGGCAGGAGCATCCACCAGTCGACCAGCTCTCATGAAGGAAGATCAAAGGAATGAAGAATTGGAGACCAAGATAGTGTCAAAATGGAGCAACATTGGAGATACCAACTTGGGAAACTTCAGTGTGAAGAAGTTTCGAGAGGTCCCTTATATTGGAAAGCCATCACCTGTCACAAGGAGAATAATTGAAAGTGGCATTATCAAGGCGGTCGGCTTCCCTCCAATAGTCCAGTGCCATGAGCTGATGATCGAGTGTGCCCGCCATTATGACCCACAATCAAGATCAATCGTGTCTAAGGAAGGAAACACTTTGGCTTACCTTTCAGAGGAGGCTATTAGTGAAGCTCTGCATTTGCCAGAACATAAAGATATGATTTACAAAAGCTTGGAAGGAGCTAGATCCATGTACGAAGATGATCCAGACACCTGCCTAAGCATCATCAATAAGAATTGGTTACTCAAAAGTCATCCTCGCCTGAGCAAGATTCCAAACACACCACATAGGATCGACTTCCAGGAGGAGTACAAAGATTTGATAACTTTACTCAATCGAGTTACAGGGGCTCCTCAGGCCTTCTATTTTGAGAAGTGGATGTTCTTCTTCATCCAAGTGATAGTTCAAGGGAAAGGAACAATTCATTGGGCTAGAATTATTAGCCATTGCTTGGACGTGCAATTGAGAAGACTGAAGGCTACCAAGTCATTCCACATGAGCTCGTACATCATATATGCCTTGATCAGGAGTTTTGAATATGCAGGACTATCTCACAGAGGAGCAATCGGAAGAGGGCCCGAGGAAGTCAGAGTTTGTGAATCTTATGTTCATTTGCATCATCCACCTGGAAGTAACTACAAGTTAGTTAATGATACCTTCACGATGAATATCACCAGGACATTGCAAGGTGGGATTCACAATCGGATATCTCAAGATGCACAAGAGCTTGTAAAGAGGTATGGTGCTTGGTTTATCCAATTCCAGAAATTTACATATATTAGAGTTCATGGGTGTCCTTCACCTCCATCTATGTTGCCAAGATATCCGACAGCCAGAATAGTGTTACTTGAGGTGACTAGGCAGTTGGCGGCTTATGCAAAGGCATTCAGACACAGGCATGGAAATGGGATTCCTGTGCCTATCATACTAGGGAATTCAGTTGAGGTATGTCCTAATGCTCTAGCCATGGATGATGCAGAGAAAGAGTTGGCCTTATATTCATTTTCATTCTTTGCCTTGAGAGAGAATTTTGATCCTTATGGATATGTAGAAGAAGCAATTGGTAGAAAGTACAAGCACGAATTTCAGATAGAGGACTTTTTGATGAGTCTCTCAAGTGATTTAGAGGTGAAAAGAAAGATGCATTCCAGATTACCTTTAGATATCATCAGGAAATGCAAAGTTTACAGAGTGGCCGATCAAGCCCATGACAGTGGCAGACATCTCCAATCATCTTATGACCGAGAAGACAAAACAGTGAAGATAGATTGGAATGAGCCTGAGATTTCAGACTTGAGAACTTTGATGGCCCCAGTTTTGTCTTGTACTCGCAGATGGGTGGATATACAACATCAAAAGTTGAGAGAAGAGAATACATCGATGACTTTTACTTTGGAGGAAAGGCCAGGGGAAGGAGGAGCAAGCACAAGCGAAGGCAATCCTCATCCTAAGAGCACAAGTGAAGACAATCCTCACCCTAGATGTGAAAGTGAAGGCAATCCTCATCCTAGAAGCGCGAAGAGGAAAGAAAGACCTGAGAAAAGGGAACCCTCCAAGAAAAAGCAGGAGGCCCATCGAGATCACTCATCTGGCACATCTTCTCGACATGAAAAAAGGACAAGAGAAGAGGGTACTTGAAGTTGAGGAATCTATGGAATCAATGGTCCAGAATGATAAACATGAAGAAAGGCAGGCACCTCAACGCTCATCAAGTCAATCTCCCCAAGTCAATGAGCTACATGAAGACGGGAATGATAATGAAGTGACATCTCCTCTCCGAGAAGAGGGATCAATGCCTAAAGAAATACAAGTTAGAGAAACAAGGTCCGCCATTCCAGATTGGTTAAAGGAGAGGCTAACGAGGGTGATTGTGATAGAGGATGAAGATAATGTAATTGATTTAGAAAGCCTTGTTGGAAATTCTCAGGAAGTAACAGAAAGAAAGAAGGCCACCAAAATGTCCAAGATGATTAGAGATGAGACAGGGTCCAGGAAATTGCAGATAGCTACACCAGCAGTGGACAAATATGAAGGTGAAATCCTTGCAGAAGAGTATGATGTAGAAACATTTGAGCTTGGTCCACTCACGGCCGAGCAGACACTAGATGAAGCCACTGATTCATTCGAGGCACTTAAAGACAAGCTTAGAGAAGAAATGGAAAAGAATAGAAAGCTTGAGCGAGAGGTCGGTGCTTGGAGAGGCTACTTTAGCCATCTCAATCAGCCTTTGGGACGTCAGGATCCAGCAATATCTCCTGTGCAAGCACTTCCCCTTGAATCAGTTGGCGAGGCAGAAAGAGTTAAGAGCTTGGTCCAACTTATGAGCTCTTGGATTGACAAATCTCATACCGTTGCCATTGAGTTCGCAACAAGAATGATGCAGACTACCCATCGAGCTATCCAGGTCCTTGAGATCATTCATAACCTAATGATAACAGTAGCCGCCTTTGCCCACACTAGAGATGTTATCATTCCTGTTCTGCAAGTAATCAAGCAAACACCAAGGAAGATCCTAGCACAAGAAAAGATAATGGATGGAGGAGCTCATAATTTACTTCAGTGGTCAACTCTACTTCAGATGAAGGAAGTTCTTTTCGAAGACATTAGTACCAAGTGCAATCAAGTTGAGGAGGTCATTCATCCGATTCAGGACAAGGTGTTTGAGGTGTTATGTTCTATTCTTGGCAGGAGGATTGAGGATGAGACAGATGTGAATCTTCAAGAGTTGGAGGAAAAAGTCAAGGTCATCTTTTGCAAAGATGAGAATGTTATCACAGATGAACAAAGAGATCAAATGTTCGCCACTATGCTCCTGATTGAGAAAATCAAAGAACTCGAGCCTGGATGGGACGTAGCTCTTCTCAAGGCTTTTGATCAGATCATCCACTTGGAGGAACGAATGAGGAATCTTCCAGAGATTCCTATTGCAGAGATTGAAGGAATTGTGTCTAGATTCACTGCATATGCTAAAAAGGAGCATTAGAAAGGGAACAAGGTTCTAGAAGAGAGGTTGTTATAGATGATGTGGCACCTTGATTATCATTGGTCTATGTTTCCTAGATTTTTGTGCCAATTAAATATTTGGCTATGCATTTAATATTGTTTAGTAAAAGGGGAACTTTTTGTAATAAAACCCTAATTTGGGTTTAGCTGTCAAAATCTCAGTCGTTGATCTTCTTTTGATCTGGGTCGTTCATTGTAATTGAGGATGCTATATATACCCTCATTCATTTTCATTTTGTAATAGAAGAAATTTAGAAAGGAGATATTAGAATTAGAATTAGAGCTTTTGGAGAGAAGAAAGTTATTTTGTAGCAAGATTGAGCATTGAAGAAAGAATTTCAAGCAATTGTTGTCTATGTTGACTTGGAGATCAATAAAATATTGAAGTTATGGTGTTTTATTGCAATTCTCGTGGTTATCTTCATGGTTGTTTACTTTCTTGAATCATTCTCAGTCAAAGTAGTGTTTAAATTTGAAGGACTAAGTGTTGAGCTTGATCTTTGGTGAGATTCACGTTCCAAACCACTAGCTTCTTACTGATTGTAAGGACGCCTTGTGTGGTCAACTGGAGATATTTGGATTGCTTAAACCTTCAGTCATTATTGAATTATTGACATGTACCTTCATGGTAGTGTCTATGATCCTTGATGATTTGAAAATCAATAATCACCCTAGAAGATCGCATCAATCTCAGTAGAGTTGTAATTCCTTGGCAATACTGAAATTGGTCGAGTCTTGCCAAGTCTAGCCTACATTGAGTCATTCTTAGGATTAGATTAGGATTCATCTCTTGCAAACCCTACCTTTTGATCTTTTTGAGAACTTGTTAGTTTTAGGAAAATCTGTTCCTGAACGGAAACGTAAGGCCCCTTGATGAAATAGCATTCACAACGAGCACTGGTGCTTATCCACACGTAGAGACCCTACATTACAGAACCTTGGAGTCATCCTGATTGATCCTTCTTCGCGACATCTTCAGCAATCAGAGGCTTTATTCAAGAGAGGATAAGGTACCCTTGGGTATTTTATTCTGTGTTTGGCAGTGTACAAAATACACGTCAACAGCGCCCCACACAAGGGTCGGCCTCATACATGGATTTAATTAAATGGAGAAAGATCTCCTACCACTACACAACAACACATCCTCCTTGGAAAGATATAAAAGGATCTTTAGTCAACAAAAGAAGAATATTATAAAGAAAATAAGCATCAAATCTCAAAAAGCAATCCTGGATTACTGTCTATGAAATTCAAAAGGGGCTTGGACGACAACTAAGTAAGCATTTTAAGCTCTTTATTTCATATGAGATAAAAAATTATAATTTTAGCATAAGCAACCAAGAGGTAAGTATGCATGGGGGCCTTCAAAGAGAAACTAATATAAGAGATTAATTGTGATAGCAATTAAGATCCTTGGTAAGTCTAAATAAAAATAAACTTCAAGAAAAAAAATTGTGAGAATTAATAAAAATTGTTAAAGTTGGGATTGTTGCAAAAGTAAATGTGGAATCTCAAGTGGAAAAATATGTTTCTCACCAGCTGCATCTGCTTTGAGCATTACTATAATGACATTGGCAAATTCCTCAAGGGCCTTATGATTCCAAGGGTCACTTGGAGGTCTCTAGTGAGTTAATTATCATTGTGTTCTATGTGTATTCCATTCATCAAGCTCAAAGATGCAAGGTATTCCATGAAGTGCACTTCCCTTTGCTAATAGTCCCAACGTCACAATAAGGAATGGGTGAGCAAAGCACTTGGGTGTAGGTCAAGGAGGTTGCTACGTGAAGGGAGAATGTTTTGTCTAGTATGAAATAACAAGGAGTGTGCTTAAGTCCCTTTTTGAGGTTTTTTGGTTCAAGTGTTCTAGTCCCTATTGTTTTTGGAAGTGTGATAGTGGGTCGTCAAAGTTGATATGTATTATTCCTAATACATTCCTAAATGACCATTATGGTCATTTCCATAATATTTAGAATTGTATGTCTTAGTTTTTTAGTAGGGTTGCCTATAAATACCTACAACTAATTAATATTAAAAAATATGTGTTATTACATAAAGCAATACCAATTGTTGAATCATAAGTCAAAATGTAATAATTTGAATATCAATAATTATAGCAGTTGAAAATAAAAATCCATTATAACTGACTTGAAAGTTATAGTACCAACTAGAGTCTACAAGTGACAAGCATCAAAATTACCAAATGATATTGCCCTAAAATATTTCCATTGTTGTTTTAGTTTGAGAAACAAGCTCCAAAACTAGAGCAATCATTATCAACTAGATATCTAGGAAACTCCTCATCACTAGAATTGTTAGAAGGAATTATATCCTCATCTTGCAATGTTCTCCAATGCCCTCCTATCCTATCTTGTAATATTCCCCTTTATTTTTTTTATTTTTTTTCCGAATTACAATCAACACAATACTCGTTAGGGTTAGGAAATGAAAACCAAATGTTGTTGAAAGTAACCCTTCCAATTTTTTATCACCAAGAGTCCAATGTGGGAGGGTGAGAGCATATAGTGTTGAGAAGATCGTTATATGCCAATAACTGAAATCGATTACAATACTTGGGCGTCAAGCCAGCCCCTTCTGGTTATACAGCGGGATATTGAAAACAATGCAATCACTTGGCAGTAAACCAGCCAAGGACAAACCAAGAACTGAAGAATGCAATCACTCTACCGCTTATCCAGCAGGAGGACAATATTACAAAATTCAAGATAGAAGGCTAAGCCAGCCTCTTCCACTTGTACAGTGGGAACAAATGAGAAATCTGAGAGAATAGTTGTTAGTACTACTAACCAGCTTTACAATTCATTACAGAGATATCAGTATTTAAGAAATATTACTAATCTAAGGTAGGCGGCAAAGACAACCTCTTCCACTTACGCAGTAGGACAGCAGAAAGCCAAAATGTTGTTGTTAGTACTACTAACCAACATTACAATGAATATAGAAATTGACAACCAAGTGCTAATTATGAATTGGCAGCTACAACAAGAACTCCAAACATCCTCTAACAACCCAAACAATTCACACTCTTTAAAACTCACCCAAAATCCAACTTTCGAAAATCTGATATATAAGACAGCAGGCTGGAAATGCATAACTAGCAACACCAATCCACACCAAATTGCTCCTAACTTACTCAAAACTCACTCAAATCACCCCACAACACACCCAATTTAACAATATGCATTAAGCGACCAAGTATGAACTGGAAGACAACATGAACATGACCTTAGACAGACAACACGTTTCCCAATGCACCCCCTTAAAAGTATGTCTAAGCTGAAAAAGTACGATTTGCATGATAAAATTGAAGACTCAAAACTAGGGGTTGAAAACTTACAAATCTCATCGCCAAATGCATAGAAATATTTAGAGCCAATACCCATAAACAGCAGGATCCCGCATAGAGACTTAGGAGTGAAAATATGCTTCAGCCATGATGCCATCCAGCAACCAGGAAACACACAAAACAGTAAACCAACTGATGCAAACCATTCTCAATATGCTCTATCTATTCCTCTAAGTGAGAAATAGTCTCTCCACAGTTAGGTGCTATATCTCAAGCACGACATTGACATAGGCTAGGAAGCTCGCAACTTCGAAGCACAAATCTGGCACCATTCCGGCAACACTTCGTTATACAAATTTTCATAGATGATCAAATGAGAGCTCATGTCACTTATTTATAACTTTTGCCCAGTCAAATTCAAATGCAAATGCTCACCAAATACGCCCAAATCATATGTCATTTCATTTCACTCTCATTTGGCGATATATTTTATTTCATCCTTTTTCAAGAGTATGGCACCCACGATGAAAGTCCCCTTCCTAGGCTCCAAGTTCAAACTTTTCCCTTGGTGCACAATTTGCCACTTAAAACCATTATAACTTAAACACTTTTCATCCATATTGCCTGACTTAGGAGAATTAATAATTTTTGAATAAAAAAGTACTTTCCCTTTCCTAAGTCATTCAACAATAATAATTAAATATTAGACTTTTAGAAAATCACTTGCAAATCAAATACTGATCAATACCGAATTGAACTATGAATTGAAGTGCTGAAAACCGTCAAACTGAACTGGGTTGGAATTCTGCACTGAATTGCTAAAAATAGAACTGCCTGAAATGACACTTACTAAAAATTAGTACGTCTTGAAAACAACTCCAAAAGACTGTTCTTCGAACCCTGTAGCTCAACATGGAAATCCAAAAGAAACCCAATAATCATGATAACTGACATCAATTTACTAAAAATAGTAAGTTCTGCAAACTCCTTTGAACTAATTGCATGTCATACCACTGGGAAGCTTACAAAAAACCCAAAAGGAAACCTCGATTCATTCTGCCAAACTCCAACCAGAACATCCCTGAAAACTGCGAGGAGTCCTAGAAAATAGGAAACCCTAATTTCTACTTCCAGTTAGCCTACGGGTCTCACTGAGAAGGGGACATTACATATCTACACATTTTTCTCTTTATCAGCTTGTTGTGTCTCCTCATGCTCTACAACCCACTGTGTCATTGGGCTCTATTTAAACTTAATGTCTTGTGATCGATGACACATAGGGCACTATGCACTGCAACAATCTTTTCCATTCTCACAGGGATATGTTTGTTCCTTTTTAGAGAGAGAATAAAGCTAAATGTGGACCAATTCCTCTCAGTAGCAAAGGAATTCAAAACTTGTGAGAGAAGATGAAAGGCAATTATGCACAACAATCCTAGAGGTTCATACACTAACCACCAACTGGCTTGGCCTATGCCAAAAAGTACCTATAAATCCTTGTTGAAGTCCCATAACCATCTAGATTTGTCAGCTTATTCCACTCAACTCTAATTGGTGAAGCTTCCTCTAAATTATACATTTTTAAGGCCTTCATGGTCATTAATGAGAAGAAGTTTTTCTAGCCTTTCTATAGACCATTTTAGATTCAAAGCATATGCAGCTATGTGTAGAAGGGCATTCAAATTCTCCCACCTTTTTTGGATGATGAGGTGAATATGCTCACTATATAATTATGGGATGTCGTCTCTCTCACAAATGGAGCCCTTCATTTGCGGAAGAATGCTATCAATGCACTCATAGATCTCCCTAAGTCTACAGCTATCCAAATCCCCAAATCTAAAGAAAATTAAAATAGGTTGTATAAAAGATGTGATTCATTTGACCAAAAATTATCACTCATTGATTGCACACCTGACGAGTACTTGGGGGTTTTCAAACCACCCAAGTAATTCACGGGTTTACTCTTTGGTACTACAAAGTTACAAACACAAAACTTGCTGGTAAAGCATGAGTTAACTCGCCAAAAATTGCAGAAAAACTTGCCTAAGACACTAGGAAACCTGCAAAACATCACATTCAGGCTGAAACGCAAGTCAAAACTGGGTCAATATGGCAAAAACACAGCAAAAATAAATACTGAGATACTGCAACTGATTTTTGACTCAGCAAGCTGAGTTTTGAATGTTGCTGAGATACTACCGAAATAAATACAAACACATTGAAGCTTGGTGAGCCTATGTGCTGTTTTGGATGTTAGCATGGTTCCCTATTTCTCAAGTTAATTTTAAGATCAGTTTTAATGAACTTCTTTAGTTGAATGAAATGACATTGTTGTTGATTTCTGGTGAAACCTCTTATGTTCATACTATTTGTAATTTGTTGATTGCAAGTTGCAGGGCATGGTTAGTCTGAACTTATTTCAAAGCTTAACTTTGATTGCTTTATGCTCAATGTTCATATTGTTGATGTGCAGAAGTGATTTGAAAATCATTAATATACCTTAGAAGATTGCATCATCTTTGCATAGTTGTTGTCCCATGGCGAAGCAAAGTATGGTTTGGTTTCACTAAGCCAATAGCAATCTCTTGCATTGTTAGGAATAGCTTAGATTTTTAAACCCTCATTACTTTTTCATTTTATTTCAAAGCCTTTTTAAAGATTAGTTTCAAGAGCATTATTGCAAAATCATAAGTCATTTGAGTCTTAGAATTTGGAATTATTAGGGTTTTCCTTGTGAAAGAGTTGATCAAGCATAGAACAATTGTGTAAGTCCCTTTGTGATACCAGCATATCACATCATATCAACTGAGTCTATCCATTGCATTGTCAAGACCTGACTAAATAAACTGTGGGGTTACCTTACTTGATCATATTAATTAGCATATAAGGTTTTCTTGTTCAAAAGAGGATAGAATACTTCTATTCTATGTCCGAAGTGCATAAAAAACAAATCAATAGAATTGGCAAGCTGATTTTTTACTCCAACACGGACTCGACACTCAAACTCGGCAAATTGAAAAACCCAAGAAATCAAGAGATTTTTAAGGAAATAAAACTTGTTTCATGTACCCTTTAAAAAATAAACTTTGAAGACACGATAACCTCATCAAATAGACGCTACTCTGATCACATATACAAGTATATATCGATCACATAAGTATAAATACAAATTTTAGCTGAAGGAAATAACACATTAGATATATAAATATTGTCATATGTATACAAGACTCATGGAATATGAAATCCATGGCATCAAAACAAATATCAAAACCAAAAATAGAAGTCTATGGATCAGAGAAGCCTATATTACTCATCCCAACATCACGGCAAGTTATGCGCTAGTGTCCAAGACAAGTCATGGACGATGATGTGACCATGATATTTTCTTGTGTCTCAATGATTGGTGTGTATATTCAAGTGAGGAATTATTAAAGTTTTCTTGAAGACTTCAAGATTGCATGTTTTGTTGTCAATCTCATTAACAAAGAGGAACAGCTACGTAAAAAGATAAAACAATAATGTTCTACTTTGACCTTAGCTAGGATACTAATAGATGGAATTGTTTTATGTGTTGTCAATGCAGGGCATGATGATACATTTTTGCATTATGAAAATGCCATGTCTTGCCAACTATGATTTAACTTGTATTCAAAAGTAGAATGATTGTAGCATGCCAACTTTGCCTATGCCAGTCCTTGTATAGCAAACAAGTTGTCCAATGTATGAAACAAGATAACCCTTGATTGTGGCTTTGACTACAAAGATGCAAAGTTTTGTAACAAGGGATATGTACTTTGTAGTTGTAGATTTTATGATCATGATTCATCATTGGCCTATTACTTGCTTATAATTTGATGGGTGTTTAGGGGCAACACCAAAATGAGGATGAGGATAGCACCCCTTGCAGGGGTCTAGGGGTGAGAGAGAGATAGATCTAGATCTTAAGGGAGTGTGGAGAGAGTGAGATAGAGAAAGGTAGAGAGAGGGGATAAAGGAAGAGTGATAGGGAGAGAGATAGGTCTAGAGTTTAGGGGAGATAACGAGAGTGAGAGAATGTTGATAGGAGCCTACTGATTACTGAAATTCAACTGTCTAAAAATTTATAAGATTTTCTAATATCTCGAATCTGCATTATAGCTTTTAGAGATTTGAAACCATGTTGTCCTCAATTTTTTATTTCAAAAATTGGACTATCACATAGAAATTTTTGTTTAAAAATGAAAAATTTATTCTATGGCACGCTTCCCGAGACGGAAATTCGCCCCGTCCTTGGACTGAATCGATCGTTGATCCATCCCCAAGCTACGTTTCGAATTTCGTCGCGTTTCGAGTCCGTTTGCTATGTTTTTGCTTCAATGTAGGGGAATTTTTCGATGATTACCAGTAACTGGTAATTTGTTTTTCAAAACCCCCTTGAAGCTTTTAGGCTTGCAGGGGGATTTTTCACCAATTGCAAGTTTTTATAAAACTTGTAATGGGGCTTTTAAAACCACCATTACCAGTAGCTTGACTTTAAGTGTTTATAAAACTTGTAAATGGGATTTTAAAACCCCTTTACATGTCTTTATAACTTAAAGTTGTTTTTATAATGTTAAAATAAAACTTGTAAATGGGATTTTAAAACCCTTTTACATGTTTTAAGTGAAATCACTTGTAAAGGGAATTCTATTTCCCTATTACAAGTAATTTTACTTGTAATTTCTTTTCTAAAACCCGAAATTTGCCTTAGAGGCAAAAATATGAACATTTTGTATAACTTGTTGTTTTGTTCCTAAAACCCGAAATTCTTCCATGCCATTGCAAGTTGATTTGGGTTCGAATTTTTTCAAGGAAATTTAGGGATTCCTTCCAAGTGTGGATTTCCTGCAACTTTGAAGGATTCAAAACCCATTTTTTGCACATTCTTGCAAACCATTTTTCGCCATTTGTCTTCTTGAAGCCGTTTTTTCTGAATCATGCATTTATGCGTTTTGCTATGATTTGGGGGATTGAATCCATCTATTCTCAAGGCGTTTTTGGCTCTACCATAAATCCGTTGGATTCTAAGCTTCGATCAAACCGTTTTATGCACATTTATGGTTTCGGATTTGCAAAAAAGGCCCTAAAAAACAGCCACGTGTTTTGCTAAGTTATGCACTCTTCGCCTTTGAGGTATGCTTACAATCCTAAGTCATTTTTGCTTTGTCTTGTGATTAATGATGAATGAAATCAGTTTCGAACCATTTCATTAGCATTTTTACATGGCATTTTTATAGCAAATCGGTTTTTTCTATTGTCACAATGCGTGGCTAAGTCTTTTCCATTGTTTAAATTCTATTTAAAGGGCTTCATCTTCCATGTTTGGTTGATTCTTCAAGTTTGGATCTCTTCTCAACTTTGCAAGGTAATTTTTATTTGTCTTTCTTTCTTATTTCTTTCCTTGCATTTTCTTGTTTAGTTTTAGTTTTGTTCATGTTCATAATGGGTTTATGAAAGGAAATTCCCCATTTTACAAAGAAATTTGTAAAGTAAAGTTGTTCTTCCCCTTTGGAATTTCTCCTTCTTTACTTGCATTCGGGTTTTAAAACCCGATTGCAAGTAAGAGGAAAATTAGTGTTCTTCCCTTTTTGGACAAAGACTTAACCTTCTTTGGTCCAAAAAAATCAAGTTTCAAAATAAGAGAGATGTGTTCTTCCCAATTCGCAATCTTCCCAATTTGCAAAGAAGTTTGCAAGTGTGAAAAGTTCTACCTCTTGATGTGTTCTTCCCTTTTTGGACAAAGACTTAACCTTCTTTAGTCCAAAAATCAAGCTTCAATGATTAAAAAATCAAGTTCTTCCCAATTTCGGGTTTTGAAATCTGGATTGCAAGTTGAAAGTTCTTCCCATTTTTGCATGGCAAAGTTCCAAGTGCTCTTCTTGAAATTCATTTTTACCTATCCCCTTCCAATTCCCTCATCCGTACCTTATCATCTTCGTCATTTCCCGCATGCCTAAATACCATTTTTTTTCATCCATTCCTTCGATTTTCAGTTTGTAAATAAGTTTGCATTTGGATTTAAAAAACCAATTGCAAATGTGTTCTTCCCAACTTCCTAACTGAAAATTCATTCTCCTTTCATTTATTCATGCTTCGTGTTTTGCGAGTATAGTTGCATTCGGAATTTGGAAACCCGATTGCACATTTGTACTTCCCTCTTGTGTACTTGCAAAACATGTTTCAAAACCTGAAATAAGTCAAAAGCTTATCTTTCCACCTCTTATATTTCCTCTCACAAAGCCAAAGTACGAAAGTTGAACTTTCCCATTTGGAGGAGTAAAAATGTCTAAAGATACTGACTTTGATATTGCCTTGATACTGTTGGATTTACATTGCAGCGTTTCCAGTTGTTTCCAGATGACAGATGTACCATCATCTCCCACTCCAAAAAAGATGAAATACAGGTATGACAAATACCAAAATGAAGTTCCGCAGTCACAAGTTTGCTCCTCCCTTGATCATATCAAGGATACTGAGATAGGGCATGTTGACATGTCCGAATTCATACAAAGGATTGAAGATCTGAAGGAGGGGGACATGCAACGATTGTTGGACAATCATATCCATCATGCCGCATCCTTTCCAGTTGCTGCCCTAGAACAGGAATTTGTTCTAGCATGTGCCCATCATTTTGATAAAGAGACACGAGTTATTAAAAATGATGATGGAGAAGTGATCATTCGCCTGGATGTAGAAGCTATAGAGAGGGTTTTCAAAATACCTTCTGAAACCATCTATATAGAGATCTCCAAGCAAAGTGCAGCTGAATACTTTGCCAAAAGGGAGAAAGACTGTAAGCGTCATATCAACAAATGGATTCATGAACCTCGCACTGCGCTTACCAGATGGGCTAAGTTATATCGATCTAATTTCAAGAATGAGATCGGTGATACTATTACCCTTCTGAGTCGTATGATGGGATTGGAACATTCCAATGTTTTTGAACCTTGGATGTACCAATTTATTATGTTAATAAGGCAATCTCAGCACATCTATTGGGGTGAGATCATCAGTGATGCTTTGTGTGAACAACTTGCAGTCGTCCCTACTACGTTCACCTTCTACATGAATTCATATCTCGTGTATATTGCTGCGTCACTTAGACATTTCCCAGGTCTTTCCACCAAGGGTGACCGCATGCTTGTACCGGTTTGGGAATACTATGATCAATTGCCCCTAAGATCAAGTAGGTCTCATTTCAGAAGGGTTCAGGACACTTTCTTTGGTCATTACCTGTGTCAATTTGACAAGAACCTGAAGAACAAAAGAGTCTCAGATGAAGCATGGGAAAGGGTGAAAGAATATGGTTGTTTGTTTCTCCAGTTTCCAACTTTTACCTACATGAGAGTTGGATGCTATGGCGGGCAGCCTTATATGTTCCCACGATATCCAACCGATAAGATTATTCTTATGGAATTGGGAAGACAGATCATGGTTGTGCATACACATCAGTCGGTCACGCACAAGGTTGGCATGGGTATTTCTTCCAACAACCCATTGAAGATTGGTCAATATTCTCTAATGACTTCAATCAAGGCCAAGGCTATGGAGACTGAGTTGCAAGAAATCAGACTCAAAAGATTCAAACCTAGAGCTGATTTCGATTACCGAGGCATGAAGGAAAAGATCAAGAAGACCTTCATCCATGTGCATCGGATAGAAGATATCTAGGTTGATCTCCGTACGGAAAAGGAGATTCGCAAGATGGATTACTGTCGACTCACTGCAGAACAGATTGTGGATCTAAACCTCGTGAACGTGCCACAAGGGATGATTGATGATGGAAACATTCTTGATCCTGAGTTTGTCAATCAGAATGTTGATGAGGCTCCACTTCCTTCTATCCATTGGTCCCATAAGGAAGGCATTTCTATCTTGGACAGATTTCAGCCAGTTCTTGCCAATACCAATATCTAGCTTAAAAACAATAGTGTCAAGCTCATTAAGATTAAGGTTGAGAAAGAAGATGATTTTACAGGTCCTCTTGGGCGGAAGTCTGAAATTCAACTGAACAATAAAGAAGGTGCATCCTCTTCTAGTACGAGGATCAAATTGCAAGTCAGTCATGCAATGGTGCTTCCTCCCCAGGAAATAACAGTTCAAGGCAAGGAGAAGCCACCGTTGGAAATTCATGTGATTGATCCTAAAGCTTCAGAGGAAGAAACTCAATCTGATAATGCTCCTCAGTCGCTTTCTACAGAGTCCCCACATAATTCTCTTTCTTCACTTCCTATTGAGGTACCCATGTTTCCTCATGTGATAGATGTGAACTCTCAATCTGCCCCTTCAGTTTCAGAATCTCCGCAAGACGATCTTCCACTTTCAGCAGCAGAACCATCTCAAGATCGTTCTCGGGAAAATTTGTTGAATATCTTTTCAGATGATCCTTCATATGTACCTTTATCTGATATTGATACTTCTATGACCTGTTTTGATGAGTTCATGACATCTTCATCACATCCTGTCGTCACTCAGCAGACTATGGTGGCTATTCAGACAGATGCTTCTCCCAAGGTCACCACAGTTGTTCAAACAGAAACTGCTTCTCCCTCTTTCCCAGAGTCAGAGTTAATGGCTTTACCTCCATGGCTCAATTCCTTTACTGCAAAGAGGAAGAAGCAGGTGATCTCACTTGATGCCTTTGACTATCAACAGTTGAAACAATCAAAACCTAAAGCTGTTAAGAAGGCAAAGACAGTTTCAAGGGTGACCGTGGATGAAAATCGGATGAGAGTGGCAGAAATTGCTGAGCCAATATCAGATAAACCAGTTGAAGAAATGCAAGTAGCTGATTATCGGATCACAAAAGTGCAACTGGGTAAGCAGACTCATGAGGTTGTCAAACATGATGCTCAGTAAACAGTGGCTTCATTGGTACAACGGTATGATGAAGTTTTGACCAAGAAAGATCAGTTGAAAGTAGAGAATCAAAGACTCATGGCAGCCATCCAAAGTATTACTCAACCTTCAAATGGAGAAGGCCAAGTGCCTGTTTCTTCCAAGGCCAGTGAACCAATCCAAGGTATCGAGAGAGCCGCCCAAAAGGTTCAAGCCTTAGACACTTGGGTTGATCAATTGCATGACTTATGTTTACAAGTCATAAGACAGGTATTTGAAACAATGGTTAAATTGGAAATCATTGAAGATAAGTTGAATCAAATCTTGGGTGCTTTCAAACTAAATTTGGAGAAGGTTGAGAGAAATTTAGTTTCCTGGCAAAAGATGCCTCAACAACAATTGAGCATTCTTCAGGTGCATGACGTAATTCCTTCCAGAGTCATGTACATTGAATATGAGGAAGTTCTGGAGAACAAATCCCTTGTTCTCAAATCACTCATTGAAGAAATTGATGAGACCTTAAAGTTGTGTGAAGCAGTCTTTCAAGATGTTACCTCCCACTGTAAAAAGGCATCCTGCAACATTCTAAATCAGAATGATGAGTTGCTGCCCGAGGAAGACGTTCTTGCAGATCTGCAACTCAAGATTCATGATGAATGGAGAAGTGAGCAATTTTCAATCGCTTCCATTCAAATATTGATTAAGTATCAAACTGAGTTGCAGGCAATCTGGTCCGCGATGGAAAAGGGCAACTCTACGCTATGCCAATGCCATGATGTCGTTGTAAAGATTAGAGTGGTGGCTATGAACACTCATGAACCAAATCCTGATGAATTGTAGAAAGTTATTCAAAAGTTCGAATTGTTCATGACTTCAAGAGGTGCAACTTAAGTGTTTTTAACACTTGGTTGTAAATTCAAAATTGTAATTGTAGTTTCCCTTTCGACAAGTTTGCTTGTAAAAACATTTTTGTAATTGCAAGTTGTCATCACTTGCATTTTTGTAATTACAAGTAGGCAGGTTACAAGTCAATTTGGAATAGGACTTGTAACCTTGAATAAGTCATAATTAGTTGTTGAATAGGTCTTGGTGGTTGAGGGAATTTCTCAAGTTAGTCAGGATCCTCCCACCTTTTTCTCAAGGCTTCTCTCCTATAAATAGAAGAGAGGGTCCATTGTAATAACTATCTTTTTGGGAAAGCAAGCAAAAACTCTGCCAAATTTACAGCAAGAAGTCTTTGAGCTTATGTATGTGAATTGAAAGTTTTTGAAGAATAATAAAGAAGGATCACTCAAGTTTTGAGCCTTTGCGCTACATGTTTGAGTTCGAATGTTTTTATTTCTTCCATGCAAGGTGTTTCTAAAAGGAGCTTAGTCTAATCTGATTTGAAGTCTTTGAGCTGCAAGTAGAGAAGATTAATTAAAATAGGAAAATCTCTAGAAGGAGCAGCAAGTCTTTGAGCTTGCGTCTATTCTTGAGGAAAAATTATTGTTTGATAAGAAATAGCAGCAAGTCTTTGAGCTTGCATTAGTTCTTGTCTCTGTGTTGAAAGAATAGATTATTCCAGTCTTTGAGCTGTTGTCTTTTACTCGTTGTAAAATTTAGTATAGCAAAGGGTAGACAGGACTTCACATAATCAAGTCTTTGAGCTTGATATTGTTGTCCTGTCCCAAAGGAAGTGACGGAAGTCTTTGTGCTTTCAGGAAACTTCATTTCCTTTCTCTCATTTCACTTGAAAGTGGTTACTGCTGTTCATATTCAATCGCTATAGCATATTGTCTTTCTTGAAAAAAGAAGAAAGATTGCTGTCCCATCCTATTTTCAAAGTTGTAGTTAGATAGAGGGAGCCTTCCCTTAATTAGGAGAGTTTCATACTCACACAACTGTGGTTGAAGCCACAATTTTGTTTGCTTTCACGAGTGTACAAAATTTTCAACCAACAAACCACTCTCAAACATCCTGCCGATATATATAAACTTAAAGTATAAGAAAGGAAAAACACATATTGAAATGTGACTAACTTGAAGAAATACACTCTGATGAAGAGAATGAGATTGACTTGAAGACAAACATGGAGAGAATCTTAAATGGGCATGTCATGAACCAAACAAGCATTGAAAGGTTGTAATTTTTTATTAAAAAT
Organism: Cryptomeria japonica; assembly: GCF_030272615.1. Lineage (NCBI taxonomy): Eukaryota > Viridiplantae > Streptophyta > Pinopsida > Cupressales > Cupressaceae > Cryptomeria > Cryptomeria japonica. The sequence continues at coordinate 559,151,294 of NC_081414.1, read as the reverse complement.
GTCGCTAAAATGTCAAATAAACAATTTACATTTTATTTTTTTTAATTTTTAACCTTTTTTCCCCCAATCCTAGCCGAGTATGGCCTGCGGCAAGTCTTGCAGACTTTGCAAGTCTACCAAGTCTTGGCCAACCTCAGAGAGTCCAAGTCAAGAGTCCTTGGGACTCGACGGGCTTAGCTCACCTCTAGACTCGTCAAATCTAGGAGAGTCTACGCAAGTCTTATAACACCAGTTCAAACAGCTTGAGATGTGATGAGAACTCCTCTTTGTGTATGTTGATTGTCTCATCATAGATCCACCAACATACACATTTGCCAATTGTAAAAATCAAACTTTTCTCCAAATTGATTGTTGTCATTGTGTTGTCATTGATGTCAACCGATATAGCATGTTATTGGTACAGCAAGACAACTGGTATGGGAGAATAGTTGATATGTTGTCAATGTTATCAACCGGTAAGTGGTAATACCTTGCTTATCTCACAGCATACATGGCATACATCATGACTCTCCGGGATAAGATAGTCAAAGTAAGCAAAGGCAGGTGATTGGATGCATAGACCAGATGACCAAAGTGGAAGATGAGGAAGCCTCCAAAGGTCGAGATCTAAGATGTACACCGGATCAGCATGTGAAGTCAAGATGTGCTGCAGGGACAAAGAAGGAAGAGTTGAGACAATGTGTTTGCCATCTTGGCAAACCGATTGAGATGAGAACCGGTCAGATGAAGATAAATCTCTGCAGTTGCACACTTGGAGATACCGAGGTTCAGATGGAAATTGTTGTTGCCACCAATGGAGATGGTTGAAGGTTGATAGCATGAAGTCATCAAGAGTCCCAACTGGTAAACAAGGATACCGGCATACAGCTAAGTGAACAGAGAGACAAAAGTGAAGTGCTCTCAATCTGATGAAGATGCACATGATGAGTCATCCTAGATAGCTGCTGAGGACCGGCATGGTTGATGATCAGGCAAATGTGATTCACCGGCAAGACAGAGAAGGCATGAAGGTTAACCGGTAAGGCAAGATATATTGGCAAAGTGTGACTAGGCAAAGATGGACCAATAGTGTGAAGCATACACCGGTTGTGTGCTATTGGTCGGTGACCAAGTCGGATCGACATAGTGAGCCAAGGTGGATGCCGACAAAGGTGCCACGTGGAGTTGAAGTGGCATACATGCACAGGTCGGTGTAGTGTGTCGATGAGGTTTTTGGCGGTTGGTCCAGCATTTAATGGCGACTGCGAAGCTCGAGGGATGATGGCAGAGGTTTGTGGCTCAAGATCAAGCGAACAGTAGAGATTCAAGACACACTGATCTAGCAGATCGAAGTGGGTGAAGGAAACCACATCATGCACGTGATTGACTCATTGACCAGACACAAAGCCGAAAATCATGCTACTGATGGCTAAGAATAGAAGACATGCGTTGAAAGGTAAAGATAATGGCGATGTCGATTGATGAGCCGCAGATCATCAATCAAGGAGATGAGATCTGATTGGATATGATATGTCACAGAAGAGATTTGATACGGATTCAGTGCATGGTGGAAACCCTAGCACGCCAAACTTCAAACTCACATTTAGGCGGTGTTGACGTGTATTTTGTACACAATCATACACAGAATAAAATACCTAAAGGCATCTTATCCTCTCTTGAGAAAATAGTCTCTAACTGCTGAAGATTCGCGTAAAGGATCAGTTAGGTAGACTCCAAGGTTCTTTTAGTGGGGTCTCCACGTGTGGACAAGCTCCAGTGGTATGATGTGATTTGCTGGAATCACAAGGGGACTTACATTGAACTTCCGATCTGCTTTGCTGGACACAGGCTCTTACTAACTTAGATTAAAAAAAATAGAAAAAGGATAAGGGCGAAGAGAGGATCTAATCCTAATACTAAGAATGTAGGAGCAATGATTGATTTTTGATGAAACTCTAACTAGATCTTGTTTTGACATCAATGGAACATCTACACAAGACTAGTGCAATCTTCTAAGGGGAAGCTTTATGATGTTCAAATCATCACCGCAGGCATAGGTACCATCCAAGTTGATGCATATCAATGAAGAGGCGACAAATTGAAATTGAGCTTAGGCTGAACGATTCCAGTTGACTACGCAAGGCAAGTCTGCAATCAACAAACTGCTAGTAGTATGGATGTACGAATTCCACCATCAATCAATCACATTTCCTCCATTCATCTAATCATCTACCATCTAAGATTGAAGACTCAACAAGAAACCATGAAAATTGCAAGAAAACGACATATTTCACCATTACTTCAATGAAAATGGAGTTTGTTTACAATCAATGGCAACAATTTCTTGCCTTGTCCTCCTATTCTACTCTAATTGCTATTCTATCAACTATATTCTAACTCTTCCAACTATTTACAACTCTCTCTAATCATCTAAAATTCTCTTTACAAAATGAAATGCCTGGGCTTATATAGTGCCCACAATACAATTTGATGGCTTAGATCAATTCAAGATCAATGGCCAAGATTTTACAATGAAAACCCTAATTAGGGTTTGTTACAACCATTACATAACATTTAATGCTTGACCAATGATAAAATTGTATTGCTTGGACACATGTCCCTTTTAGAAAAATCGACCAATGGATAGCCGGGGTAGGTACATCGGAGTTTGTGCCACCTTCCATGAGTTAAGTACATTGAATCTGGACATGCTGAGATGGACTTCACTGATTGGAGAAATGATGACTAGGACACCACCTCATTTGACACTTGGAACTCGGTGGATATTCATCTTGATATTGTTGAGAAACTTGCTTTAATTAATTCCTCTGGATCTATTTTGCTTCTTCAACGAGCCCTTGTTCTAACTCCTTGCGTCCTTGATGCGCAGGAAGATGATGTACCTCGCCTTGGAACGCTGGATTGGAAGAGGTCGCCCATGCCTTGGCTTGATCGTCCTGGCGAAGACCGTCCTTGATCTGGCTTGATTTTCCTTGAAGAGATCTCCATTTGATGCCTACACAACATTTCAAAATTAGTAACATGATTTTGCAATACATAACATAAATTAGAGAGCAAATTTTAGGAAACTTAATGATAAGTCCTTTATTAATCATTTCCTAAAAACAACTGAGCTAAGGCAAAACAAAATTTCAAAATTCAAAATTAAGGCAATGACGATCAAAATTTGAAATTAAAACAAGAGATCTTGCCATACCTTACTTGAGAGCTTAACTCTAAAATGCAAAATAAAGGAATTCGCCTAGGCAAAATTTGAAATTCGATAGTCTTGATGTGATCTTCAAAAGAACGTTCCTCTTATCAACTTCGCCACCCTTCAAGCCTTGGACGTGATCTTTTCTTCAAGTTAGCAATTTCGCCATCTTTGATATGTCATTGACGTGATCTCCAATGCCTTGGACAAGTTCGCACTTCCTTGGATAGTACTAACGCCTTCCTTTGGATATAAATTCGCACCTCCTTGAACACAACTTAGCACTTCTCCCTTTGAAATTCGCTCCTCCCCTTGAATGATCTTGGCGCCTTCCTTTGCATACTCCAAATCGCATTTCTCCTTTGTCTTCCTCAAATCGCATGTAAGAGATGAAAATGATGATGTGAAAATGAAGATTTTCACCCTCCCTTTATAGCGCTCACCTCATACTTACCTTAAGGCCGACTTGGTAATAATAAAGCAATTATAAATGATTTTTAATAAATAACAAAGGCCGACCTTCATAAAATAAACTCAAGCGCTCCATTTTTATTGCAAACAATAATTAATTAATTAAATTTCCTTGTTTATTAATTAATAAATTCGATTTTTTTTTTTTTTTTTTTTTACAAGGCAAAAATAATTAATTAATGTTTTGCGCAAATTTTAAATGCCATTTTAATTGAATTTTCAAAGATTATCGATTTTTAGCATTTAAAATAAATTCAAAAATATTTGTTTAGCGCCCAAAAATGAAAAAGTGGGAAGATACGTACCTCATCGCCCTGGTCCCTGACTGAGGGACAGGAGCGATTTTGCTCTTGTGGGCCTCATTTTACTTCATCACCTTCGAAAATTATATTCAACGGATTCGCAATGCCTCCTTTCATTCATTCATGCCTTGAGATCGGTTGAAATTTGGCGAGAAAATCATCTACAACAAAAATCGCTCTGGTCCCTTCCTGAGGGACAGGAGCGAAGTTAAGCATTTTATTGTTTTGATCAAGTCTGGATGCTCTATCATTTCGTCCTTCACCATGCCTTTGATGTCTCGATTCGTCCAAACAAGGTCAGGAATGGCTCAACTAAGCATTTTCGCTCTGGTCCCTTGGTGAGGGACACGAGCGATTCGCCTTGGTCCCTTGGAGAGGGACACGAGCGCATTTCGCTCTGGACCCTTGGAGAAGGACACGAGCGAAATTTGACTTTTCGCACTCTCGATCAGGACAATTTTAATGGAATATAACATTTAAGTATAAGTGACATTTCCTTCTATGTTTCTTCTTTCTTATACTTTAAGTTATATTCCATATATACTTTCAGGATGTTTGAGAGTGGTTTCAGACCTCCAGGAGTTATATTGCAAAATCTAGTTTTTGGAGGTTTTTCAGTTTCCAGACTTAGTCAAATTTCAGGATCAGGACATTCCAGACTTAGCCAAATTTCAGGATCAGGACCTCACTCAAGCCGGACTTGCTACCCTGTTGATCTCCCCGACAGCACTTCAAGTTATATTCATTTGATAAAATGTACCTCTTTGGACCTTTTCACATCGTCAAGACGTTAAAATCTTGCAAGGACAAAGCAAAATTGGATTTGTAGCTCCGGTCCTTCACTGAGGGACAGGAGCGATTTAGGCATTTAGCACTGTTATGGACGTCCCAAAAATCTTCAATTTATATTCAACGCATTTATCTCATGTTTTTCCTTGTTTTTGAACGTAAACTTGCCTTGACCTTTGTCTGGATTTTGCATAATGAAGGAAATCGCTCTGGTCCCTGGGAGAGGGACGAGAGCTACAAGGTACCTCGCCCTGGTCCCTTGGAGAGGGACAGGAGCGATTTGGTCAATATAGGTCATTCTCCTTCGTTTTTGCATCTCAAATTATATTCATTTGGCAAAGCATCTTCCTTTGGACGTCCTCAAATCATTAAGTCATCAAAATCTTGCAAGGACAAGGCGAAATTGAATTTGTAGCTCCGGTCCTTCACTGAGGGACAGGAGCGATCTTTCCTGGAGGCATTTCTGTGCTCATGAAAATATTCAATTTATATTCAATGGAAAGATCTTGTCGTTCTCCATCACTTCAAACGTAAAATTTGTCTGGACTCTGCAAGGATGATGAGATATTTGAAATTGAGCTCCCGTCCTTCACTGAGGGACAGGAGCGATTTTGCTCCTACAGGCCAAAATATCATGATTTTACACATTTTAACACTTCACAAGGCGAAAACAAATCATTAGAGATGCCTAGGATCAAAAATCAAAAATGTCAAAATTTGTTCAAAAATATTCAATTGGACAAAAATTCACATTTCAACTTCAACACTTAGACAAATTTAAGCTCTGCATCAACATTCCAATTGAAAATTAGACCATTCTGGCGAATTCATTTCATTCAAAATTTGCATTCTAGAAAAGGAAATTCAAAAAGCTCCCAAAAACGACTGGATTTTGGTCCGAAAAGACGGTAATTAGAACCCTAAGGCTTGACCCTAAATCCAGACAACTAACAAACTAACAAAACCCTAGAAAAAGCAAAGCGAAAACGAACAAAACGAGCAAAAAAAAACATGGGTCCCCATTTGCAATGGGGCGATGTGTGAAAACGTCACAACATCTAGCGCCACCTTGAATAAATGTTGAAAAACATTTAAGAGATAAAGACTCAATCGACACCTAGAACCTCCGGAAAATTCATCCTAGCTCATCAAGAGATTAGAAAATGTACTCAAAGTAGAAGGAGAATCTTTAACCAAATCTAGACACTTAGTCTTTGATTACCCAAGTGTGTGCAAGTGTATTTATTCCTCTCGACAAGACAACTATGACTTTCAGGTTCCCCTGTGATAGGCTACGTAGTATATCTGAACTTCAAAAGCATCCTGGATAGAGCCTCGCTGCCAGTCAGACGTCCATAGTCCCGACGAGGTTATCGCCGCAAGCTCATGAATATTGCTCCATTGCCAGTCAGGCGTCTATAGCCCCGATGGAGTTACTCGCATATTCCCTTTAGCCAATTTTGATATTTCATTTCATTTCATTTTTCTCCTCATTTTTCTTTTTCGTTTTCTCTTTTTTTTCTCATTTTTTCCTTTAGATATTGCTTTTTCTCTTCGTCAATTCCTTTGGCTCGTAAGCAGTGAAGCTTACTAGGGTTTGAGGATTGCGGTGGCGCTGAAGCTAGATTTTAGATTTTTCACCAATCACAGCTTTGCCTGAAAACCATAATGACTCGGAGTCTATTAATGTGTGAAGATATAGTAATCAACAGATGTCGGCATCAAGACACAGAAAATGATTCCCTTCCAAGTCAAATACAGGTCCTGATCAGATGATAAAGCTGAAGAGGAACAACCTCGGATTCCGAGCACTTCATGAATAGATATCTAAGAAATGAGTCTAACATAAGATCCAGGATATTGCCAGCGTGCGGGCAACAACACAAACGCCTTTCTCACAAGATGGAGACTCCCACTCAAGACACCTAAACTAAAGCAAACCGACCGACAAACCGACCCAAAGCAAACTAAACTAAAACGCACACCAAAAGAAAACTACTAAACTACCTGAGCCACACTAGATCATGAGTCAAATGACTCAAGGCGAATCAAGAACAAGGCTCAAAAGACCTCTAATCTAAAAACACAAAAAGAAAACCTACTCTAAACCTATATACAAGAGTCCTAGACTCGACACGACTCAAAGAAACAAAATATGTACACGACTTCACATGATTTCTCAGGTTGTGCAACAGGAGCATGGCAAACGTGATGGTTCTCAACCTAGCAAATTCATCCTTAAATACAGAAAGGCAAACTCTCACCATGCATTTCTCATACTCAAGCAAGTTTTCACTCAAAATGATCAACTGAGGTAATTCGTTAGGACCATGATCAATCCAAATGCAAGTTGTTTTCCCAAAATCCCCATAATCAAAATCATAATAACTTTCAAGGCTAGGATTAAGGAAAGAAACAACCTGGCATATTTCAGGCTCAGACGGAACTGTATTGTTGAAAGCGAGGTCACCAGCCGCTTCAGGAGGTCGCCATTGATGACGAATCATTCCACGAGTATCCACAACATATTGATCTTGATTAGGAAGTTCCTCTTGAAACAAGCTCAGCGCCCCCTCGAATAGCTCAAGATTCTTTGTTTTCACTGAGATATCTTGCATAAACCAGGCATCTTCATGAAATTTTGTTAGCATATCTTCAAAAATGAGAGTCTCCTTGATGGATTGAGCTTCAAACATCTCCTCTAGTTGATCAAAGATAATCTCAGGTGGCCTTTCTTCTTCAAGTATAGTCTCGGGAGGTCGGAGCTGATGATGGATCATATCACTCATAGTAACTTGCTTATCTTGAAAAAAATTTGGCAGTGATTCCATTTGTGTTTCCTCTACAAGATCCTTCAACGATTCCTCAAATAGCATAATGGTGATGAAATCTTCAAGCGCCCCTTTGAATTGTTCTTCATATCTGGGCTCACTTATGATGTTAACTTGTATCTCTTTGTTCAACATCTCAACTTGATTGTCTTCTTCAATGAGGCCATTTGAAACCTCCTCCAATTCAATCTCAAGGATTTCCTTTTGTAGCATAAGTGAGAATTCTTCAAGGAATGAGTCGTCCTCTTCTTTGATTGTTTGTTCAACTCCTGGATCTTCCTTTATTACTGCTGGGGTATCTTCAACTGATTCTTCAACTTTTGTTTCATGGTATTCCTTTTCAGGTGCAAGGCATGGCGAGCTATCCATTGTAATACATTGATCATCAGGTGCATTGGTATCGTCAACGTACACTTGATCCTTCTCACATTCAGATGCTGAAGCAATGTCTTGTTCATATGTTCTCTTGAATTCGGCCGCGAGATGTGCACCCCAAGATCTGTTCATGATACACTCTTCCTCGGACAAAGTTGGCATTCCAAACTGGTTTCTGACTTGATTGATAGCCATTTCACATACTGAGCAAGTAAATTCCGAGTGAGGTGAGTTGTGAATTCTACACCACAATGGTAGCAATATGTTTTCTAAACGTATTTCACCATCCAAAATGAGTTGACTCTCGATCATCCACATGAAGCTTAGAAGAGGATCTTTAGTCTCTGGGACACTGGAATTGCCTTCTTCCGTTTCTGGCCTTGGGACATCCCAAAAGAAGATTTTTCCCTGTGCTGCCGATTCCATCCTTGATAAGTACTTCAAGCAATGCATTTCATCATGTTCCTCAGTCTTGTGAACTCGACACTGCCCTGGTCTTGCAAACTCGGACAATCTTCGTGGATAAAGTTGTGTATCTAACCTCCACCAAAGTTCAGGAAAATCAACTTGTTGCTCCTCGTGAAACTGTTGCCACTCCATTGAGAAATCTTTTCTTTTTTGATTTTTTGATTTTTTGATTTTTTTGGATTTTCAATTTTTCACTTTTTTTTGGATTTTCTATTTTTCGCTTTTTTTTTGGATTTTCTGGAATAAGAGAAATCTTGAATATCTCGGATTCAACTTGAACGTTCAACTGGTTCCAGCTTGATTCCTTCTTGCGTAAGTCCAACTAACAATCCAGCAGTCACCTTCCTTCTTTGTTTGAGAAAAAGCTTTCCACTGATCTTCCTTGGATTCAAGAGTTCGTGTTCACTGTCAGGCACTCCTAATTCAATTCTGTCGAGCGTGGAGGAGGAGCAAAAGGTTCTTGACAAGATCGGACTTTCAAATACTCAGCCCTCCTTCTAGCGCCAATTCTGTTGTGCGCGGGAGGAGGGACAAAAGCTCTTGAGATAACCTCCGTAAATTTGAAGTGATAGAATTTGGAGTTCACGTACAAGCCCTCCTTCTAGCGCCAATTCTGTTGACGAGCGCGGGAGGAGGGACAAAAGCTCTTGAGATAACCTCCGTAAATTTGAAGTGATAGAATCTGGAGTTCACGTACAGGCCCTCCTTCTAGCGCCAATTCTGTTGACGTGTATTTTGTACACAATCATACACAGAATAAAATACCTAAAGGCATCTTATCCTCTCTTGAGAAAATAGTCTCTAACTGCTGAAGATTCGCGTAAAGGATCAGTTAGGTAGACTCCAAGGTTCTTTTAGTGGGGTCTCCACGTGTGGACAAGCTCCAGTGGTATGATGTGATTTGCTGGAATCACAAGGGGACTTACATTGAACTTCCGATCTGCTTTGCTGGACACAGGCTCTTACTAACTTAGATTAAAAAAAATAGAAAAAGGATAAGGGCGAAGAGAGGATCTAATCCTAATACTAAGAATGTAGGAGCAATGACTTGACCTTTTGATGAAACTCTAACTAGATCTTGTTTTGACATCAATGGAACATCTACACAAGACTAGTGCGATCTTCTAGGGAAGCTTTATGATGTTCAAATTATCACCGCAGGCATAGGTACCATCCAAGTTGATGCATATCAATGAAGAGGCGACAAATTGAAATTGAGCTTAGGCTGAACGATTCCAGTTGACTACGCAAGGCAAGTCTGCAATCAACAAACTGCTAGTAGTATGGATGTACGAATTCCACCATCAATCAATCACATTTCCTCCATTCATCTAATCATCTACCATCTAAGATTGAAGACTCAACAAGAAACCATGAAAATTGCAAGAAAACGACATATTTCACCATTACTTCAATGAAAATGGAGTTTGTTTACAATCAATGGCAACAATTTCTTGCCTTGTCCTCCTATTCTACTCTAATTGCTATTCTATCAACTATATTCTAACTCTTCCAACTATTTACAACTCTCTCTAATCATCTAAAATTCTCTTTACAAAATGAAATGCCTGGGCTTATATAGTGCCCACAATACAATTTGATGGCTTAGATCAATTCAAGATCAATGGCCAAGATTTTACAATGAAAACCCTAATTAGGGTTTGTTACAACCATTACATAACATTTAATGCTTGACCAATGATAAAATTGTATTGCTTGGACACATGTCCCTTTTAGAAAAATCGACCAATGGATAGCCGGGGTAGGTACATCGGAGTTTGTGCCACCTTCCATGAGTTAAGTACATTGAATCTGGACATGCTGAGATGGACTTCACTGATTGGAGAAATGATGACTAGGACACCACCTCATTTGACACTTGGAACTCGGTGGATATTCATCTTGATATTGTTGAGAAACTTGCTTTAATTAATTCCTCTGGATCTATTTTGCTTCTTCAACGAGCCCTTGTTCTAACTCCTTGCGTCCTTGATGCGCAGGAAGATGATGTACCTCGCCTTGGAACGCTGGATTGGAAGAGGTCGCCCATGCCTTGGCTTGATCGTCCTGGCGAAGACCGTCCTTGATCTGGCTTGATTTTCCTTGAAGAGATCTCCATTTGATGCCTACACAACATTTCAAAATTAGTAACATGATTTTGCAATACATAACATAAATTAGAGAGCAAATTTTAGGAAACTTAATGATAAGTCCTTTATTAATCATTTCCTAAAAACAACTGAGCTAAGGCAAAACAAAATTTCAAAATTCAAAATTAAGGCAATGACGATCAAAATTTGAAATTAAAACAAGAGATCTTGCCATACCTTACTTGAGAGCTTAACTCTAAAATGCAAAATAAAGGAATTCGCCTAGGCAAAATTTGAAATTCGATAGTCTTGATGTGATCTTCAAAAGAACGTTCCTCTTATCAACTTCGCCACCCTTCAAGCCTTGGACGTGATCTTTTCTTCAAGTTAGCAATTTCGCCATCTTTGATATGTCATTGACGTGATCTCCAATGCCTTGGACAAGTTCGCACTTCCTTGGATAGTACTAACGCCTTCCTTTGGATATAAATTCGCACCTCCTTGAACACAACTTAGCACTTCTCCCTTTGAAATTCGCTCCTCCCCTTGAATGATCTTGGCGCCTTCCTTTGCATACTCCAAATCGCATTTCTCCTTTGTCTTCCTCAAATCGCATGTAAGAGATGAAAATGATGATGTGAAAATGAAGATTTTCACCCTCCCTTTATAGCGCTCACCTCATACTTACCTTAAGGCCGACTTGGTAATAATAAAGCAATTATAAATGATTTTTAATAAATAACAAAGGCCGACCTTCATAAAATAAACTCAAGCGCTCCATTTTTATTGCAAACAATAATTAATTAATTAAATTTCCTTGTTTATTAATTAATAAATTCGATTTTTTTTTTTTTTTTTTTTTACAAGGCAAAAATAATTAATTAATGTTTTGCGCAAATTTTAAATGCCATTTTAATTGAATTTTCAAAGATTATCGATTTTTAGCATTTAAAATAAATTCAAAAATATTTGTTTAGCGCCCAAAAATGAAAAAGTGGGAAGATACGTACCTCATCGCCCTGGTCCCTGACTGAGGGACAGGAGCGATTTTGCTCTTGTGGGCCTCATTTTACTTCATCACCTTCGAAAATTATATTCAACGGATTCGCAATGCCTCCTTTCATTCATTCATGCCTTGAGATCGGTTGAAATTTGGCGAGAAAATCATCTACAACAAAAATCGCTCTGGTCCCTTCCTGAGGGACAGGAGCGAAGTTAAGCATTTTATTGTTTTGATCAAGTCTGGATGCTCTATCATTTCGTCCTTCACCATGCCTTTGATGTCTCGATTCGTCCAAACAAGGTCAGGAATGGCTCAACTAAGCATTTTCGCTCTGGTCCCTTGGTGAGGGACACGAGCGATTCGCCTTGGTCCCTTGGAGAGGGACACGAGCGCATTTCGCTCTGGACCCTTGGAGAAGGACACGAGCGAAATTTGACTTTTCGCACTCTCGATCAGGACAATTTTAATGGAATATAACATTTAAGTATAAGTGACATTTCCTTCTATGTTTCTTCTTTCTTATACTTTAAGTTATATTCCATATATACTTTCAGGATGTTTGAGAGTGGTTTCAGACCTCCAGGAGTTATATTGCAAAATCTAGTTTTTGGAGGTTTTTCAGTTTCCAGACTTAGTCAAATTTCAGGATCAGGACATTCCAGACTTAGCCAAATTTCAGGATCAGGACCTCACTCAAGCCGGACTTGCTACCCTGTTGATCTCCCCGACAGCACTTCAAGTTATATTCATTTGATAAAATGTACCTCTTTGGACCTTTTCACATCGTCAAGACGTTAAAATCTTGCAAGGACAAAGCAAAATTGGATTTGTAGCTCCGGTCCTTCACTGAGGGACAGGAGCGATTTAGGCATTTAGCACTGTTATGGACGTCCCAAAAATCTTCAATTTATATTCAACGCATTTATCTCATGTTTTTCCTTGTTTTTGAACGTAAACTTGCCTTGACCTTTGTCTGGATTTTGCATAATGAAGGAAATCGCTCTGGTCCCTGGGAGAGGGACGAGAGCTACAAGGTACCTCGCCCTGGTCCCTTGGAGAGGGACAGGAGCGATTTGGTCAATATAGGTCATTCTCCTTCGTTTTTGCATCTCAAATTATATTCATTTGGCAAAGCATCTTCCTTTGGACGTCCTCAAATCATTAAGTCATCAAAATCTTGCAAGGACAAGGCGAAATTGAATTTGTAGCTCCGGTCCTTCACTGAGGGACAGGAGCGATCTTTCCTGGAGGCATTTCTGTGCTCATGAAAATATTCAATTTATATTCAATGGAAAGATCTTGTCGTTCTCCATCACTTCAAACGTAAAATTTGTCTGGACTCTGCAAGGATGATGAGATATTTGAAATTGAGCTCCCGTCCTTCACTGAGGGACAGGAGCGATTTTGCTCCTACAGGCCAAAATATCATGATTTTACACATTTTAACACTTCACAAGGCGAAAACAAATCATTAGAGATGCCTAGGATCAAAAATCAAAAATGTCAAAATTTGTTCAAAAATATTCAATTGGACAAAAATTCACATTTCAACTTCAACACTTAGACAAATTTAAGCTCTGCATCAACATTCCAATTGAAAATTAGACCATTCTGGCGAATTCATTTCATTCAAAATTTGCATTCTAGAAAAGGAAATTCAAAAAGCTCCCAAAAACGACTGGATTTTGGTCCGAAAAGACGGTAATTAGAACCCTAAGGCTTGACCCTAAATCCAGACAACTAACAAACTAACAAAACCCTAGAAAAAGCAAAGCGAAAACGAACAAAACGAGCAAAAAAAAACATGGGTCCCCATTTGCAATGGGGCGATGTGTGAAAACGTCACAACAGGCGGGAATGTCTGGCTATAAGTACGCGAACCAAAGATGGAAATATGTTGATGTTGCATGGAAGAGTGATGCCGATGAAGAAAGTGGAACCAAAAGGATAATCAGTCGGTGAAGTTCATGGAAGATCATAGTGATTGAATAAGAGTGTGGTTAAACCGGTAAGAGAGTTTAACTGTGAGTCAAACCGGTAAAGCAGCAAGATAGAATAAGTGCAAAGGGGAACTGGTGGTGTTCAAGCCAACAAGAAGGCAGTCCAAAGTGAAGCAACTATATACATGTGTGGGAGAAAAGATCTGGCAGGTAAAGAGCAGAGGAGGGATAAACCGGTGAGCAGAGTAACCGGTAGCAGGTGTATGATCTGATTGTTCATCTAATAGGCAAAGGTAGAACTGGTGTGTCAGCAGCAGTAGGTGAAGGTGAGCAGAGAGAAAGAGAGATAGAAGGAAGAGTAGGAGTCAACCAGTAAGGCAGAGGAGTAAAACCGATAGGGTGGAGTGTATGTAGTGGTTACAAGATTCACTTGTATCCAAGGTTACTACTATTGTATTAATTTGCTATATATTGTTATCACTGAGTTGGAGCTTCGTGCAGGGGTTGGTGCTCCTTGGGTTGGTGACCTAAATCAGGGATTGGTGCTCCTTGGGTTGGGGGGGTGCTTGCATTGAGAAATCTTTCCTTATCTTACCGGTAGGTTAACTTGGCATCAAGATTGATAACCAGTAATCACTCTTAGTATTAAGAGGTTAGGTAATTGGAAACCACGGATTCACCCCCCCCCCCCCCCCCCCCTCAGTGGCATCTTGTGTTCAACATTGATCATATTGAGAAGGATGGTTTTTTTGTGGTCTCTGTCAATGGGGCTTTTTTGCCATGTCATGCTTTGTTGGAAAGACTTTCCAACATGGTTATTGTTGTGGCTTGTCATTTCTAGTGTGGTGAAGGACAAATGAGTTTGGAATGACTATTCACATTGACCCAATTACTTTGGATGGATTTATTTCGTCAACCATTAGTGTTGATGGGATGGGTTGCATCAATTTTTGAACTCACATTATTCTTTGTCACATGTGTCGGTACAGGTGTCCTCTCTTGGCATTGATAACAAAACATCCGTGAAACAAGAAGAAGACTTAGGTAAAGGGGAAAGTTTATGGCCTAAGCTTGCATAAAAAAGAAGAGGCTTAGGTTCAATATGAATCCTAATTCCATATTTGCACCATTTGAGTCCATGTCTCTTGCAACCATGTTTTATAATGAATTTACATCCCACACCATAATGGATTTATAACTCAATAAGAGGAGGATCGCTATTATTAGCATTGTCAAAGTAGCAATGTAATCCCACAATTGTGAAGTAGAAGCTTTATCTATAGAAGTGGTTGCATTAGACATATTAATTTATAAATCTAGAGTTTTAAAATAGACTAGATCTACCTTATGAAGTTTAAGAAGCTCAATCATCATTGAATCTTGAACCTAAACCAAGATCCAAACCAAAACCAACAACACACATTATAGGCAACAAATAAATTAAAATATTAAAACTAATGTCATCGCTAAAAAGATGGAGCGAGTGAGCGGGAAAGTTCGAAGGGGCTTTGCTAGGGTCTCGAAGGAAGAGGTTGATGAAGCTGATGATGGGGATGGCGATGGTGATGGTCCCGACGTCTTCCTCTTCCAAGCTCCTAGTTGCAATGGCTTCTTGTGGGTTGGGGTTGTTGGCTTTTTTGCGAGACCTGCGTCAATCCCTGGTTCTGCCATTGCCTCTGCCTTCTTTGTTTGCGGTAAGGCAAAGATCGTTTTGGTGGATGATGGCGAAGATGTGGCGTTTGCAACGCTAGTCACTATCTGTTCGGTGGATGTGTTCGTGGATCTGGTGTTGACTCATGCTTGCGGCCTGAGCATTGGGCCGAGAGGGTGTGATTGTTACCGTTTCTCCTGTTTTCAGGGCCCTGCGTCTGTTGATGGGGTTCCTGTTTGTTGTGACTTTGGGTTTGAGGCGGCCTTTCTTAGAAGCTGGGAAGGTGTTGATGCAACCTTGGTCCATGCTTTTTTGGTGGATGTCTCTTGTGCTGATGGGCCCCTGCTTCTGAAGTTTGGGGTTGATTGTAAATCCAATGCTCGTCTTGGAGGGATCTTCGTTGTCATTTCTTTGGGGTTCAGTGGTGGACTTTGGGCGCTTTCCTGGTGCGAGATGGAGGTGGTGCAGGGAGGAGCTTCTGTTGCTAGGTTCCTTCTTGGGTTTGTGGCCTCTCCTCTCTCTGTTCTTTTCCTCTGGTTTCCAGGGGCTTTTTCTGTGCTGGGTCACCCTCTTCTTGTGGTTGTGGGACTGCTTCTGTGGTACACTATGAGAGGGATTTATGGGCTTCTGAACCTTTCCTATCCTTGTCTGTCTAAGGTGACCCTTTCTCCTATAGAGGATGAGATTTGGTGGAAGGGATTGGTTTGGTTTCTGCTGGTTGTTGTGGACTTTAGGCTATCATTTCGCCTTCTTTCTTGTTCTATTGAGGTGGACATCTTTCCTATTGAGGTGGGGAGATGGTTGGAAGAGGCTATCCGATTGCTCTTGCTGTTCAAGCTGCTGGTGGATATTGCCTATTTTTTTTCTCATGGTTGTCTCTACTGGAAGGTCTGGGTTTCTCTTTTCCCAATTTCCCAGCTTGTTTCAAGGCTTGGCTCTTTATTGTTGTCTTTTTGTTCGGCTTTCTTATTTCAGGTTTTGGGAGCCTTGAAAATCCCTTTGTTGGGCTGTGGGAGCCCTGTTTTTATCTTAGGTAGGCTGGATGCTGGTAGTTTTCAAGGGCCTAGCCTGGCCTGTTGTTGTCCCTGTTTTTGGTTAAGGGCTGGTTTTGTGTTTGGCGACTTGATTTCTTTGTTTAAAGTTAAGGGATCCTGGGAAAAACCCTTTGATGGTTTTGGGTGCCAGTTCAAAACCCAGATTCAAGGTTAGGGGAGCCTTTCAAAACCCTTGGTGTCCAGATTGGGTTTGTATGGTCAATTATTGTAATCTGGAGTTTATGATGGAGGTTATGGGTGTCTGGATCCACCCATGGTTGCAATCGCAGGTTAAGGGTCCCCCTGTAAAACCCTTGTGTTTGTTCTTGGGGCTGATCCTTTCAGTCCTGGATCTGGTTGGCCTGCTGGTTTCTTTTTAGCAGCATCGTTATGCATTAGTTGGAAGTTGAAGAGTCAGTTGTGTTGGATTTTGGCTATGGTTTTCTTTGTTAATATCTTTGAGCAGCCCGCTTTGTTGGGTTCTAGATCCTGGTAAAATCTATTGGGTTTGAGTCTCTTCAAAACCTGTTGTATGGGGTTTCTGGTCCCCTTTAAACCTGTTTTCCCTTAATCAAAAACAAAAAAAATTAAAATGTTGATATTATACACTCCATCTTGATGCATAATGAATCATTACTGCCGACAATACTTTGCCAACACCACTAATCCAATTATGCAAATAAAGAACGACACAAAACACTATAAAGAACGACATATTAGTGATTGCACATGCCATAGAACTAGATAAAAACTTTATTGATATATCATGTAGTTTACATTCATAGGTGTGATAGAGGAAGGATATAACAATGTATGGGAGAGCTCTTCCCTAGCCAATATCTTCCTGCACATAGATGGTTCAACCCAAAGATGTATTGTTTCGACCACAACCATCTCAATTCTGATCTATGCCACCCACTGCATAACTAGCTATACTTGACAATATGAGCCCACCCCATATATAAAGAAAAATTATGGTCAGTTCTCATTACAAAACATAACAATCATATGGTTAAAAAAATATTTATTATGCTGTCTACAATGCATTCCAAAACCATAATAAATAGCTTAATATGCAAATATGAAAATTATTACACACAATATTCATATCAAAGAAAAAGAAATGTTTCCCTATTTACATAAAAAAATTGAGCCAATAATAAGAGAAACAAAGTGTACCTCCATTTTTGCATTTCAAAAAAAAGGCCACGTGCTTGATCAGTTATATTATGTCTTGCATACAGCCTAATAAGCATATTATATATGTCATTCCGAGCACTATAATTTCTTTGATTCTTCATCCAATTGAAAACCCGAACAGCATGTTTTAGTTCGCCCATCTTACAGATTTCCTATATCATGGTCAAGCCCAAAACCATGAGAAACCACATGTGATAAATTTATAAATGTAAACAAAGAAGCAGATGTTAAGGAAATTTTTAATAAAATATGCATGAAGAAGTATGCGGATGTCATTATGAACAATAATTTTCTCAATATTGTGAATGCAAGATTCAAAAAACGATCAATTTCACATAATTTTGTATTGGAAAAATACATAAAGAGCTATTTGCAAACATTAGTATTCCAAGAAATTAAAAAATATTTTCCTTACAACATGGAAAGGAATATAACTTTTGAAATTGTACCGAAAATAGGTAGAGTTGTCAAATACTTCCACTCCTCAACTAGGTGCATGTATTTGCATATCACATGCCAGATTCATGTATCTACATATTGCATACCAAAAACAAATACAATATGCCTATAAACCATAGATACAAGACTCATTGGGGCTCACTCAAACTCGATGAATCCCAAGTTGAACCAACCAAACCACGGCCCAATAACTTGTGACCCAAGTGCTCCAAGAATCTCATTAGACTCACCAAACCCAGCATGTCCCAACAGGTAGACTGATCGAGTCTATAAAAAGTAGAAAGACAATTGAAAATGCTTAAACATAAAAGCATGAAACTAAAGCATTTTTAAAAGGGTTTGGAGGATGGTTAAAAGTGATAAAATTATGAAAAATTGCATGCGCCTTGTAGGTCTATGTGATCTCAAAAGCTTTAATTTGGGCTTCGTGGCAAGGGCTCTACCCTTCAAACGCCCGGACACTATACTACAATAGGGAGTACACTAGAAGTGCTACCTTCAAACCCTACAAGGGACACTTCCCCCAAACCCCCCACAAGAGGCACAACCCCTAAAACACTTGCTCTAGTTTTAAACACCAAAAAATGAAAATCAATTTGGCCATGTTAGATGAAAGAGCAAGGATTTTTCATTTTTTTTCCCAATTAAATTTCTACAAATTGAATTACCATTATCCTTCTAGTTTGCTAAGCTAAACTTATCCTAAGTAATCCCCATAAATATTGTAGCAGTATTTGCAGATTTATCTAATATACAAACTCATGACTCCACAGAGCTAGCAATGTTAGGCTGGTGGATACAAGCTCCTTTCTATCATAGTGCATAACTCTGTATTGTAAATTTTGTTTTTGATGGCATGGATATCATGGTCCACAAGTTTTGTACACCTGAAACAATAGACAATATTTATATATTTAAATATGTTGTTTCCTTTAGTTATAATCTATGTCACAAGGTTCGGGTTCACGTTTCTTTTCAAGTTCAACAAGAAAAACTCCACTTCATCACAACTCCATGCCCCTGAACTTGTTGGATAGGATCAAAGGCACCTTATATGATCTCCCATGGATGCTCCATAATGGCGATGAATTGCTTGGATGGAACTTCAAAGGCAACTATTGAATATCTTGAAAATTGTAACTTTGTATGTACATTATTGAATTATATATTTACTTATTTTGTGATACTAACCTGGTTGCACGCTCAAGATTAAGATACTAATTCGACAATACACAATTCCAAGCATCATCCAAACCCTAATTAGGGAAACTAGGGCAAATTGAGTAATGTTCCTATAGGGGACATTACAATTGGTATCAGAGCAATGATTTTGCCACCCTATGAGAAGTAGTGGATGCAACCTAGCCAAAGGGCTCAAAGGGATTTCAAAAGAGAGAAGAAAGCTTGCATCTGCCAACTGTCCTACACCAAACAGCACCATGAGAGAAAATATGAGCAACAAGTTGAGAAGCTTCATGGAGCAAACCGATCAAACCCTCATGGAACAAAATGAGAGAAATGAAAGAACCACAAAACTTCTCCTCTCGACCATTCAAAATTAAGTAATAATTCTCGACCCCACCAACCCAACAGGAGGGATACTAACTCCAATCACTCTGAGAACAATAACATTTCCCTAAGGGTACCAAACCCTAGGCCAACAAGACCTACCTTCCTACCTACGGAGAAAACACATGGAAGAAGCGGACGCAAACACCCCACACATGGATAATATTGATGAAACTAGGCAAGATGCCTCTTTTAAAGATTATTGTGATACCAAAATGAAAGTTGTCCTTAATAAGAAAAGAAAAGGGCAGCCTGATAAAGACTTAAAAGATAGAATTATCAAGATGACCCTCCCCAAATTCAATGGATCGAGGAAGACAATAGCATGTTCTTGGACATTGGACACCTACCTTGCACTTAGCCTAATGACCGAAGAAAACACTATCAAGTTTGCCACACCCCACTTGGAGGGGACAACCCATGATTAGTGGCATCATGACCTCATTACTCAGGACCACCAAAACATAACTACTTATGATGAGTTCACCCAAGAGCTCATCCAAAAATTTGACCAAAAACATCCTCAATGGTACTTTAGGGAACTCACATTACTAAGGTAACAAGGAACTGTGGAAGAGTATGTCACTCAATTCTAGAAACTTTCCGTAATGGTACCCAAAGTATCCCAAAGAAGACTAGCCTACCTATTTGTCCAAGGATTAAAGGATTCCACTCGTGGATTAATGAGTGCCCTTAACCCTTCATCACTCAAGGATGCAATTCAAAAAGAACTAAATGTGGATGTCACACCCACAAAGGACAAGTACCCTATAAGAAATCAACCTTCCAATAATCATGCCAAACCTTTTCATAACGAAGGGCAAAAATCTACTCTAACTTACAAAGACAAAAGGGAATGCATAAGGAAGGGATTACGCTTCAAATGCAAGGAAGAGTGGAAATTGGGGCACAATTGTAAAAGACAACGAGCAAACTCCAATTTATTAAATGCAAGGAAGAGTAGGACATAGGTGCGAGAAGCAAGGTCAAGCATGCCATATTGAAGCATTTTTCGACAAAGAAGAATGGGAGAAAGAAAACCCTAGTAAAAGAAGAAATGGGGGAGAAGAAGAGGAACATGTAACTCTAGCCACCATCTCTCAAGCCTCCAAGCATCGTCCATTCAAAATAAAAATACCCTCAAAGGGCATAAGGTTATCACCCTAGTAGATAGTGGGGCATCCCACAATTTTATTGATGAGAAATTTGTTACAAGGATGAAGTTGAAACCCGAAAGATTTAAGGGATTTACAACAGCCACCACTACAAGAGCTATGGTTCAATGCACTAAAATAATTCCCCAACTAAAAATCACCTTAGGGAAACACCCTATTAAATAAGATTTCTATGTGGTACGATTAGATGTCGATGTAATATTAGGTAACCCTTGGATATACTCACTAAGATGCTTCATGTTCGACCCACCAAACTTGAAAATCCACTTCCAACATGAGGGACAAGAAATTACCTTGGAAGGGTTACCCGACAAATCCCTGAAAGTAATCTCCTCCAAAAGAATGGAGAGGATTTTTAGAAATGGGCAAGCAAAGTGGGTTGCACAATGTATGATCCTTGACTGCACAATGTATGATCCTTGACAAGACCTCCACCCATGCCAAAACAATTCACATTGACATCCAACCTGTATTGAGCAAATATGTAAAGTCCCTACTAATTTGGTTACTCAAATCCTGCAACATCAATCAGCTATTTGATTAAATGGTGTTGATATCTAGTTGCTCTTACCTTAAATAAAAATAAAAAAATATATTCGTTAAGGTTTTAAATAGGTTGTAATAGAGGAGATCGGGAACCCCGTAATAGTTGCTTTCCATTCCCTAACATGCCTTCCTTATGGACAGGTCATCCTAGAGGTGGACAAGGAAACTCCGGGCGACTTCTCTCTTCTAACCATGCTTTCTCCTCATATATTTATCAGCATAACGGAACATTAAGGCAAACATAGTGGGGCCTTTGCCGCGGCGATTCTAAGTTCCAGGTTTCTTCCCCTTGGACATGCTTAGATACCCGCTTACCCTCTTACCTACTCTCCTCTTTCCAATATGATATGAGGGATTGGTTTTAATGTTAATTCGGTTTGATTACATTTGTTTGTTCTTTGAATATTAGTTAACACTTCCTGATTATGTAACAGTGAACAAATTAAATAAAGGGGTGGATCCTTCTTGCTTGCGTGCATTCTAATCATGAACTACTTATGACATTTTACACTATTCTTTGCTAGGTTGGTTGTAATCCTATTGCATAACGATTGATCATTTAATAATTGTGAAGGATTTATTCAGCATTTCCTAATTTATATTATACCTGGTATGTATGTTCTGTTGCCGCTATAGTAGACAATCCTCCAGTAATCTGCACCGCACTTTAGAATGAACTCGATTGAATGGCTTGGGTTGGGTGGCAGTGATTCCCACCAATATATTTAGAGAGGGATTAGAAGAATGATTATTACCATACCACATCAAGGAGAGGATCAAACATCACAATCTGTGGTAATGATTGGTAAGGTGTATCTCAGCTAATGACTATCTGCAGATTACATAATGATAATATTATGAAGAACAATTAAACCATAATCCAGGACACTGCGTTAATAAATATATATCAGAAAATACTGCCAATTAATTATGCCAGTAATTATTAAGAAAACAGATTAACTAAAGTAGTTTTGCATTGGTAATACTTGGAAAATTAAAATAATAAACGGTCTGATCCTTTCTCTTGGTGGTATGCATGGCGATGGGCTTCATATGAATACTTAATATATGAGCCCGACAATGTCTTTAGGCAGAATTCAATAACAGTATTAATATGAACTGCAAACAGTGGCAGACCAGATCTGACATGTGTCAGATCTGTCTGCCTTTACCAGCCACAATATATAAATTAATGATTAATAAGCAATGGTAGTATTAAGGATTTATACAAAAGGTAATAAGCAAATACATAATAATTGCTAATATAAATATATATATATATAAAGATGCTTGATCAAAAGAAATAATAATATTAGATCAATAAAAATTAGAAAGAACTCTTAGTAAATAGTCAATAAGAGGAATAACGAGATTAATCGTCTAATGAGAAAAATACATAAGTACTTGTTAATAACTAATAAATTGAAGAATATCACTGTCTGACTTTATGTTTAGTCTCTCAATTGATCAATATTAGTATATTGAGATAGATTAATTATGTTAATCAGGTAGGGGACATTACAGTTTTTGCCATATACCACACCTTCGGCAACACCTTCAGCCATAAGTGTTTGTGTAAGTGTTTCTTGGTGAAGTGCTCCTTCGGCCGTAGGAGTCTCAGTCGTGGATGTCTGCATAAGGTCATAGTCTGCAGAAGGTCAGATACCCGTACTGGTACGGTAGCTTGCAACATTTGTTTTATGATAGTTTTCTCGGACTCCGACCATGGTGGAGTACTGGCGGCATCATGTGAGGCCCTTCGCTCCTCTACCATCGCCCGTTCAACATCCGCCTTTGCCTCTCGGAGTCTTTCCTTCTCCGTAAGAGGATCAGGGTACACTACTTTTTTGCTTTGTAACCTCGTGATTGCTTTGTAAAGATATGGGCCTTTTCATTCCACTCTCCACCTCCATATTACCAAATGTATCATCGATAACTTTACATGCTTCCATGGGTTGCTCTTCACCGAGAGTTGTAGCTTCAAGGAAATTACATGTTGGTGAAAATACCTCATAGTCCTCCATTTGCCAGTGGAATAGTCCATTCAAGGAACTTGTCTCATTTTCAAATCAATCCAGTTCGAGCACCCCTTCATCATTGAGTTCTATGCCTTTCCTCCCTTCGTCCATACCAAACTCTTCACCCTCAAACTCTAAGTCGATGGATGCTAGTTCTTCACTCACCGCCTGCTTCCTCAAGTCAATCACATATTTATGCCCTTCACTCTCGATGGAGTGTGTTCTTCTTCCGGTTATGATTTCCCTTCGCCATGATCAACCAACATCTTCCGAGGAGGGCATCATAGGCCTTTTTCTCTAGTGGAATGACGATGAAGTCGAGGAAGAAATGTTGGGTGTCAATAACAACTTTTTGTGCCATAAGTGTTCCCAAGGGTTTGATACCATGTTGGTCGGCACCTTCAAGATGAAATGTTGGTGGCCAGAGAGTTGGTTTGCCCAGACCCCTCCATGTTTCTTCCGGCAATACATTTACTCTGGAGCCACCGTCGACAATGGTATTCGTTAGCTTCCGTCCCATTATCTCCATTTCTACTACAATTGGCTCCTGACCAATACTCACAGTGAGCAGCATGGGGTCTGCGGCCGATGTGCCAGATGGTTTTGCCACTAGCTGGTCCATGGTAGATGTGCCAGGTGATTTTGCCACCAGCTCACAGCGTTCCTGGCCAATGATATTGTCACCAACTACATTTGTGAGGGCCATTTTTAATTGTGGCATAGTCTGCAGAAGGTCAGATACCCGTACTGGTACGGTAGCTTGCAACATTTGTTTTATGATAGTTTTCTCGGACTCCGACCATGGTGGAGTACTGGCGGCATCATGTGAGGCCCTTCGCTCCTCTACCATCGCCCGTTCAACATCCGCCTTTGCCTCTCAGAGTCTTTCCTCCTCCATAAGAGGATCAGGGTACACTACTTTTTTGCTTTGTAACCTCGTGATTGTGATGTTTGATCCTCTCCTTGATGTGGTTTGGTAATGATGTGGTTGGGTGGCAGTGATTCCCACCAATTTATTTAGATGTTCCTCCCAGACTGGTGTAAGTATCTGGTTCGCTAGGTAATGGTCCCAACTGTGTTTCTCCTCCCGTGAATTTCTGCTGAACTTCGTCTTCCTCTGTGACGCGATTCTCTCATCTGCCTTCGTCCTGCTCTCCCTAACCTTCCCTCCTTCCAGCATGGGCGCCTACATATAGCCTGCTTCGAACGGGTTGCATTCTTCTATTGGTGCGACGTGACCAGTGCGGATACGCTCCATGCCGCTTCACGCACTCGCAGGGAAGGGTCACGGCAAATATTTTGGATGCTATGTTTGAATGTCTTTTAATTATTTTAATTGCCAACCTTATGGTGTGAGTTTAATTAATTTTTGGATGTTATTTAGTATCCTTAATAGTTCGAATATTATTTATTAAATATTCAAACCTTGAGTTTCTTTTATTAAAGTGAATAACTATTAAAATTAATTGCCATCAGATTACTTTAAATGTTATGTGAAAACTATTGTGTAAGTCAATTATTATTTTTAAATATTATTTATTTAAATATAACCTTCATATTATTAATTTGGTTAAATAATTGTTATTAATCGTTATCATTCATTCATTATTTTCAGTAATTTATTATTATGGTATAATACAATACACTTGTAAATGACCCAATTATGGCTCATGACAAAATATAAGAAACTTTTTTATGATATTCCCCTCAAGCTGCCCCCAAAAAGAGGATTTGAGCATACAATAGAATTGGAAGAGGGGGCAAAACCTGTAATGACCACACCCTACCAACACCCCTATAAATTCACATAAGAGATCGAAAAAACTAGTGAGGAACTACTAGAAATGGGTCATATTCAACCTAGTTCCAGTCCCTTTGCATCATCCATAGTACTAGCCAAGAAAAAGGATGGTACCATGACAATGTGTATAGACTATAGTTGAAAAACTCGGACTCGGCAACGACTCAGCCAACCCAAAAAATTTAAAACCTTAGAACTTGCCAAAAACTCGAAAAAAAATCGGCAATAACTCAACAAATTTATCAAATATCTGAAAATGTATGATTTCTTAAAAATATTCTTAAAAAACACACATATACACCAAATCGTTATATTAGTGGGGATAAGTTATTAACTATAATACATTAAAAGATATGAATATTTAAATATTGTTATATTATTGTTAATATTAATTGTTATATTAATATTATATAAAGTCTAAATATTAATGCATATTGTTTTTATATTAACTTTTATAACAATATCTAAAATATTAACATTATAATAATCAACATGTGCCCTTAATATTCATTGCAATTGATTAACTCGTTATTACATATATGTAACACGTTAATATTAAGGGTTAAGGTAATTGTTAAGTCTAAATGTTGTACTAATCACCTTATACGTAACATGCAATTAACACAACAATGCAGCTTAAATTACATAGTATTAAAACCCTTAATTGCTCAATGTGTGCCCTTGCTCGATCGTCTACCGTGTGCCAAACAGAGGCCAGATTGAATCTAAATTAGTGTTTTTATTTAATTGTAGCACTAAAATCATTGACTTACCAAAAATGTACAAAATTTGGTGAGGTTCAAAAAAACCATCACGAGGCCTTTTACCGTCTTGTCAAACACTTTTTCCATTTTTGTGTCAACACACAATGTCTCCATCGCGGCTTAAAAGGCCCAAAAATGCGTTAAAAAATAAGGTTTTCTGATATTTAGTATTTTTTCCTTTTTAAGTGGCAATTTTTTTGCCAACCTTCTCCAATTTTCCATGATTTTCACCTCAAAAACTCGCCACGCTTTTCAAAATAACTCGACCACAAGTTATTTGGCGAGTGACTCGCAGTCAAAACTGGCATGCAAATACTCAAGAGTCTGCAAAAAAATCGTATAGTTTTTCGACTATGGTATAGACTATAGGGCTTTAAACAAGAAAACAAAAAAGAACCAATACCCCATACCAAGAATTGACAAGTTAATTGACTAACTCCATCGAGCCAAATACTTCTTTAAAATTGATTTAAGATCAAGGTATCATCACATAAAGATGAGAAAAGAAGACATTCCTAAAACCAGTTTTCAGTGTCATTATGGGCACTCTGAGTTCTTAGTCCTACCTTTTGGACTAACAAATGTCCCAACAACATTTCAGTCATGCATGAATCATATATTCAACAAACAACTAAGGAAGTTCCTACTCATATTTTTTTATGACATTCTTATCTATAGCCGGACATAGGAAGAACATCTCAAACACATTGAGGAAGTCCTAAACATTTTATAACAAGATTCCTTGTATGCTAAAGCTTCAAAATGTGAGTTTGGCCTAGAAGAGATCCTTTACTTGCGTCACAAGATCAATGCGTAAGGGGTAAGTGTAAATGAAGAAAAATTAAAGCCATTCAAGAAAGGCCAAAACCCAAAACCCTAACACAGCTAAGGGGCTTTGTGGGACTATGCAGTTACTATAGACACGTTGTAAAAGGATTCTCCAAAAATAGCTGTCCCACTCACACAAACTTGACCAAAAAGAGGGCCTTTGTGTGGAGTGGCGTGTCTCAACAGGCTTTTGAAAGACTAAAGGAAGCAATGAGCTCATGACCTGTTCTAGCTATCCCTAATTTCACATTAACCTTCAAACTACAATGTTATGCTTCTAGGGAAGGAATTGGAGTGCTCCTAATGCAAAATAAGCATCCCATTGCATTTGAAAGTCGCAAGCTCACTAAAACTATATGACACTACTCAATCTATGATA
The DNA here is from genome assembly GCF_030272615.1 of Cryptomeria japonica. Classification (NCBI taxonomy): domain Eukaryota; kingdom Viridiplantae; phylum Streptophyta; class Pinopsida; order Cupressales; family Cupressaceae; genus Cryptomeria; species Cryptomeria japonica. The sequence goes on along the minus strand of NC_081414.1, from coordinate 559,124,408 downwards.
AGGAGATGCTACCTATCATGCACACCTTAGCCAAGTTCCAACAATATTTAGTTTGTGGTGTTGAGAACACGGTTATACGAAGAGGAGGGCAAGTGGGTATGAAATTTCATATAAACATTCACATGAAATTTTACTACCATGTAACACAAGTAGAACATAGGATATATATGTGGAAACACTGATGGGAGAAAACTAGAGTAAAATAGCTTTCTTATATATAGAAAACTTCTTTTACAAATCTGTAGGTATCAACCCACTAGAGGCACCAACCCCTCATTCAAATTGCCACCTTAATAATGTTGCTAAATCAATGGATGATGCATTACTATAAATCTCTTCCACAAGTCTTCTATATTGTCCTCCACAAATCTTTTATGATCTCTTACCTAAATCTGCTATATTCTCTTCATAAATCTGTCATAATTTCTTCTTCAAAATCTGCTATGAATTCATTCTCTTCTCTTTTGACCTGAAATAATGTTCTCATACTCCTCCTTCACTAAGTCTGCAATCTATCTCCTTATTAATGACACTTGGTACATATGTTCTGTTGTCTTTACACTATACACACCCTTGCACTTCTCTCTCTCTCTCTCTCTCTCTCTCTCTCTCTCTCTCTCTCTCTCTCTCTCTCTCTATATATATATATATATATATATATATCAAAAGGGACATGTCTTTTAAAACTGAAGAGTCATAATATTACTTCTTTCTAGTAACCACCTTCACCTTAACATAATTAAACCACTTAATAGATCAAGTGCGTCCCTCATGTAGTTTTATCTTCATCGCAACTTTTCGAAACTATTTTAGGAGTGCCTAATCATATCATTTCCTTAATCACATGCTGCCTTTGATTAAGTCATGTGTTATTATAATCGCACCTCCTCCAAGTAATAATGAATCGCCACTTTTGACAAATACTGATAATCGTTCTTTTTATGTTGTGAATACTATAGTAATTTGTTTATTCTAAACAACACACAGCTGCGTTCTGTTATTAATCGCTGCACATAAACAAATATGAATTGTATGAATTGTTTTCTTTCTCAGAAATTACTACCTCTATTTGTAAACAAACTTTATTTTTATTATGTACAGATATATTAATGAAGTCACCCCTTTCTTGATGTAAAATCATACTATAAATGTATCGTTGTAGATTGCTGCAAATGTTTATTTCCTTAACAAATTGCGTCCCTTTGAAATCTATAAAGTCGTCTTAAAGATGATAAAGTTGGGTGTCCACTTGAAGTTGACTGCTCTGTGTAGTGCTTGTCTGTCATTGTTAAACCTCTTAATAAGTCACCGTCTTTGTCTCGCATGATTCGTTGCTCAAGTGAAGTCACTGCCTTAACAAATACATCATTGTCATGTATGATTCGTTTCTCAAATATACTCGTTTCCATATAAAACATTATTCTTTGCTGTTATGAAGTCATGGTTACGTAATTACTAATTTGTTTACTTAAGAGAGTTGCTGTCTCATTCTCAATGAAGTCGACAATTTTCTAATGATTACATTTTTTATTACTTGTTGCTTATGACGATCTCTAGCTTGTGTGGGAGTCGGTCATAATAAAACAACTGGAGATCGACTTTATTAGACGCTGTCTTTCAACTTCCATCGCTGTTTAACATAAACTCATACCCAATCACTGCATATTAGTCACTAAAACAACACCGTTGTTTGCTCATCAAATCAATGATTCTTAAACTACATACCATTGTTGTTCTTAACAAAATCAATAACGCTGATCATTCTTCAAGAGATTGACACATATTAAGATTAGGAGATGCCTAACCGACGTTGTTGATGTGTTTTTTAGCACAATCGAACACAAAATAAAATATAAAAAGTATTCTATCCTCTCTTGATCAAAATCTCTTGGATGCTAAGTTAAATGATCAACAAGATGACTCCAAGGTTTCTATAGTCAGGTCTTGACATGTAGATAGCTCAATTGGTTGATGTGATTGCTGGTAATCCAAGGGGCCTTGCATATATGCTTCTTCAGAGAGGGATGTCTCGATTTCAAGTAGTGCTTTTCGAAAAATATGCAATGTGATTCTCTTACTATTACTACTAGACGTTTCATAAAGAAAATGCAAAAGCTGAAAGGTTGAGAATTATTAATCTACTTCTTAGAATGTGAGGACGGAGGATGATTTTTGATGAAACTCTATTAGTCTTTGCTTTGACATACAGGAACAACTCCACAAAGGCTAATGCAATCTTGTAAGGAAATTGAGTAAATTTTCAAATTATTACCAAGCATAGACACCATTAAATGAATTCATATCAATGATTGAATAACAATTGAACTTAAGCCCATTCAAGAATATCAGTTAACCACACAAGGTGAATTTGCAATCAACAAATTGCTAGTGGTATGGATTAGGAGTTTCACCATGAATCATGCACAACATTCTATTAGTCATCTTAGACACTAAAATAAATCTTAAAGCATGAATTGAGAAGATGAATAATCATGCAAATGCTTCAAGGATTGAATGAAACACGACACTTCAATGCCTTTATTATTCCAGCAGCAAAATAGCAACAAGTCTTCAATTCTCTAATCTATTACAAATGAAAATGAGTGGGGCTTATATAGCGCTCCCAATTACAACAAATGGCCAAGATTGAATGAAGATCAAGGGCCAAGATTTTTCACCTAAACCCCAATTAGGGTTTACTACAATCAAAACCTATCTAGATAAATATCACCAAAAACATTAGCCAATGGGAATGTGACATCCATTTGGCACAAATTATGAGGAACCCTCCAATAAGAAAATTCATTGCCACATAGGATTATAGCGAAGTGTCATCTAGAATCTTGTTGCCTTTTTCTTTTTCCCTTTTGACAAATTCAACGAATCTAGTCATTATGCATTCAATTTCAGTTATTGGAGCTGCCGGCAAGTTCTTCACTTGATCTTCCAAATAACTAACTTCCTCAATAATCGAGACAAAAGTAGTTTCCCCTCTTGGCCTGAAATCTCGTCTTGCTAACAAGTACCATGAGTGCATGTATGTCATCTAGTTGCTTCTCCGTTATCAACCCATCAGTTCCATGGCATATGACTTTTACTCTTTCTTCCAACTCATTGATATCTATGTGCATCCCGACATCTATCTCCTTTCCAAGAATGATTTGCGCAACTTCCACAATCTAGTTATGAATCAGATGGATTGCCTCATCAACTTGATTGCACCCATTGTTCATATCTCCATAAATAATCTTCCTCATGCGAAGCAAATTGCTCCAATGTAGAAGGTTTGATCACTGTCTGTCTTTCAATATCCCTTCCTTCACCAGAATCTGCTTAGATGTCTTCCTTGCTTCTTTCAAAATGGGGATAGTGAAGTCCCTAGTGTAGACAAAAGTGTCAAATGCCGCCATGAGAGCTTCAATTCTTCTGAGGATTCTCACAGCTCTACCAAGTATCTTAATTATATCTCTGACGAATTTGTTAGCCTTCTTGAGTGATTTGTTTATCCAAGTATCCATTAGCTGTGCTGAATTTCTTACTTTTTCTGCGTGATCCACTGATTCTAGAGGAAGCAGCGGTGGTGGCATAGCTAATGGATCATGTTGCCTCAATGGCCCCTTGAATTGTTGGATGTAATTTCTCCATGCACTTCTCTCTCCAATTTTCTATTCTTTTCTACTTCCATTCTAAGCATATCATGGACTGTTTTCACTAAATCATTCATATCACCCAATGCTTGCTCAATGGTAGGCGAACCCAAATCAATAGTTTCCAAATCATATTCTTCTGTCGTGATCTCACCTTCAAATTTATCTACCCTTGGAGTGGCGATTTGTATGACTCAAGAACCTATATTATCCCTTATCACTTTGGACATCTTTGTTGCTTTCTTCTTTTTAGTGATTTCTTGAGTTTGACTTAGAAGACTATCCAAATCGCCCAATAGTTCTTGATCCACTGCTATTACTTCTTTTGCAAGCCTCTCTTTGAGCCATGCCAAGATAGTGGATCTTCCTTCTTCTACTTGTGTTACTTTGGGCAATTGGTCATCCCTAGGGGGAGAGGTCGTCTCATCACTATCTTCTTCTATATTTATAGACTCGTTACCTTCATCCTCATTGTTTACTTGGATGTGGGGAACAAGATTATCTTGGTCTTGTGGCTGCTTCCCTTTGTTTTGCTTCTCACTTCTATCATTCTAGATTGTAGATTCCATTGATTCATTCACTCCACAACTCAAGTCTCCTTCAAGTCTTTGGTTCTCATAGCCTCCATCTTGATTCATCTCTACTTCGCGCCTGGAAGAGGTACTAGTGGAAGGATGGCCGGAGTTTGATTTATGCCTCTTACGTAATGATCCTCTTTCTTCATGATTCTCCTTTCTCTTGGAACCTTTGGAGTGGGTTGAAAGGATGGCACTTCCACTTGCACTTGTATCTTCTTCATTGTCATCTGATAAGTCTGCTCTTCCCACTAAGTCAAATGTTAATTGCACATTTTGTTCTTTCAATTTATGATGTTGGATATCTACCCATTTGCGTGTGTAGGCCAAGACTGGCTTCATCAAATCTTTCAAATCTGTGATTTCTACATCAATCCAATTAACCTTTATTTCCTTGTCCTTCCCTTCTTCGTAGGTATGCTGGAGACATTTACCGTTGTCTTGTGCTTGATCTACAACATTAAAGATTTTACATCTCCGAATAATGTCAATGGGTAGAATGGAGTACATCCTCCTTACTTTGAAATCATCTTGAGCATTCATCCAGTAATCCTCCAATGGCCATTTGTGTTTATGCTTTTTCCCATCGGTCTTTCTTATGTTTCCATAGGGATCAAAATTATCTCTAGGAACATACTATGTAAGTGAGTAAGATGACAATTCTTCTTCAGAGTTTTCAGCTGCTTGTAGAGAGGAGTAGACTTCTATGGATTGTCCAAGTGAAATAGGAAAAGCAATGCTAGTCTTGTGTATATTCCTTTGCACCTTATCATATGCCACTGTTGTGACGTTTTCACACATCGCCCCATTGCAAATGGGGACCCTTGCTTTTTTGCTTTTTAGGGTTTGTTTTTTTGGTCTTTTAGGGTTTTGTTAGTTAGCCTTTGCATTTTGAGTGCTGTCGGGGAAATCAATAGGATAGCAGGTCCTGCTGGAGTGAAGTCCTGATCCTGAAATTTGGCTAAGTCTAGAATGTCCTGATCCTGAAATTTGACTAAGTCTGGAAACTGAAAAACCTCCAAAAACTAGATTTTGCTATATAACTCCTGGAGGTCTGAAACCACTCTCAAACATCCTGAAAGTATATATGGAATATAACTTAAAGTATAAGAAAGAAGAAAGATAGAAGGAAATGTCACTTAAATGTTATATTCCATGAAAATTATCCTGATGGAGAGTTCAAAAAGTCAAATTTCGCTCCTCTCCTTCACTGAGGATCCAGAGCGAATTTCGCTCCTGTCCCTCTCCAAGGGTCCAAGGCGAATCGCTCATGTCCCTCACCAAGGGTCCAGAGCGAAAAAGCTTAGTGGAGTCATTCCTGACCTTGTTTGGACAAATTGAGACATCAAAGGCATGAAGGAGGACGTAATCAACCCATTGAAGATAGTTTTGAAAGTTAACAAGGCATAAATGAGCTCATAAAGGCCAGTTCGCTCCTGTCCCTCTCCAAGGGACCAGAGCGATTTTCCCTCAAGACAAGTTTTTGGCAAAAGGAAGGCAAGTTTCGCGTTTGAGGTGGGTGAAGGAAGACGCAATCGATCCGTTGAAGATAAATTTGAAGATTGCAAAGCACAAGTGAGACCTATTTTGCCCAAAGCGCTCCTGTCCCTCTCCCAGGGACCAGGGCGAAAAATGTATTATCAAGTCTATTCCGCCAAATTTAGGTGAATCCAAGCCAAGGCACATGATGGAGACGATGTTGGGAATACTTTAAAGGAAAACAAAGTTGCAAAGACCGCAAGACTGGACGAGTGATGGCCAAGGCGCTCCTGTCCCTCACCAAGGGACCAGAGCGAAATAGTCAAGTATGCCTAATTTTTAAATGCCTCTTTCGTTTCAAACGTTCAAGATGGAGTAAGAAACAATGTTTTTCGCCTTGAAGAAAATTCGATGTTAATATGATTAAGGGTTTGTGCCATAAATGCAAAATCGCTCCTGTCCCTCACTGGAGGACCAGGGCGATTTCTATAGAATCAAACATCTCCCTCCAGAGTTACGTCAAGGCAAGGTTACACAAGGTCAAAAATGACTTTCGAAGGACGATGAACGTGGAATTAACCTCAAGAATCAACAATTTTGAGCTCAAATGCAAAATCCGCTCCTGTCCTTCAGTCAAGGACCAGGGCGAAAAATCCTTAGGAGGGCTCATTTGGTCTTGGAGAGACAAGTTTGGCATGCGTAGAACAAACAAGGATCATCAATTGCCCTCACAAGTTGATTTGACGATTTAAAAGACAAGGGCCAAGGAGGAAAAGCAAAAATCGCTCCTGTCCCTCACCAAGGGACCAGGGCGAAAATGGTTTAAAAGGCATTCATTCCAAAGATGAAATAGGTTAAACTCAAAATACCAAGCGAGAACCCCATTTTGGACGTAGAGGATGAAGTTTCAAACGTGAAGAATGAAAGATGGAGGACCAAAATGCATGGGCGCTCTTGTCCCTCTCCCAGGGACCAGAGCGAATTTGATTAAAGTCCCAAATTCCTCCCATGCCTAGGCGCCAATAATTTTTTGAAATACATTAAATGCTAAATTCGATAAAAACTTTGAAATATTTAATTAAATTGGCATTTAAAAATAACGCATGGGCATTTAATAATTAATTTAGGCCTTTAAAAAATCGAAGTTTTTAATTACAAAGGCATTTAATTAATTATTATTAAATTAATTTAAAAATAAAATTGGGGCGCTTGGGTATTGTTTTAATGTTTTTTGTAAGGTCGGCCCCCTCTTCTATTAAATTTTATTTATTTTTTGGGCCTATTTTCCAAGTCGGCCTAGGGGCAACTATCAAGATGAGCGCCTATATAGTAGGGGTGTGTTAAGCATGTTAACCCATCATTCAATCATTTGTCCAAGTGCGATTTTGAAGGAGCAATAGAAGTGCGAAATCTCATCCAAGTAGAAGTGCGAGTTTTGATTCAAGAGGGAGAGCGAACTTTGTTGAAGGCTAGTGGAAGATGGAGTTCTTTTCCAAGCTAAAGGGGGCGCATTTTGCTAAAGGGAGTCTTGATCTACATTTTGCCTAGCGAATTCTCCTATTTTTGGCATCTTTTTTTAGAATTAATTCCCAAGTGAACGTATGGCGTAATCACCTTGGCACCATTTTTGAAGATTTAAATTTTGCTTTGAAAATCCTAAATTAGGAAATGATAACTCAAGATTTATCATGAAGTTTCCTAAAATTAGAATCTTGAATCTTCCTTACTACACTTCAAGACATGTTACTAATTTTGAAATGTTGTGTAGGTATCAAGATGGTGACTCCCAAACTCGAAGGATCTACAAGTCGGAAGGCTCTCATCAAGGAAAATCAAGCCAGATCAAGGACGGTCTCCTCCAGGACGATCAAGCAAGGACAAGGGCGACCTCCTCCAGCCTAGCATCGACAAGGACGGCCTTCTTTGGACTAACGTCATCAAGGGCGACTTCTCCAATCCAGTATTCCAAGGCGAGGTACATCAATCATCCTGCATCAAGGACACAAGAAGTTAGAACAAGGGTTCGTTGAAGAAGCAGATAGTTCCAGATGAATTAATTAAAGCTAGCTTCTCAACAACATCAAGTTGAATATTTACCAAGTTACAAGTGTTAGACGAGGTGGCATCCTAGTCATCACTTCTCCAGTCAGTGTGGTCCACCTCAACATGTCCAGATTCAATGTACCTAACCCATGGAAGGTGGCACAAACTCCGATGTACCTACCCCGGCTATCCATTGGTCGATTTTTCCAGAGAGGACATGTGTCCAAGCAATACAATTATTTCATTGGTCAAGCATTAAATGTTATGTAATGGTTGTAACAAACCCTAGTTAGGGTTTTCATTGTAAAATCTTGGCCATCGATCTCGAATTGATCTAAGCCATCCAATTGTATTGAGGGCACTATATAAGCCCTGGCATTTCATTTTGTAAAGAAAATAATTAGAAATAGTTAGGAATAGTTGGAAGCAGTTAGAAGATAGAGAGAGAATAGCAATTAGAGTAGAGTAGAGAGAGAAGGCAAAGATTGTTGCCAAGATGTTGTTGTAAAAGACTTGTAACTTCATTGAAGAAATGGTGAAATTTATGGGTCGATTCGACAATTTGCATGGTCTTTATACTTCTCATATTTGATTTCATGTTATTAGATGAGTGGAAGAAATGTGCTTGATTGATGGTGGAATTCGTATATCCATACTACTAGCAGTTTGTTGATTGCAGACTTGCCTTGTGTAGTCAACTGGAATCATTCAGCTTAAGCCTAACTTCAATTATCGCTTCTTCATTGATATGCATCAGCGTGATGGTGTCTATGCCTGCAGTGATGATTTGAACATCATAAAGCTTTCCTTCGAAGATCGCACTAGCCTTGTGGAGATGGTCCAGCGATGTCAAAACAAGACTTAGTTAGAATTCCATCAAGGATCATTCGTTGCTCTTACATTCTTAGTGTTAGGATTAGATCCTTTCCTCGCCCTCATCTTTTTTCCTTTTTTTTTTCAAGTCAAAGCTAGTAAGATCCTGTGTTCCAGCAATATTCAAAGCAAATCAGAAGTTCAGGCATCAAGTGTAAGTCCCCTTGTGATTCCAGCAAATCACATCATACCACAGAGAGCTTATCCACACGTAGAGACCCTACATACAAGAACCTTGGAGTCATCCTGATTGATCCTTTTTCGCGATATCTTCAGCAATCAGAGGCTTTATTCAAGAGAGGATAAGGTACCCTTGGGTATTTTATTCTGTGTTTGATAGTGTACAAAATACACGTCAACAGCCACCAACTGCCTTACCACTTCTAGTAACACTATCATATCCGTAGGATAGCATGGCAACATGTAGGGTGCGGAAGAGCACCCTTGAATTCTTATATATGTGAACTTTGGGAATTGAATGAACCAAGCACTAAATTTATTGACCAATTTCAGCGCTTCTGGAGATAACCGTTTATGGATTCCGCCTTGTAGGGTTCTTGTGATATGCATAGTGAAGGTATCATTGGCTCTTCTATAATGTGGCTTACAAGGATGTTGCAACTGTGTATGTGATTCACATTCTGTTATTTCTCCAGGTCCTCTTCCAGCTAGACCTCTATTCATCAATCCGGCATACTCATAATTTCTGGCAAGAGAGTATATGATATATGAGCTCAAGTAAAATGTCTTAGTACAGATGAGCCTTCTCAATTGTATATCAATGTTATTGTTGATGATCCTTGCCCAATTGATCATATCTTTCCCATTTGTGATTGTTTCTACGAAGAAGAACATCCAATTCTCGAAGTAGAATGCTTGAGGAGCACCTGTGACTCGATTGAGTAAAGTAATTAAGTCACCGAATTCCTCCTTAAAATCAACTCTATGTAGTCTTGCACGAAGTTTGCTTTTGCTGGGTCGACTCTTCAATAGCCAATATTTATTGATGATTCCAAGACATTTCTCGGGGTCATCATCATAGAATGTTTTAGCTCCTTCGGTGCTTCTATAAATCATATCTCTTGGCTCAGGTATGTGGAAAGCTTCACTAATGGCCACCTCTGATAGATAAGCAGGTACTCTTTCATCGGGTGCCACTATTGTCCTTGTATGAGAATCATAGTGTTTAGCGCACTCAACCATCAGTTCATAGCATTGTATGGCCAAAGGAAAACCAATTGCCTTGATAATTCCGCTCTCAATTATCTTCTTAGCTGTTGTGAAAGTTTGCTTGTGTATAGTGAGCTACAAAATCTCTTCACATCATATCGCCCAAGATTAGTATCTCCCACGTTGCTCCAATAGGAAGTGATCTTAGTTTCCAGCACTTCACCTTTCGAATCTTCTTTGATGAGGGTTTGACGTGTTCCTGCTCCAGCCTTTGGTGCTGCCAGCCTGCCATGCTTCACCTAAAAGAATTGTCTAAGTTAGGACTATGGTGTGAAAAGCACCTAAATTACTGATTCAATACTTACGAGGCATTAGAACCAATAATGAATGGCTATAACCTTTGACTAAAACACAATCTAAACTTAAGCAAATCTGAAAAGTATCATTTAAATGCCACTAATTCTTCATTTTCAGTATGATATCCCAGATTCATGATATTAAGAGGTCTAATTTCACTAAAATGTTCAAAAACTAATATGTCTCAGATCTGCACAAAACTTTTCACCAGTTTGAATATCAAATCTGCCTTTGAATTTGATGATTTTGACCCTGCGTTGATATACCTAACAAAGGTAATGACTGATAATAATCAGTAAATTTGCTGTATGCTGAAGATGTAGGGATGAAATCACTTAACAATGATCAAATTCGCTGAGCTATGGAGGTTGAGATCGCTGCTCTGCTCATGCAGAAGTAATTCGCTTTGCTATTGTGATCAAATGATATGATCAACCTGTCCTTTACAGGCACTCAAGGGGATTAGGTGTGTCTCTTCACTTACCTAGGCCGACTTGTTTGCACCTTCTACAAAATTCTCTCCTCCATTCCCTAGGAAGCCGACTTGATTGCACAATTAAACATTTTCTTTAAAGCTTCAAAATCGTACCCCTCTTCTATGTTGGCACTAATGATCCCCATTATCTATCGTTGTTTAGCATGATCCATAGGAAGGATTTCGGACTTTTTGAGGAGCAAAGGAAGTAAATCGAACCTTCTAGATGGCAAAGGAAGTAAATCGGACTTTCTAGGTAGCAAAGTAAGTATTTCGGACTTTCTAGGTAGCAAAGGAAGTATTTCGGACTTTCTAGATAGCGAAGGAAGTATTTCAGACTTTCTAGGTAGCAAAGGAAGTATTTTGGACTTTCTAGGGGGCAAAGGAAGTATTAGGGACTTTCAAGATAGCAAAGGAAGTACTTCGGACTTTCTAGATGGTAAAGGAAGTAAATCAGACTTCCTAGGCAGCAAAAGAAGCCGTCTTAAATTGCTACCTCCAATTTGCTCTCATCAAAATCCTCTTCATCAATGATTTCAAACCCAAACTGTCTGCTGATCATTCATGCTCATGAGCGAAGGAAAGGTTGTGTTTGTGACAAGGCAAAAGGAATGTTAAAGACACTTGCTTCATTTGCCTAAGCTCTTCCCCTTACTATAAGAATATCAAAGCATGAGCATCAATTAACCTTCAAACAACTCTTTGCATATAGATCAGTCCTCTAAGGGATCAAAAGAAATGTGTTCTAGGCCACATCGGTGCTTGGAGGGGTCAAAAGACATCGCTAACAAAGGAAGTATTTTGTGATCCCTAGAAAGCAAAGGAAAATTTTCGAGGTTTTGAGGGATCAAACGAATTCAGACTTTTGAGGGGTCAAAGGAAGAAATTTGGACTTTTGGGAGGGCAAAGGAAGTGCCCTATACTTAGTCGAATTTTCATCCAAGTGACTTGCCTCTCAAACCTCCTTGCCTACCCTGTTCAGATTGATAGCATTGACACCTCATTTCACCCTTTGCCATCCAAGATTTTTTATCAATCAAAGCAATCGTCACATGCTAGCACTAGTCACCCAATTGCAAGAGATGGAATGCTGCAAAATATCAAAACTGGAAACAAAAAAGGGGGTCCCCATTTTGATGGGGTGATGTTGTGAAATGATCACAACATTTGGCAACTGCACTAGAGAAATGTTTTGAACATTTCAAGAATAAAACCCCATCCAAACCTAAAATCTTTGGAAAATTCTTCCTAATGAATCAAAAGGTTAGAAAATATACACAAACAAGTGGAAAATTATAAATTGTATCGAGGCACTTAGTCCTTGATTATCCATGTGTGTGCAATTGCGTTCATTTCCTCTCAACAAGACGATCATGACCTCTAGGCTCCACTGTGAATAGCTACGTAGTTTGTCTATACTTCATAAGCATCCTGGATAGAGCCTCGTTGCCAATCGGACATCTATAGCCCCGACGAGGTTGTCGCTATAATCTCACGAATATTACTCCATTGCCGGTCGGGCATCCATAGCCCCGATGCAGTTACTCGCATGTTCCCATAGCCAATTTTGATATTTCATTTTTATTCCCCTTTCTTTTCTTGAGTTTCTTTTCTTTCTTCTCATCCTTTTCTTTGGATATTGCTTTCTATTTTTCATATTTCATCAATTCCTTTGGCTTGTAAGCAATGAGGCTTACTTGGGTTTGATGATTACAGTGGCGCTGAAGCAAAACTTTGGATTTTTCACTAATCTCGACTTCACTTGGAGAGCCATAATGCCTTGGAGTTTCTTAGTGTGTAAAAATATAATAATTGAAGGGTGTCAATATCAAGGTACAATAAGTGATTTTCTCCAAGTCGTGTATAAATCCTAAAAAAATGATAACACTAGAAAAGAATTACCTCATATTCAAGAGATCTTCATGAATACTTATTCAAGAAATGGACTGAACACGACTAGTGGAACACCAGAGTGCATCATGACACAATCACCTTTCACTCAAATGGATACCCCTCAAAGGCAAACGAAACCAAACCAATTAAAGCTAAGGCAAACCAAAAGCAAACTAAATTAAAGCAACACAAACCGAACTGAAAGCAAACTAGACTAAAGGAAATCAAAAGCAAAGAAAGCTAAAGAAAGCCAAGACTCAAACTAAGGCAAACCAAAATGAAGGAAACTTATTCTAATTGTGTACAAAGCGGGCCATGAAGGAATCTTAGGGTTGGAAGTAATGTTTAAGGAACTACCCATTGACGGGCAATGGGACATCTTCCCCTGTCAAAGTCTTCAATTTGAAGGCATTTTCCCCTGATATTTCTAAGATTTGGTAAGCACCCTTCCAAAGTTTATCGAATTTGTCATGCTCACCTCTCTTCTCATGGGCTTTATCCCAGTATAACAAAAGGTCAGATATTCGGAAGGCCTTAATCTTTGCTTGTCTATCGAACCACCTTTTTACCACTCCTTGATGTTTAGCGAAAATCTCTAAGGCCATATCCCTCTTTTCCTCCAAGTCTATAAGTTATGTCAGTCGAGTTTTAATCCTATCCTCGCCTTCCATATAGTCTTGAATAAATCGTAATGTTGGGATTCTTAATTGTACTGGGAAAACAGGATCTTGCCCATACACCATTAAGTAGGGAGAAATCCCTAATGAACTCTTTATCTTTTGGATTCCTTTCTAGTAATTTGTTGATCACACTCAATAGGTTTTTGTTTGTAGATTCTGCTAGGCCATTACCTTGAGGGTAGTAATTTGATGAAAATTTCAAAGTTATTCCATACTCAAAGGCCCAATTGGAAAATTTTAAAGATGTAAATGCAGGACCATTGTCACATACCAAAGCATAACGACATCCAAACTTAGTTTTGATGTTTTCTTCTAAAACCTTAATAACAACGTCAGTAGTGCATAACTTCAAGGCTTGGGCTTTTGACCACCGAGTACAATAATTGGTAGCGGTTAGAATGTACCTGTGTTGTGGTGAAGGAGGATTGATCATACCAATGAAGTCCATACCCCATTTGGCAAATGGCCTAGCCTCGACCACCGACTGCAGTGGCATCGTTGGGTTTGAAGTGTGACATGTCTTCACGTATTTGTGAGTATCTCGAAACAATGTGGGCCAGTAGTATCCTGCCCTTAGGATCTAATGAGTCGTGGCTAAACTAGCACCATGACCTGTTCCAAACTTGTTATGGAAAAGTTTCATAATTTGCTTTGCTTTAATTTTAACCACACATTAAATAAATTCCTTCATGATTTCTTCGATATAAGACTTAGCCTTGGACCATATAATGTTGACTCTTCAATCTACGAGCTCTCTTTTGTGTAGGAGTCATATGAGTGAGACACCTTTGGTTGAGTAGATAGCTCACAATCTCCTTGTACCATTCATCTGCAGTGACATCCTCTAGTTCATAGACTTGTTGAACCAATCCGAGCCCATCCACTACTAGAGTTTGTGCGAGAGCTTGTCCTCGAACAAGTTTCATTGGCTGGATTTCGACATCATATTCTTGGATAGTGGCGACCCACTTTCCTCTTCTTTCTCCTAATTCGTTTTGCATGAGGAGGGTTTTGACTGATGTATCGGGTACTATTGCGTACACCTTGGTTCTTAAAATGTAATGTCTGAACTTTTTGATTGCCTTCACTAGAGCATACACCTGCTTTACAATATTTGGATATCTCAATTCAGCATCTTTAAGTGGCATGCTCATAAATGCTATGGGATTTTCATCTTTCTCTTCACTTCTTTGAGTGAGGATGGCCGCACATGTATGTTCTGAAGCAAAGGAATATAGATAAAAAGGCTTCGTATAATCTAGGCTGATCAGCACAAGAGCATTAGCAATTGCCATCTTGATCTCTTCAAATGCTCTCTTTGTCGGTGTTGTCCACTCCATTTTAGCATCCTTCTGTTGTGACCTTTTTCACACATCACCCCATTGCAAAAGGGGACCCCTTGTTTTTGCTTTTTATGGTTTTGCTTTGGCGTTGCAACTGCTAATCATCAGTATTTTTACAATGAGGAGTTAGAGTTTTTGAGAATTCATCCCAAGCCAAGTTGAGAAATCATGCTCAGAATCACATATGAATGTTGTTTAAGTGCTCAGAAGGCCCGAAGGACGAGGATCGCAATTGCTTTGGGTCATTTCTGAAAACCTTCTATTTTTAGAAATTTTTGTTTTTCTGTTTGTTTGTTTTTGCTTTTTTGAAAGTGGCATATGGGTTTTGTTCCTCAAGTCATTTTACTACTACCCATTTTGTCGGAATTTGAAAATCTTGCCTCTAGGTATAAAAAGCAGGGCTTCCAATTTTTTGCTTTTTTCTAAGATTAGGGTTTTGTTCTTTACGTCATATCAGACCTGCCCATGTCTTCAGATTCGAAAAAAATTGCTTCTAAGTATAAAAAGCAAGGGTTCAAAATTTTTGGTTTTTCCCGAGATTAGGGTTTTGATCTTCATCCCAAATTATTACTACCCATGTTGTCAGATTTTGAAAATTATGTCTTTAAGGGTAAAAAGAAAAATGCAAACCCTAATTAGGGTTTTGTTCCAGAAGATCAGCTATTTTATTAGTGCCCATGTTCTCAGATTTCGAAAATGAGGTCTCCAAGTGCAAAAAGCAAAGTGGAAACCCTACTTAGGGTTTAGTTCCAGATGAACCAGCATGGTATCAACATGGCATGAACATTGTTGATCAAGTATAGAGGAAGAGTTTGGGTATGGCACAATGAAAATTTTGCCTAAGTTGGACAAGTAAAAATGGCAAATGCTTGAACAAGCTCGTCAAGGCTCAAAGTCAGACAAATAAAATGGCAGATGATCAATCAAATTCACCCAAGGATGTCAAGTATGGAAAATGTTTAGGCAAGATCAATGTCCGCCAGAGCATAAGAAAGTTGTCCAAGACTCAGTTGGGCTCACCTTATGATTAAGCAAAAATGTCCGACACTTGGTAAACTCCTACCAATGGTTAATTAACTCTTGGCAAGAGTTAGTTAAACTCCTACTTGAGGTTAGACCATGTTCGAAGAAAAAATAAAATAAAATAAAATAAACTAAGGCATGGAAATGTAAAGCAAGTTGGAAAATAAATTTGTCAAATAAAAACTTTTAAATTATTTTCCAAAATTAACATTATTTTCAAGGATTATTTTTCAAGACTTATAATCATTTCAAAAAAAAAACTTAATTTTGGAAATTAAAAGAAAGTTCTAGAAGATTCCTTGATAAAGATGAATTTGAGAGATAAAATAAAACTTTCCATTTTGGAAAGATTAAAAAAAAACACAAAAAAATAATAAAATAATTTAAAAACAAAAATAGAACTTCTAAATTTAAAAATCCTAGACTCTATATATTTTCAACCAACTCATTTTCACAATTCATTATTCAGGTTGAGAATTTGGAGAGCAATTGAAAAGAAGTTTTCTCTCAAAATTTGTGAATTTTGGAGAGATTTTCTAGAAGTGAATTCTTCCAAGTGTTAGAAATCAAGAAATTGATTTTTTCTATTTTAAGACAGAATTTCAGAGTTGAAGGTAAATTTATGTCATAAAGAGGACCTAAAATCTGAATTTCAATGAATTTTCTTACCTTTTTGTCTTATTTTATCAATTTCTTGATCAATTCCTTCACTTCAGTCTGCTTTTTTGCAGAAATTTAACCTTTTAATAGGCTGAAAGTGAAATTTTCAGAAAATAGGATTAAAAATCAGAATTAAAATCTGAAAATAATATTAAATTTTCCTGTGTTTTTGCAGGTTAAGGCAGCAAAGTACCAATGAAGTTCACTAACCATAAAAGAAAAGTATGATGGGAATTGATCAGAATATGGCGATCAAGCTTTCTTAGAAATCTGCCATGATGAAGACAAATTAAGGTTGGCAAGAGGTTTTCAAACTTCACCCAGCCTAAGGAAAATATGAAGAAGGTCACGACAAAGAGGAAACACAAATTGACAATGCCTTTGCCAAGTCTGCCATGTCTAAGAACTATCCAAGTCCACCTTGAACATGTATGACAATCCTCCAAGTCCGCCTTGGCATGGAGTCTTCCAAGTTGGCAAGACAAGAAGAAGATGAATTCCTTCCGAGCATGATCAAAGTCCGCCTAGGCAAGTAAAATTGTCAGACACATGGTAAACTCCTACCATTGGTTAATTAACTCTTGGCAAGAGTTAGTCAAACTCCTACACGAGGTCAAGCAAGCAAAATTAAGTTGAAAATAAACTAAGGCATGGACGAGGTCAAGAAAGTTGGAAGGTGATTGTCCAAAGTTCGTCCAAGGCAACAAAGCATGAGCACATGGCAAAGTCTTTTGCCAAGTCTGCCTAGACATGTTCAAATTCTCATCCAAATCCGCCTTCCAAGTTGGCAATGAACATGTCAAGACATCATCCAAGTTTGTTGGATTTTGCCAAGATCAAGAGGTCAATGAAATGTACAAGATAGAGACATAATATGGGACAAGAATAAACTGTATTCTCATCAATAGAAAATGATCAATAATTGTTGTTGCATACAATGTAGATGAGCCTGCTTATATAGGCAAGGCTAGGGATATGAATGAGCACACAAATATGACATGTGGCTCAATAAGAAACAAGGGTAGGTAGGAAATAGGTGTGGGTAGGTAGGAGAAATAATATAATATTCCACATGAGGTGGATCACCCACTGAAGGTGGAATTATCACTCCACAATAAGTGGATATGATAGTGTAATAACAAGATCAACACCATAAGAGGTGGAATTTCTCCTACACACACTATCCCAATGTGGCACAAACACCCAAGTGTCTCATATCCAAACTACTATGAAATGCATTATCCTAAGTAAAGTTAAGTAAGTGTAATAATATCCATGATGAATAATTATTTACACCAACACCCCCCCTTAAGTGCAACTTAGGGGAATGCACTTAAGTCTACAATGCAACTAAGCAATGCAAAATGGGTCCCGGCTACGAGGCCATGTTAGGTACCCATGAACAAATGCAAATGCATGCAAACCAATGCAATGAAATCTCTCACAAAGTGGGGAAAGAGAGAAAAACCCAATGGGAAAAAACCCTCCCCCAAAAAGAGAGATGAAAGCTATACAAGAGAACTCTCATAGAAGTATGTGAGGAACAAAACCCCATGTGAGGAAAAAGTCCCCCCCATATGAGAGAAGAAGAGAAGTCAAACTGTGATCCTCCCTCAATGAAGAATCTGCACCAATGATAGAAGCTCGATGTATGAAGAAACTGCTCCACGAACGTCGAACAACATTCCTCCTCTTGGGAAGAAACAAAACCAAAGGTGTATCCATGAAGTCTCCCCAATCATGAAGGGAAGATGTATGAAGAAAACTCATGATGAAAGGAATCTCTGAAAACTGCTCAAGTGTCCCCATGTCGATGCTGAAAGATACCCCTTCCAAAGGTGGTGAACTGCTCCACACTACTGAAAAAGGAACTCCAACATCTAGTGAAGATGAATGTAGAACAATATCCAAAGACTCATGTGTCTCCTCAAAGAATAAAGAGACCTCCTCCAACTGCTGTACATAAGTATCCACAATCATGTCAACCTCGAAAGAATGATCATGTAGAGAATGAACAAGAGGGTCAGAGTGTGCCCTCGCAACAATCGAAGAAGGATCATCTTCATCAAAGAGAAGATGTATGTCATCAATGATGTCTCCCAAATCTGCAATGTAGGATTCCACAAACAAACCTGCAATATCTGTCATGTAATCATCCCATGAATCTGAAGCTGGAAGACAATGTATATCCTGCTGCACTGAATCACATGAAGGCAAAACTGTCGCACTATCTGCATCATCAGGTGCAATAGGTGATGTGATATCAATATGAGGAGATGAAATACAAGACTCAAGAACTGGGTTACATGTGAGAATCCCCATGTTCAAGTGTCCAAAGTTCTCCTCAAAATCTGAATCATCACAAGAAGTGTGATCATAATGTGTGAAATCATCAAATGTGAAATCATCATCATCAACAAAATCTGAAAAGGTGTATAACCGAGATGCATGATCAACCACCCCAGTTGCAATGATAGCTCTAGTATCCATGTCTCTAATAAAAACTGAGTCAGGTGTGAACTCCACAACTCTCTTAGTTGCGCCATGTGTGATTTGATAGATAGAAAGGAGATTGTTTGTCAAGTGG
This sequence comes from Cryptomeria japonica, assembly GCF_030272615.1. Classification (NCBI taxonomy): domain Eukaryota; kingdom Viridiplantae; phylum Streptophyta; class Pinopsida; order Cupressales; family Cupressaceae; genus Cryptomeria; species Cryptomeria japonica. Next base: position 559,105,603 of record NC_081414.1, on the reverse strand, counting down.
GGTACACACAACACATCATTGAAGGAGTTATCCCCAATGTCAATAGATCCTTTCCCAATCACATCCATGTATGTATGATTGCCCATCAAAATCTGTGGCATGGTGCAAGGCTCAAATGTAAAGAACATAGATTGTGAAGAAGCCATATGATGAGAAGCCCCTGAATCTAGAAGCCATCTCTCTGAATCATGACTGATAGTAGCACATAGAGCTTTTCCTTTTCTTGTTCCAAAAGAGTGAGTTTTTCCACTTGTAGAAGCCATGAATGCTTGCCCTTTTCCTTTTGAATGTGAGGAAGTGGAAGTTGATGAATCATCCTTCTTGTAGACTTTAGGCAAATCAATGTTATGCTTTTTGATGATATGTGTGAGCTCATCAATCTTCTTAGCATGGCAACGATGTTCCTCATGACCAATCTTTTTACAATAAGCACAAGTAGGTCTCTCTCTCTTTGGTGAATTATCTTTCTTGGAAGAGGATGAATCTCCTTGTTGTGGAGAAGATTGTGCTTTTTCCTTAGGCTTTGATTGCCATTTCTTCTTGTTTGAGTTGTCCTTTCCTTGATTTCCTTTGTTCCCTTGATTTGCCACTAATGCTTGAGACTTAGAAGAAGCCTTAAGAATGCCCATGCTTATCAACTTAGTTTGTTCCATCATCAACATTTCATTGAAAGCATCAAATGTAGGCATTTTGTAGCTTGAACCCATTGTCATCCTATGAGTTTGGAAACTAGAAACAAATGCTGCATATTCTTGTGGAAGCTTCCCTATCAAGTTGAATATCAATTGAGTATCCTTCTTATCAATGCCACAATCTTTGAGTTGTGCCCTCAACTCATTTGCCTTAGTGACATAATCTTGTATAGTATCAAAGTTCTTGGGATCTAACATGGTGAGATCACTATCAATTTGATATCCCCTAATCTCATCAACTTGACCATACAAGTCTTGAAACTTTTGCCAAGCATCCTTGATTAGAGTACATTTTTCAATATGAAAAATGAGATCCTTTGATACATACTTTCTTAAGGTACCAATTGCCATGATATTTTTAGTGAGCCAATCTAAGTGACCAACTGGATCAGCCTTAGGATCAGCTGGAGCAACAATAGTTCCATCAATGTAATGAGTGAGTCCTTTTTCCATAAGTTTACTCCATGCATCAATTTTCCAAGTAGCATAATTATGTGGAGTTAAGAGAGGAAACTTAGAAGAACCCATAGCAGCAAAAAGGAAAGAACACAAGAGCACAAGAGACACCCCCCCAAATTCAATCAATCAAAGTACCCCCCCAAAAGTGATGATTTTGGCACTTTATACTTAGTGCGATTACAATGAGCCACTTGCAAAACAAGACAAAGTGGGCTTATGATGCAAATTTTACAACTTCTCAAATGAGATACAAGAGACTTCAATCAATAGTGCAATGAATCTAACTGAGATTCAAGCAAATATACAAGTACCAAGAGAGCCAAAAATGGCCAAGATCTGAAAGTACAATTTCTACTGACAATGACATCAATCTGATAGCATCATGTGAAAGTAGATGAAAAAATACGCACTTTCAAAAAAAACGGCAACTAAAAAGGAGGTCGGATGACCCCAAACGAAGCCTCTGAAGTTGCAAAAACTGGGATTACTCAGGGACAGTCACCAAAAACTGCATTTTCTGAAAAATCCGTGCATCAAAATCAAAAAATTCTTTCACCACTGTGGAGAGCACGAAATTCTAGCCCATTTCAAAACAAAATTGCACCCAAAAAGGAGCAAAAATGAGCAAGTTATGGCCATTTGAAGTTGAACTGCAAAATCAAAAATGCAAATGAGAGGGGGTCCAAAAATTTTCAAACCCTGCTGATGTGGCGCTGACGTCAGCAAAACACTGTGTTAAATTTGACGGCCGTATGACCGTCGCCAAAACTTCGCCTCCCTGGCTGATTGGGCGTCCGTACTGTACGGACAAGTGACTCGCCTGCTGACTGTACCGTCCGTACTGTACGGAAACACTGACTGTGCAGGTTACGTAGCTGTTGATATGGCGTCCGTACGGAATCTGACTCGGCGTACAGAAGGTTGACTGTCTGTACGGTCCTCCACGTGGCGGAGGAGCTGGCCTGTCCACGTGGCGGATGTGTTGGCACGGTTGTCGGCGGGATGAGCGGCAGGGACGAGGCGGCGGACGGGCGCCTGCAGGGAGGAGCGGCGGAGATGCGGCGCTGGCGGAGCGACGGAGACGACTGTGCGTGGGCCGCTCGCGGGCTGAGCGTCGGGGGAGCTGTGTAGTTCGGCGGAGCTGCTGCCGGAGATCGGACGTGCCAATAGCCTGCACGCGGGAGGAGCCGGAGCCGATAACCGGCGGAGCTGCGTGCGGAGGTCGTGGACGAGGCGCCGAGAGCGGAAGCCGGGAGCGGAGCGCGTCGGTGAGGACGCGGATGCCGAGGGTACCAGTGCGCAGGCTAACAGACGGTACGGACGCTGCGTGGACCTGCAAAAACCTGCAAACAGGTACGGGTACAGCATGGGGGGGGTCTGCGGACCCCCCAAAATTTGATTTTTCTTTTTTTTGATTTCTTTTCAATTTTTTTTTGCTCTTTTCAAATTTTTTCGATTTTTTTTTATTTTTCAATTTTTCAAACAATTTTCAGCAAAAAGAAAATTATTTTTCGAAAATAAATAATTATTTTTTGAAAATCCGTACGAATAGGGCAAAAATGGAGGAAAAAAAATTTTCTCACCAAAATAGGCCAACTTTATAACCAAAATTCATGGAAACGGCCTTCAGGACGCAATGGTGAGGTCAAATCTGGTCTAGGATGCCTCCAAATGATGATGCTCCTCAGATCTGCCTCTTGACGTCACAATAATGCCTCTTCAAGACGAATCAATGAAGCCCCAAAAGCTCTGATACCATGTTGGATTTTGCCAAGATCAAGAGGTCAATGAAATGTACAAGATAGAGACATAATATGGGACAAGAATAAACTGTATTCTCATCAATAGAAAATGATCAATAATTGTTGTTGCATACAATGTAGATGAGCCTGCTTGTATAGGCAAGGCTAGGGATATGAATGAACACACAAATATGACATGTGGCTCAATAAGAAACAAGGGTAGGTAGGAAATAGGTGTGGGTAGGTAGGAGAAATAATATAATATTCCACATGAGGTGGATCACCCACTGAAGGTGGAATTATCACTCCACAATAAGTGGATATGATAGTGTAATAACAAGATCAACACCATAAGAGGTGGAATTTCTCCTACACACACTATCCCAACGTGGCACAAACACCCAAGTGTCTCATATCCAAACTACTATGAAATGCATTATCCTAAGTAAACTTAAGTAAGTGTAATAATATCCATGATGAATAATTATTTACACCAACAAAGTTCACCAAAGTTGGAGCATAAACCTATGTCCAGAATTCGCCAAGGATGAGCAAAGTAAGCAGCTTCAAAACATGATAGAACCTGATCAGATTATTAGACTTCAGACAGAGACAACAAAATTCGCATGGAGATAGGAAACAAAACATTCCAAAAAGTTGAAGGAAGCACTCAATAAGTTCAACATGTCCAAGACTCATTCAAGTTCATCATAGACAGCGAATTAAAAGATCGCAGATTGGAAGTTTGATGAGCACAAAGACAAAGTAATATGTCTTAGCATATTCCAATTCGCCTACAAAGAAGAACATCTCTTGTCTTCTAAGTCCGCCAGAGAAGCAATGACTAATGATCTTCCAAGAACAAATCCTACATGTCCAAGATTCAAGAAAGTCCGCCCTACCAGGATTAAGGAAGAAAGCTATCCAATTCGCTGAGGAATAAAGCAAAACAAACTGTCTAAACTTCCAAGCAATTAGGTTGGATAATAAAAAGAGAAGGCTTGGAGAATGATCTTCCAAGCACATGATATGGAAAGAATAAATGAAACCTAGTGATCAGACCTCCAAATCTGATCCATGAAGATAGGGCAATCCAAGTTTGCCTTGGAAGGAAAATATTAGCCAAGGTTCGTCCAATAAAATAAGACACAAATTGAAACTTTTCCAAGGATGTGTAAATTCCACCTTGCCATGAGGAAATTTCCTAAGCAAGCATAAGGATGGCATGTATTCTTCCAAGATCGCCATAAATCAAGATCAAGGAATGTTGTCGAGTAATTATGTCATAGTGTAATTAGAATGTTACGTGTGTTAAGGGTCGGTGGTTACGTGACAGTTGTCAGCAATTGGCACCGGACAACCTACACCGACACCTATATATATGTACTTGGTTTCCTATTTCAGGGTGCAGATATTGTCGAAGAAAGCTATGTTTTGAATGTACTGGCATTTGGCATTAATGAATGCAGACATATGAGTTCTTTTGTTTACTTGCATTTCTGTATACTGTCACATTTCCTACATTTTTGTATTGTTATGCACTGAATGCACACACACCCCTCGGGGGGAAAACATCTGGCGCTGTTGCCAAATTAAACTTGGAATGACGGAAACATGGCACGACGATAATGGGGCAACCGGTGAGCAAGGGGACAAATAGAAATCTCGAGGAAGAGCCGACGGAGTTGTTCGAAGGAGAGGGAGCACTGACAAGGGATTTCACCTGCATCCTACAGGCATCCATCGAAACTTACATACGGAGGGAGGCCACAGCTGAGGACGAGCGCAATGTGGAGTGCCCTTGGCGTAAGTCCAGCCGTAAACCGGTTGATGAACAACTTGCCTAGCTTGTTGGCACAAGCGTTCCTTGCTCTCCAAACTCGCCGAGAAGAAACCTACCGCGAGACCCGTCGGCAAAAAATTTTGCACCAATTTGAAGAAAGGAGTCGACGAGAGGAGGAGGAACGTGACGAAAGTCGTTGACGAACCTTCAACCCCACGACAAGAAGGAATTGATGGACGTAATGCTAAACAAGGATAAAAACCGTGTGTCGAAGATATAGGAAGAAGACGCGCTCGAGGCAGCCGGAAGGACGCTGAGGTTAGAACAACAAGCAGAACGTCGGCGACGACTGAAGAAACTTGCTGAAGAAAGCGCAACTGGCAATGATGGCTCGAGTGCTGAGAGCCAAGGTTCCGTACTAATAGAAACCACTAGAAAGCGGTTGCGGGACCTTTTCCTGACGTTGGAAGAGATTGGTGACACGAGTACAGTAGAGCCGTACACACCATACAGAGGTGTCGAGACCAGGAGAGAGGAGGAGACCGAGACCGAGAACAGAGAGGCGGAGGATACCAGTGCGACCGAAGGTGTCAAGAGGACACAAGGTCACGGTAGTAGAAGCAATCTATTCGGTTCAGGCTCATCACACCCTGGTAGTCAGAGAAACTTGGTGGGACCCAACGTACCAAATCTCGACAGAGTACCTTCTAGAGGACCAATGTCTGGAGGACTTCCTGGAGGGTTGAGCTCGAGTTCCAGAGGGCAGACTAGGCCGCCACCAAGGAGCGTGATGGCGAATCAGCAAAAATTGCCTAAGTTCAATGGAGACGGGAAAGAAGACCTGGTACGGCATTGTCGTACGTGTGAAACAATCTGGTCGGCCAATGGCGTAACCGACAAGACGGAATGGGTGGTGCAATTTCCCGCCATCCTACGAGGGGTAGCCATCGACTGGTGCTCCGATGCTGATAAAACGAAGCTGGCAACTTGGGACGAATTACATAAAGCCTTCGAAACACAGTTTCGACTTCTCAGAGACGACAATGAAAACGTGGCGGAAATCCTGAGTACCAAACAGGGGAAGAACGAGACCGTCTGAGCGTATAGTCGGCGCCTGAAGGAATTGTTGGGACAAATGGACAACCAGCCGAGTGACGGATTAAACAAAAGGTGGTTTGTGGAGGGTTTGAAATCGTCCCTCAGAAGGAAAATAAAAATTGTACCACCCACCTCGTACGAAAATGCCTATAACCAGGCAATGGACCACGAAAGTGAAGGCAAGACATCCAAGAAGAAGAAAGACAAATCCTCTCGGGAGGAGGACTCCTCGGAGGGAAGTAACAGTGACGAGGGGTCGAGCAAGAAGGTGCAAGCCCTCTAGAAGGAAATGCATCGCATGATGAAGGAATTTAAAAGTATGAAGGGAAGCACCAATAAGAGTGAGGAAGTGTGGTGCGCGGAGTGTAAGGAGGAAGGTCATACAAAAGTTACCTGTCCTAAAAAGGCCTTCTGCGACATTTGCCAAGTGTTGGGACACTCCACCAAAGAATGTCCCTACAACATGAAGACACGAGGGAATCAGGTGCTCTTCACCCAAGAGCAGTCGTCACCCTCCGCTACAACTGGCACATCCTAGCCTCAAGCCAACACCACGACATCATCTGATGGTTACAGAGGTAACCGAAGGCGAGGGAAAGGCAACAATAATAATAACAATAACCGGAGTCGAATGCAGTATGATGCCAAAGGACGGTCGATGATTCAGTGTCGGGCCTACAAACAGTGGGGACACTTTGCGCGGGATTGCCAAAAAGAGGAAACACCCCAGAACTTGTGTAGAAGTTGTTGTCCTGGAGACCTCGACAACACAAATTGCCCCAAGCCAGGGGTTAATCTTCTCAATATTGAGAAAACTGGTGATGATAAAGAAGTACTGGAAATCACCCGTGCTCAGGCCAAGAAGGCCACTTATCCCGACCCCCATACGGAGAAGGAAAGAATACGGGAGGCAAAGGCCGACATTGAGCGAGCGATGACGGCAGAACGACGAAAAAATGCAAGGGTGGTGAGTACCCCATCCCGTACTGAAGCAGAAAAGAGCATTATTGGGCAAGTCTTGCAGATGGAGGTGCTGATAAGGATGAAGGACCTTCTGGACACAATGCCACAGCTGAGGACTGCCATTCTTAGTACTGTACAAAGCACCGCACACACACCTTCAGGTATGACCCAGACGGAAGTCCCGATCAGCCCTTCGGCTGATCCAATGTTGTTGGCCTTAAATAGTGGTCGGCATCCTGCAGTAGTGGAAATGGGAATCCTCAGGGCTATCCTCAAGGACACCATCGTGGACGGAGGATCTGGGGTGAATGTGCTGCCGGAGGATACATGGAAGAAACTCGGGAAGCCAACACTATGGCCACCCACATTCAATTTGGTGGGGGCAGACCAGCATGGTATCGAGCCACTCGGCACCCTGATGGCCCAGTCCATGACCATTGGCACACAACCCTTCTTACTGGATTTTGTGGTAATCTCACTTAAAATGAAGGGCTATGATGTCATCTTAGGGAGAAGGCGGCTGGTCACAGCAAAAGTGAACCACAATTGGAAGAAGAACACCCTTTCCATGGAGGAAGGGGGGCGGAAGTACATTATTCATTTGAGGACCCAGGCCGTCAGCGAGGAGCTTGCATCATTTGACTCTGACTCAGAAGACTCAAATAGATGGGAGTGGGATTCCTACGAAGGCAGAGACGATATGGAACCAAATAATGAAGGAATGCTTAAACTCAATGGCTGCTCGGAAGATGACATCTGCTCATTGAATGGACTCTTCCACTGGCAGATGGAAGATTATGAAGTATTTCATCCTGCGTGCCACATGCTGCAAATTGAAGAAGAGCCAGGCGAGAAAGATGAGTTCCCGCCAGAATACAGGGAGTATAAGGAGGGAGACGCTAGAGTGAATGATGTTCCGGCATACGAGTTTTCTGAGGACAAACCAATGTGGTACGAAGACCCCACCATTAAGGAGACGAACTTAGGAAATGGTGCCACCCCTCGAAATATCTAGGTAGGAGACAATTGGAACCCGGTGTTGAAGGTTGCAGCATTCAAAATTTTCATGGAATACAAGGACGTGTTCGCTTGGTCCTACAAGGATCTGAAAGGGGTCCTGCTCGAATTGTGCATCCATTGGACACCATTGGTCCCGAGAGCCCAGCCAGTACAGAAGAGGTTGTACCGAATGAATAAGAACTATGCGGCAAAGGTGAACGAAGAGATCGAACGAATGCTAGAGGCCGGCATCATATTTCGGGTGGAGACAAGTGAGTGGGTCTCGCCAATCGTGATCACGCTGAAGAAGGAGGCCAACCAAATCCACATCTGCGTGGATTTTCGGTGCCTCAACACAGTCACCATCAAGGATCCGTTCCCTATGCCTTTCACAAACAGCATCCTGGAGGAGGTGGCTAGCCATGAAATGTACCCATTTCTGGATGACTTTTCAAGATACAATTAGATTTCGATAGCTGAGGACAAGTTGAAGACCACCTTTGCGGTGAAGGACGGAGTCTATGCGTACAACCGAATGCCATTCGGTTTGTGCAATGCTCCGGCAAGATTTCTGAGGATAGTCCTTCACATCTTCGATAAGATGTCTGTGGGAAATTTTAAGGCCTTTTTGGATGACTAGTCGATTTTTAGTAGTGAAGACACTCACTTGGTGGCACTACGAGAATGCATGGAGATGTCAAAGGGCCAACCTGGCCTTGAATCAGAAGAAATGCAAATTTATGGTACAGCAAGGAAACTTGTTGGGCCATATTGTTTGTAAAGCTGGATTAAAAACTGACCCGGATAAGGTACGAGTAATTGTGGAGATGGAGTCGCCCACTGATGTAACGGGAGTAAAGTCCTTCTTGGGACATATAGGATACTACCAGAAGTTCATTAAGAACTTTGCTCAACTTTCATTCCCATTGGACAAACTGACAAGGAAGGGCGAACCGTACATATGGGGACCGGCATAGGGGAAGCATTTGAGGAACTCAAGAGGAGACTAGTGGCTACACCCATTCTAGCCTATCCAAACTGGGACCGAGAATTCCATGTACACGTGGATGCCTTGAACTATGCCATTGGGGCTACGCTAGCACAAGAAGGGGGACATGGGTTGGACCATCCCATCTATTTTGCCAGTCGCTTGATGTTGAAAGCCGAGAAGAATTACAGTACCATCGAGAGGGAAGCCCTTGGAATGGTCTATGTCGTACAAAAATTTCGGCACTGCTTGCTGGCAACACCTTTCACTTTCTATGTGGATCACTAGGCGTTGATGTACCTGGTAAATAAACCCATTATACAAGGCAGAATAAGCCGGTGGCTACTGCTCCTTCAAGAGTTCACATTCACAATAATTGTACAGCCAGGCAGCCATGTGATCGCTGATTAATTGTCTCGGATTAGGTCGGGAGAGCCACCGGAGGAAGTCAATAACGATTTTCCTGACGCACATTTGTTCCAAATTGTGGCACTACTGTCGTGGTATGCAAACATTGGGGAATACTTGTCCACCTCTCAGTTCCCAGCCGAAATGTTACCAAGCGAGAGAGGTCTTGAGAAGCAGGACATTCCAACTAATTAATGGGTTGCTGTATAAAATAGGACTCGACCAAGTCCTCAGAAGGTGTGTTGGAAGAAGAGATTCTGGGAGTGCTCCAGGAAGCACACGAAGGGCCCACAAGAGACCACGTGGGCCCAGACACCACCGCATGCAAAGTATTGATGGCCGGACTATGGTGGCCCACCCTGTATAATGATGCACGGGAATGGGTGGTGGGCTGTGATACTTGCTAGAGGGCAGGAAAACCATTAAAGCGAGACTTTATGCCCCTCAATCCATCCCATGCCCAGTAGTTGTTTGAATGCTGGGGTCTGGATTTCATTGGACCTTTGAAGGCCAGCAAAACACGGAGATGTCGTTACATTGTGGTGGCAAAAAAATACCTTACAAAGTGGGCTGAGGCCCGAGCACTGCCGGATAACTCAGCTTTGAGTACAACCAAGTTCATTTATGAACAGATTATCACAAGGTACGACATCCCAATCCAACTGACGAGTGATCACGGTGGGCACTTTGTGAACCATGTAGTCAAGCTACTCACAACGGAATTCAAGATTTTTCATTCCTTGTCAAGCGCGTACTACCCGAGGGCCAACGGGCAGGCCGAGGCCACTGATAAAATATTGGTGTCTGTGATCTATAAGTCCTACGGAGTTGAACAGGAAGATTTGGAAGAGAAGTTGCCATCCGTACTATGGGCATACAGGACCACCTACAAAGTCACGACAGGCCAGACACCTTTTCAGTTGATGTACGGCCAAGAGGCCATTGTGCCAGCAGAGTTCATGGTTTCGAGTCTAAGGATCGCAATTGAGAACTGGCTAGGAGATATGGAGAGCTTGCGAGAGCGACTATACGCGTTGGGCAAGTTGGACAAATGAAGAATGATGGCCCAATGGGCCACTAAAGCTGCCCAACAATGACAAAAATTTTGGCATGACAAGCACATCCGGCGCATGGAATTTCATCCAGGTCAGTGGGTGTTGAAGTATAATGGGCGGAATGAGATTAAGCCTGGGAAATTTAAAGTTTGATGGTTGGGGCCATATAAAATCTGCGAGGTAGCTACGAATGGAGCAATAAAGTTGTCCACGATGGGTGATCAACCGATAAAGGAGAGGGTAAACGGGTCGAAATTGAAAATTTACCACCACAGGCAGCAACAGAATGACCCAGTTCATCCGGAGGCGGGGCCCAACTGGACAAATTGAAAACGTAATTGTTGTCATTTTATGACACCCTTGGTCCATCAGTGAGAACCGATCAGAGATATGCTCCATGGACCAGCGCTGCCCCAGTTGATCAAGGAGAAAAGCAATGGAATTATGAAGTGTGAAGTGTTGTCTTGTCAGAAGGAAGTTCCTAAGTCTTCCCAACTTCGGTGACCCAGGTCTCCGAAGTTCCCCCAACTCCAGAACCCCCAGGTTCCCAAGTTCCTAAGTCTTCAACCCCGGAACCCCCAGGTTCCCAAGTTCCTAGTTCTTCAACCCCGAAACTCTCCGAAGTTCCCCCAACTCCGGAACCCCCAGGTTCCCAAGTTCCTAAGTCTTCAACCCCGAAACTCCAAAACCCCCAGGTTCCCAAGTTCCTAATTCTTCTACCCCGGAACCCCCAGGTTCCCAAGTTCCTAATTCTTCTACCCCGGAACCCAAGTTCCTAGTTCTTAAGTTCCTAGTTCTTCTACCCCGGAACTTCGGAAGCCCCAGGTTCCCAGGTTCCTAGTTCTTCTACCCCAAAACTCCAGAACCTCGAAGTTCCCAAGTTACTAAGTTCCCCCAACTTCGATGACCCAGGTCTCCGAAGTTCCCCCAACTTCGGCGACCCGGGTCTCTGAAGTCTTCCAAACTACTTCCAACTTGTAACACTTCCAGATGGCGTGATCGACACTCAAAGTTTCAAATGCTCTGACAGCTTTGGTGACTTATGCACCTTCTTTTGTGGAGCCACAAGGGTGCATTTAATGTTTTTTGGCAGGATTTCCATCAAGGGAGGTACGGGGCCATGCTTGTTGTGGTGACTTATGTCATGTCTGCATACTCTGACTTTGGAAGGTCAGTCAATCTACCCTTCTCAGAATTGCCTTTTGTGGGTATGGCTAGGTTGCTTGCATGTACAAGTCAAGTGCATGCACTTCCCTGCACTCCCAGACTGACATACAGGGGTCATGATCATTCTTGTAACCATTTTTCTATATAAAGGCGGTTAAGCCTCATTGTAAAGGGTTCTCTCCTTGTTGGCTTGAGCTATTCCATGCTCTCCCACTTCTCTTGTATTTACCTTGCATTTGTGCAACTATAAGTTTGGCCATTGGCCTTATAATTAATTGAAATCACCATTCTTGCCTACTTTCAACTTATGTATGTTGTGTATGTTTCCTTACCTTCATCATAGGTGTATGTTTTGTGGTTCTTCTCTCATATATGTTGTGTTAAATTTATTTATGAGTGTGACTTGTGGGAAACCTTCTCCCCTCTTGGCATTCAGTGAATTCTAACCTTCACACATGCATTGGGGTCACTCATACAACTGAAGTTTGTGCATCTCTTGGGTGTTTCAGTTGATTTTTTGTGTCATTTCGGGTAGGGAGAGGAACAATCTCTTCTTGGTGCATCACCTCCTTTTATTTCAAGCATTTCTCTTTTCCCTTTACCTCTGCAATTTGTTAGGAAAGGCCTAGGAGTTAGTTTTGAAGTGTTGAGTTGGTTCAACACCTGCACCTAGATTGAGAAGGAAGTCGGCCTTCTCCGAAGATTCAACACCCTTGCGCAAGGTTTCACACTTCGGGGTTGTTTCCATGGTTCACAAGGTTGCTAAGTTGATAGCTCAGCAAGGGTGCAAGCTTTTGTGATAACAGTAATTATTTAACTTTTGTTAGTCAAAATAATAAAAAATTAAAAAAAAATTAAAATTTTGAAAACAAAATATAAAATTTTGAAAAAAAGTTTGAAAAAAATAATAATAATAATCATAAAAAGTGTTCACCATACGACACATACCGTACAGTTAAAAGGAAGAAGGGGAAATCGCCATACACCGTACGGCAGAAAAAGTTAAAACAACCGTACGGACTCTTCTTTTAAATTCGTACAATCACAAGGGGATGATTTCCGTACGGGCATAGCATCGGCAAAGGGTGAGCAGAATCCATACATGCAATATTGAAAAACTGTACAATCAACCCATTCAAGCAAAGAAGGATAAAATCCGTACAAGCGTGCAATTATCAATCCGTACAAGCGTGCAATTATAAATCCGTGCAAACCGTACGGTGGTGGCAAGTCGGGGCATGTATTCCATACGACCATATTGACATGACTGAAGGTTAATCTGTACGGACGAAGGTGACAACGAATTGATCCGTATGGTGACAAGATCACAATCCGTACGAACGAAGGGGGCGAAGGAGTACAACGAAAACCGTACGGACGTCGAGGAAGAACAACGTACGGCCAGTGGGAGGCGAGGAAGACTGTACGGCCGCATAAGGAAGGGATCGTATAGCCAAAGGAAAGAAAGAGGTCGTATGATGAAATACCACACTTTTCGTACGGCGAAATACATGAATTCCGTACGGCTGGAGTTGAGGTAAGCCGTTCATGATAAAGGAGATTTAAAATCTGTACATATGCAGGGGATAGAAGAAGTCATACGATCACATAGGGAAAATTGTATAGTCAAATTGGAGCACATGAAATCCGTACGGTAGCTGGGAAAAAGGAGTTCGTACAAGCATTTACCAAGGGATTTTATGCATACATTGCCAGGAGATTTCGTACACAGTGCGTGGGAGGTCGTACGATGTGTCGTACAAGGGATAGCATAAGAAGGAGAAGTTGTCGTACAAGGTAGAGCATAACAGAATTTCAAAAGTTTATTAAGTGTTGGCACTGGCAGTTAAACCAAATTGATGGAGTTAGGAAAACCGAGATTAGGAAAGTTGGACTGGCGAAAACGATTGCAACAGTTAGACCAACCATCTAAGTCAAGGAAAATGGCAGAAGGAAGCACGGAAGCCAAAGACAAGGGTAAGCGAGTGTTGCAGTCTGGAGTAAAAGTTGCAGGGCCAGCAGATACAAGAATGGGTGCACTGGGCAATTCAAATGCCCATCTTTGCCATCAAAGATTTCAAATCATGTCTGCGAATGATGGTGGCCACATATGACAGCGCGACGAGGGCATCAACTTTCTCTTACCAGCAGAGCACTGTAATCGTCTCCTTTGCACCCGACGATTTTGCCAGGGTATTTGGCATACCAGATGAGGGAAAGAAAATAGACAAGAATGCCACTAAGATGTCACCAGAGAGGAAAGAGCAACTGCTGCAATTGATTTGTCGAAGTGATCTCTCAGAACAGGAATGGGCAGCGATCAAGGCACCTAAGAGCAGAGGGTTGAAAAAGTCCTACATTGTTCGAGGAGATTGGCAGTGTCTGCTGGATGTTATGAAAAGCAGACTTACGAGAGCCAGTAGGGCATCAGACACGGCGGTACCCATGATTGCACTTATGAATGGCCTGAGGAATGGGACGGTGTACAACTGGGCAACAGCTTTGTCCGACAGAATTCATGAATTCTTGATCCTGCGACACAAGGCTTTTTACATGTCGTTTCACACCATAGGGTTGTTCCTCGACGTTGTACGCACACAAGTATCGCCGGAGAAGCATGTCTGGAAACCTCGGGAGACATTGGACCCTTCAAAGCCATCCATTTTCTATTGGACCCACCTGGATACCATCGCAAGTAGCGGGGAAGCCCATTCCAACAGGAAATGAAGGAGACCACCACATGTAGTAGTGTCAGAACATGAGCAGGAGACAGAGACAGTTGACGAGGATGCAGAAGAAGAGGATGATAGTAGTGCAAAGGAAGGGGAAGATTCTGAGGACACTTCTTCTAGGAGCAGCCAGAGTCACAACACATTTCGCCTTGATAGCTAGAAAGAAGTAGAGAAAACCCCTAGTACAGAGGAGAGTAGTGGTCGTGCAGTGTCTTTTGGGCACGTGACGAGAGGAATCCGTGGATTACCAGCGGGTGGAGTGCGACCTGCGAAAGTAGGCCGACTGGTGTATGCACCAGTAGTATTGACTCAGGATGGAGGACTCACACCTCTCCCGACTTCGGGGGTGACGATGGGAGCCATACAAGCCGTACCCATCCCAGGATTTGGGCAGTTGAGACTCCGACCTTCATTACCTACACCCTCTAGGGTCGCCACAACAGTTCCGGCAAAGGAGGTTCCAGCAATGTCATTGGTTCCCAGCAAACCTCCTTGCATTGGGTCTACCGTATGGAGGGAACCGGTACATACGGAGGTCACGGCAGCAGAGGGCACAATGACCAGAGATGATGATGCCACCATGGATGCGTGGCTGGGTCGCTATGAGATGCCTCCTATGACACCACTGGGACCCTCGCCTGCCTCACCCCAGCCACATCCTTTTCCTGAGATTGTGGACCAAGATGAGGGTAGTTCTCATCAGGAGGCGGGACAGCAGGAGTTCGTGATGGACTTCCTGCAGGACACCGTTGGGTTTGAGGAAGAGATGACAGAGATGCAGCAACAGGAGCAGGCCACTACCGAGAGCCAGTCGAAGGGCATAGAGATATTTTTGGCAGAGATGGGAGCCAATGCGCAGAGGATGGCAACAGAGGTTGAGGCCAATGCACGGAGATTGGCAGCCTCTATTCAAGAGCGGACTGTCGGGCAATATGTCGTTGAGGGACTCATCGCCTTTGCCACCGGAGGGTGTGCTGAGGAGTTTGGGAGATGTTTTGAGGCCAAGGGTTGGCCTGCTGTGGAGACTCCCGAGATGTTGGCGAATTGGAGGAGTGAGGAGACAGTTGGGGTTAGTGGAGTACACTTGCTGCTACAATGGGTAGAGCAAGCCTTCAGGGATGGGTACTACCAGCTCAAATGTACCCAGCATGGTGCCTCGACAGCAGTGACAAAACGGGTGGCGGCCATCACAACTCGAGAGGAGCTAGCCACTCGCCTGCTTACGATGGAGATGGAGTTGGCACAGCAGAGGGCCCGAGCGACCAGCCTAGAGGAGGAGTTGGCTCGTGCCAAGGCAGAATTGGCCCAGCATACGGCGGGATGTGCACACGAGGTAGCAAAACGGGCAGCCCTTGCGACCCGTCTCACATCTGCCATAGAGGAGTTGGATGGGAAGCAAAAGGAGCTTACGAAAGCAGTTTTTATGGTAAAATGATCTAGGGAGAGGCAGTTGGTAGCTGAGCGAGATCTCCAACATCGAACACAACAGATTCACCAGCTGAGGGAGCAGTTGGCAGCACCACCACCACCAGCCCCTTCTTCATCAGGGACGCCCTTTGTACCCCCTCAGCTTTGATTTTCTAGTTTGGTCTTAGTGTCATTTCCCATTTTGTTTAAAGGTCGTCAGGAGACGGCCTTTTTTTTTTGGGGGGGGGGGGGGTGATGTTGTCGGGTAATTATGTCATAGTGTAATTAGAATGTTACGTGTGTTAAGGGTCGGTGGTTACGTGACGGTTGTCAGCAGTTGGCACCAGACAACCTACACCGACACCTATATATATGTACTTGGTTTCCTATTTCAGGATGCAAATATTGTTGAAGAAAGCTATGTTTTGAATGTACTGGCATTTGGCATTAATGAATACAAACATATGAGTTCTTTTGTTTACTTGCATTTTTGTATACTGTCACATTTCCTACATTTTTGTACTTTCATGCACTGAATGCACACACACCCCTCAAGGGGAAAACAAGGAATATTGGAAAACAAATTGTCTGATCATATTTCCAAATCTGCCAAAGACAAGAAGGCTCATGACTGTCCAAACTTTTCCAAATCCATCAAACACAAGGAGATGATTGTTCGAACTCTTTCCAAGGCATAAAACAGATTAAGGCAAATTGAACGATGATTGTCCAAGAACATTCCAAGTCCAAGGGCAAACAAATTGACACGAAGCATGCTAAGGCATGGAAGAAAGATTAAAGCATAAACAAAGGTTGGTTGGACTTCATCCAAGTCTGCCATGCCAGGAAGAAATAAATTTGACAAGACAAGCACATGAATCAAATTCTTCTCCAAATTCAAGGCACCTAAAAGAGTCTCCAGACATCAAGAAAGAAAAGTCTTCAGACTTGGCGAAAGTATGGAAAGAAATTCCAGATTTCTTGAAAGATTTCATTTCTGAAGAGTCAAAGACAAGCTCCCACATGCAACATAAATTGGCAGCAAGAAGAGTATTCCAGACAAATTTCCATACTTAGGCAAATTTTTCGGCACAAATTGGGGAAATCAAGTCAACATGTCCAGGTTCATTGAACACACTACCTCTCAGTAGAAGAAGGGGATGCAATCCTAAAAAATAGCATCTTGTGCCACTTGTCTCTCATCCGACAAATATTTGACCTATTTTGGGAAACTTTGATTAGGATTAGGTTGTTTTAATCTCGATCGTTAATTGGAAACCAATCTTGGCTATTGAATTGTAATTGGGGAGCCTATAAATTGAGCTCGCCCCTCATTTGTAAATCATGGGAGCATGTTGCAAAACATGTTGAGATAAGCAATTATTGCTTAGGATTGCCAAAATAATAAGTAATACATTGTTCGAATTGATGGTGATTATTTCCCTTATTTTGGAGTCTACATGGTTCTTATCCCTCATCATAGTTTAGATTTTATTTCATGTATGTTAGATGAATGAAGGATTTGATAGTTTAGATTGGTGAAACTTTTTGCTCATACTTTTGTTGGATGGATGATTTTCATTCAATGTGGATGGATGGTATTAGTTTTTAGATTCAAAATACCCTCAGGATCGAACTCTGCTCCTTCAATATATTCTTCATCAATGATTTGTCTTAGGAAGACATCTGAATTGGTCAAGAAATCCAATATGAGTTTGTCATCTTCAAATACCTGAAAATTTGTGATATTGTCTAGGACTAAAGGTACTGGAGTTAGTTCAACCGTGAATTTCTTTAACCCCTCCATGGCAAAGAGGTGCTAGGGATCTAGAAGCTTGAACAAGTGAGTTTGCCACTTGGTTCTGAGATCTGTAGACTGACTTGATATCGAAAGCATCGAAGCTTTCGATGAGATCCCATAGCCTATTGCGGTATCTTGTCAATCTTTTGTCGTGACAAACATATTGTTTCCTTATCTGCCTTATAACTAACTCTGAATCTCCAAACACATGTAGAATCTTTGCTCCTTTTTGAATAGCCAACAACAACCCGTGCACTAGTGATTCATGTTCAGCAACATTGTGTGTGCATGGAAATTGTAATCTGTGAGCAGCCAAGTAAGTTTCTTTGGTAGGGCTGATAAGTTCAAAACCAGCTCCTTATCCTTGCTTTGATTTGGACTCGTCAAACCTTAGAGTCACACCTGATTTTCATCATCATTCTGTCTTTCTTGTGAGGTTTGATCCTGTGGTTTCACTTCATCTTCATTTTCTTTCTGCAATTTTGGCAAGGCTTCTTCAAGTGAATTGTTAGCTTCTGGAACTTTGATTTCTTCTAAAGTCAACGCTTCGAGGATCCTTTTGTGAACTTGATCCAAAATGATTTTGCACATAACACATGAGAACTCAGAATGGAAGGCATTGTGTATCCTACACCGATTTGGCAGCAATAAATCTTGAACACATGCTAAGTTACCAAGCTCAATTCCTTGTTTGATATTCTTGTAGACAAACTTCCTGAAGTTTTCAAACATTCCATCATCATCTTGACCTGAATCATGATCACTCTCAATGACAACTTATGTAGAATTTATGACTTCTTGTAAATTATTTCCTTCATTAAGACTTTGCAGCATTAGGACCTCTTCAACTTTGGGTTTGTATGTTCTGAGATCCATCTCTAGGAATAGAATTTCATTATCTTCCCCATATTCTGTTATTATCAATCTTAGTCTTGGGGTGCTATCAATCTTGATCTGATTTGGGACACCTCTCCACGGTAGCCACATGTGAGAAAAGTCAGTTGAGACATATCCATTCAATCTTCGTGACCAATCTCTGCTCAGGAGCATGTCATATCCATCAAGTATATCTACAACTGATATATCTATGAAATGTTGGACTCTTGGATCCGCAGCCAATTGCATGTGAGTATTGTTAAGCTCCCCTACCACTGGAACCTCGGTCTTGTCTAACTAATTTACCCTCTTTGTGGTAGGCGTAGGAGTTAGGCCGAGTTTTCAGCAGATAACTAAAGGCATCATGTTGCTCGAAGCTCCTGACTCATATAAACAATTGTGTAACAGTTTCCGAAAATCCTGATTGAAAGTAAGAATGGAGTTGGCTCATCTTTCCCTTGATGGAGGACTGTCGACTTATCCTTTAGTTCATGTGAACTTTCTTCTTCTTTCTTGGGATTGCTGCTTCCTTTTGAAATGTCATCTCTACCAATATTTTCCTTCTTTGGAGTTTTGTCCCTTTTGGTTGTATCCTTTTTGGCAATAATTTCTCCCTTTGAGTGATTTCACTTGTGGTAAAGTTTTCTCTTACAATTGGGACATCTTGGGGTTTCTTTGAATTGCCTCCTTTGAGTAAGGTTTTTCCTTCCAACATATCTTCCTTCTTTGGCAGAGCGAATGAACTTTGGACCATGCATTCCGTATTTGGTGATTGTTTTTCTTCATCTAGTTTCTCCTGAACCATATTTATGTTAGCTTGAGCAATATTATTTGTCCCTCTTGAGATGTTGGAGGTGTTCTGATTATTTGAACTTGTCGTGCTAGTGTCACTCAAGCTATTTATCAAAGTCTCCCTGATCTTAGGTACTTTCATCAACTCAAACAATGATATTATCTTGACCCCTTTGAATTCTTCTAGCACGTACAAGCTCAACCTCTTCAATCCATCCTTGGGAGGTGATTGAACATTCCTTTGTCTATACTCCAGTGAATCTTGTGGATAACTTGGCGTATTACTGGCATTTGGATTTGGCAGAGTAGAGAAATTGTTTGGAGGAATCGATGTAGTCAATGGTTCTTGATTTCTATAATTCCTCTGATACACTTTTGGTTCCAGATTTCCTGATGATTGCTACAAGGTTTGTACTTCTTTTATCCCTTCGACTAGAACGTTGTTGATGAGTGGTGAAAAAACATAATCTGAGTCTTCAACAAGTCCATTTGCGGAAGTGGGTGGGAATTGCGAGCCCAACAGTATCATCGATCCATTGGCAGATTATGGAGGAAATCTTCCATTTTGTATTTGTGTTGAATCATCCTCATATACTAGGGGGAATTTGAAGTCTTCTACAATCAAAGCTTGATCATATCGTGTTGTGGGAACCATCTCATAACCAGTTGTAGGAGAATTCTTTGATGTTTCTGTGTTGCGCATCTCCTGTTGAAATATATCGGCAACTATCTTGAACTCAAGGCATTGAAGTTTAGAATGTTGATTTGTATTGTGTAGCCTACACCAACTTGACAATGCTGCTTCTGGTAGGAACACCTTCTTAGTAGGACGATTTTCTTGACTTGGTGTGTTATCTAATGGTGAAGGTACATTTCCATTGTTAGGTGTGATATTCCACATTCTTCTTTGAAAACCTTGGTTATTATTCCTGAATCCTTGATTGTTGTTTCCTTGGTAATTCTGATTATTTCGTTGATAATTTTGACTGTTCCTTTGCATATTCTGCAGCTGATTGTTCTGATTTCTCAAATATGTCACTTTGATTGACAGCTTCTTGACTTGTTCAATCAACTCTTTCATCTCTTCTTTCTCCTCTTGTGTTCTTGTAGAGGTTGTTGCATTTTGCAGGTACACCGGATGCGATGGTAGGGCTTGAGAAAGAGCCACTCCTGGATGAAGTACTAGCTGGTTGGAAGGCTACATAGTTGGATATACAGCTTGTGGGATTGGATTCATAACTGATGTGTGATGGATCAAAGCTTGGCTTATAGCATGAACCTCATTAGCCGAAACTGGTGGCCCCATGTGAATTAGTGGTCAAGTAATATTTTGTCCTAACCCCTTACTTACTTCAATGGCTTTTGCATATGCTACGTTCAAATCTGTTGGAGTAGAATGAGCCCTTACAGAAATGGCAATCAGATGATCCAAGGCAAAATAATATATATCTCTGATGGCAATCAGATGATCTAAGGCAAAATAATATATATCTCTTGCATCAGCAATAAGGTAAGGAATTGTAACCTTGTGTAGGCTTTGTGGAACCGATTATTGAATGAAGTGATTGGTTCATGTTCTTGCCGCTTGACTCCTACAAATTGTCTATACAACTCAGCGGGGGTAATTGGAATACCAAACTTTCCAATAAATGCATCTTTCATTGCCTCCCATGTTCTTATGGAGCCAATGGGCAAGTGGATAAACCAAAAGTATGCTTCTTCTCCCAGAGAGTATGGGAAGAGTTTGCAGGCTACATCTCCATATTCAAGCCACCTATTGCGTAGAATGACCTCAAACATCTTGATGTGATCTTCGGCTATTTGATTGGGATCATTTGCATTGAATTTGGAGCAAAAGTTCTTCGAATTCTTGGGCATTTCATGATAAGTTGCAAACTCAAGTGGGGATGGGTTGTTGACCAGCCATGTAGCACCATTAAGAGCGTGAGGAGGAGGAGGAGGTGGAAAGTGTTGCATCGTGCCTCTGTTGGACTGAGGATTTGATGAAACAACTCATTGAGAACTTGATTGAGAAGCTGATTGAGAACTTGATGGGATTGACCTCGCTTGACCAGCTGATTGCACAACCACTCGGATGCTTGCTTGGATAGCTACTTGAACTCGATGTTGAAGCGGTGAGGTTTGAAATGAGCTGGTGATATCTTCTTCTCTTAATACAAGTTCTCTTGAACGGTTTCCTTTCTTCCCACATCTTGGCTTGGATGTAAACTTCAATTCAGTTAGCTCTTTTGATCTTGGCGTAGATCTCAATACTCTCTGATGCTTCTCAGGTGAGAAAGAACCGATGTGATCCAGCATGTAGTGATTGCCTTTTTGGACTTATTGAGGAGGTCGTGGATTCCTTTGGTTGCGAAGTGCTCTTTCAATATCTCTTTGAATTTGTTCAGCCTTCACTTCTTGTTCTAACATGGCTTGGACTCTTGAATATTCAGCTTCACTTCTTACGTTCCAAGCAAGGTTGTTCAATCCTAAAATAATATCTTCTTGGATGTTGTCGAACCCCAAATTTGGTTGCAATACGTCTAAATCTCTATGCGGCAACACCATTGTGGTTCATGATAAATCTTTTCTTTGAATAGTGATAATCTCCTTAAGAAAGGTTCTCTTCAAGGCCCTCCTTCTAGTGCCAATTCCGTTGATGTGTTTTTTAGCACAATCGAACACAGAATAAAATACCAAAGGAATTCTATCCCCTCTTGATCAAAATCTTCTTGGATGCTTAAATAAAATGATCAACCAAGATGACTCCAAGGTTTCTTTAGTCAGGTTTTGACATGTGGATAGCTCAATTGGTTGATGTGATTGCTGGTAATCCAAGGGGCCTTACGTATATGCTTCTTAAGAGAGGGATGTGAGCCAGTGCAAGTGGATAAACCAAAAGTATGCTTCTTCTCCCAGAGAGTATGGGAAGAGTCTGCAGGCTACATCTCCATATTCAAGTCGCCTATTGCGTAGGATGACCTCAAACATCTTGATGTGATCTTCGGCTATTCAATTGGGATCATTTACAATGAATTTGGAGCAAAAGTTCTTCGAATTCTTGGGCATTTCATGATAAGTTGCAAACTCAAGTGGGGATGGGTTGTTGACCAGCCATGTAGCACCATTAAGAGCGTGAGGAGGAGGAGGAGGAGGAGGTGGAAAGTGTTGCATCGTGCCTCCGGTGGACTGAGGATTTGAGGAAACAACTGGTTGAGAACTTGATTGAGAAGCTGATTGAGAACTTGATGGGATTGAACTCGCTTGACCGGCTGATTGCACAACCGCTCGGATGCTTGCTTGGATAGCTACTTGAACTTGATGTTGAAGCGGTGAGGTTTGAAATGAGCTAATGATATCTTCTTCTCTTAATACAAGTTCTCTTGAGGAGTTTCCTTTCTTCCCACGTCTTGGCTTGGATGTAAACTTCAATTCAGTTAGCTCTTTTGATCCTGGCACAAATCTCAATACTCTCTAATGCTTCTCAGGTGAGAAAGAACCAATGTGATCCAGCGTGTAGTGGTTGCCTTTTTGGACTTATTGAGGAGGTTGTGGATTCCTTTGGTTGTGAAGTGCTCTTTCAATATCTCTTTGAATTCGTTCGGCCTTCACTTCTTCTTGTTCTAACATGACTTGGACTCTTGAACATTCAGCTTCACTTCTCCTTACGTTCCAAGCAAGGTTGTTCAATCCTAAAATAATATCTTCTTGGATGTTGTCGAACCCCAAATTTGGTTGCAATACGTCTAAATCTCTATGCGGCAACACCATTGTGGTTCATGATAAATCTTTTCTTTGAGTAGTGGTAATCTCCTTAAGAAGTTTCTCTTCAAGGCCCTCCTTCTAGAGCCAATTACGTTGATGTGTTTTTTAGCACAATCGAGCACATAATAATACCAAAGGAATTCTATCCCCTCTTGATCAAAATCTTCTTGGATGCTAAGTAAAATGGTCAACCAAGATGACTCCAAGGTTTCTTTAGTCGAGTTTTGACATGTGGATAGCTCAATTGGTTGATGTGATTGCTGCTAATACAAGGGGCCTTACGTATATGCTTCTTAAGAGAGGGATGCCTCGATTTCAACGAGTGCTTTTCGAATAATATGCAATTTGATTCTCTTACTATTACTACTAGACGTTTGATAAAGAAAATGCAAAAGCTGAAAGGTTGAGAATTATTAATCTACTTCTAAAAATGCAAGGACGAAGGTTGATGTTTGATGAAACTCTATTAGTCTTTGCTTTGACATACAAGAACAACTCCACAAAGGCTAATGCAATCTTCTAAGAAAACAGAGTAAATTTACAAATTATTACCAAGCATAGACACCATTAATTGAATGCATAGCAATGATTCAAGGGTGTTCTTCCCCACCCTACATGTTGCCACGTGTGAGAACCCTTACTAGTTTATGCTTCAAAGACTCAGTTTTGACCTTTTGACATTTCGTCAAATGGTTGGCATGCAATGCCTAAGTTCTGATTTCTGAGTGTATGTGTTTGTTTTGTTTGTATTTGAATGATTAGCAATTCCAAAACATATACCAATGCATAGAAATGATAACCAATAACTTGCATAAACAAATAATGAACATTCAAACCTTCAAATGAATTTTTATTGCCACTATATCAGGTCTGATAACAATGAAAATCAGGTCTGATACACTTTGTTTCAGATTACAATAACATGCAATATTTCAATATATTTACTTCAGCTCTACAAATAAAGATTAAAAAATCTTTAATCTTCATACCCGGATGGCTGAAGTCAAATACTGGAAAATCTGATATGAAAGAATCAGCATCAGCAATTCGGGAGATCAGTGCAGCAATGGTAAACCCTTATTCATGGACACTAGGCATTGATTGTTGAGTTCTCTGCACTATCAATGCATCATGCTAATAATAGAAGTCTAGCCACTCCAAAGGATGAACTAATAACACTCTAAACCTAGGCGTTTCTGCCCACAGCTTCATACGCCCAACTCCTTTGTCACTATACGGCCTCTGGAAGCAAAAATAGAACCCCACGTGTTGAAGAAGAATGGCACACAGCCAGCAATCAAATATTCTTTCAACAATAATCTTCAACTTCTGATCTGCTAATAAGTATTCTCTGAAACCCTTGCTTAATCCTTCAATGAAGCACAAACTTGACTCCTGAATGAAGCCAACAGTAGAGTAACTTCAAATGATAGTTTCACACCCTCAAATTGCTGTTGTAGAGAAGAAGCTACGCTCTCCAATGCCCAAAAGCTCTGGAAATGCAGAAACCCTTGGTTTCACTCTTCCCAACGCCAAAGAAGTTATGAAAAGAAATTATCAAATGCCCAAAGAATGAATCGATTTTCCCTTGGCAGACATATATATATTTCTTGAAGAAGTTGATCCCTCCAAAAAGCTATTTAATTTGCATTTCATGCATTATAAACTTGCACTTTAATATTTTATAATAATCTCCTTGGCATAGGCTATTGAGACATGGACCAGCTAGGACTCGAACCTAGGACCTTCCATACGCAGCTGGAGTGCTCTACCACTGAGCTACTGGCCCCTCTTGGACCAGTCCATCGTCGGTCCGGGTGTGGCTTATTTCCAACACCAACACCCCCCCTTAAGCCACACCTCTCGTGTGCTTGGGGCTCCTAGCCTGGACCTGGCTCTGATACCATGCTGAGACATGGACCAGCTAGGACTTGAACCTAGGACCTTCCATACACTGTTGGAGTGCTCTACGACTGAGCTACTGGCCCCTCTTGGACCAGTCCATCGTCGATCCGGGTGTGGCTTATTTCCAACACCAACATAGGTGCTCAAACAATTAATTAAATGGCCCCCTTTTAATGATAAATGGCCCCTTGAGTTATACAGAGCAAATATAATATTAAGATATAACTTATGTATTAATATTTGACTTTATTTCATTAAATGTCCCTTATATTATAAAGTCCAAATATTAATCATTATTATTCACTTATAATTAATTATTATTAAAGTATATTTTTAGTAATAATTAGAATATCATAACTCCAATAATAACCATTATTTCTCATTACTTCAATTTTGGAGAAGAAATGGCGGATCAACCTTGGAAGGGCTTCAAACGCCATGAGGGGTTTAGATACAGTGGAGGCTTCAATGGAAAATGGCCGAGGAATAGGAATGGAAACCGTGGCCATTTCAGAGATACCTGCGTAGTATTCCGAGACCAGTCTTGGTTATGGAAGGGTTAGGAGAATGTGCAACAAAGGAGGACGACCGCGGGTGGTTTTAAGCATAACCACAGGCGTATGATCACCGACAGTTTCAGAGGATATGAGGCCCTAAGCAACCGTCAAAAGGTGGATTTCAAGAAGGTGCAGGAGAAATTTTGGAAGCAAAAGCCTTCGAGGGAAGCTACGAAAGTGTTAGAGGTATGCCCTAACTCTATCTATAATAGAGTCCTGTACATTGAAACCTCGAATGGTGAATGGGGTCACAATATCAGTTTTCTTAATGCGCATGCTCTCTTCCTGAAATGGGGAGGCTCGTGGCCGTCTCTATCAAAAATCAGGGCATGGTGTGACGCTATTTGGGGGAAGGGTGTAGAACTAAAAACAATAGAAAATGGCTTTTTCCTAGTTATATGCCCTACTAATATGGATAGGGATTGGATTCTTGACAATGGACCTTTCTTTATGGATGGAAAAGGCTTTAGCATTCTCAAATGGAAGCCAAATTTCAATCCAAATGCAAAAACCATCAATAGGGTGCCAATATGGATTAAATTTCCAAGATAGCCCCAGGAATACAAGAACACAGAAACCCTAAAAAAAATAGGAGAAAACCTAAGCTTTTTCAGAAAAGCTGAGGAATTTGTAGACCCTACAGATTTCGGTATGGTCTCGTGGATATGCATTGATTGGGACCGGTGCATAACTTACCGGACACAATAGAAATCAAAACTGGTTCGGGGATCTGGGCGTAGAAGGTGGTCCTGGAAGAAAGGATAGCAACATGCTCGGATTGCAACTCTTTTGCCCATGCTAGAGGGGACTACAAAATCGTAGACAAAGGAAAGTCTAAAGTCCAAGATGAACTGGCAGAGGATATAATCAGACTTTCGGAACATAAGGACTGGGAACATCAATGGGAAACATTGGATTGGAATGTTTTGCAACATTCTAGGATGTGTTAAGAGCCGGATCTGAACACAATAACATCTCTTTGTTCTAGTAAAGGACTGATTGACGATCTATTTGCATCGGAGGCATCTGCAAAGGACCGGGTAACACTAACAAACACTGTCGGATCAGATTCAATAACGATCCAAAACCAATATAGCAATCCTCAATTGCAGAGTAAGGGGATGGATGCAGTGGGAAACATTTGGGCCCCAGTCATTGGTTTAAGTGCTATGGATCTAATTTATTCAGACAATCATAAGCGAAATGCCGATCATACTGAAGAGGAAAGCAATGTGTCCCCACAAATTTTTCAAGCTGGTTGCATGGCAGAAGAGGAAGAGACTTTAGTCCCTGAGACTCAAATGGAGGATATGCCTAAAGAACATAATGAGGTGCCTCAAGAAAGGACACACTTACAAGAGGACAAACTCCCATCTACACCTCTAAGAATTGAACACGTTGTGGAGGAAACGGTCTTTAAGGATATCCAAATTTCTCCCATTAGAAACCTAGATGCATCCTTTGAAGGGGTGAAAGATAGTGGAGGTGACCTGATTTTGTCAGAATCCGAGGGAGAACTATCTGATAATCCGGTGGGAGAGGATGACATGGGACTTCTTGCCATAGGAGGGGTTTCAGATAAGAGAACCCTGGAAATGACTTTGGCTCAAAATGCTACGGTAAAGATAGGCGAGAGTAAGAAAAGAGGACCTAAATCCAATAGAGTTAGATTGGAGATTGCAGGTAATGCTGCTGGCCAAAGCAAACTCAGACTTAGATTAGGAAGGGATGTGGTCTCTTCCTGGAATCAATGAGGTTCCTTTCGTGGAATGTCAGGGGCTGCAATGCCCCTAACAAGGTTAGACTGATTAAGAGATGCCTTGATCAGTTTCGCCTGGATCTTGTTTGCCTACAGGAAACCAAAATTAAGTCTGAAGATTTTGAAACCTTTTATAGTAGATTTAAAAAATGGAAATGCATCTTAGTTGAGGCTCAAGGAGCCTCGGGTGGCTTAGCCATCTTATGGAATGAGTCCCTAGTGGATGTCAGCATTATTAACCAAGGACACTAGTGGCAATGGGTGCGAATTCACTCGAAGCAACTTCAGCTGCAACTGTTTTTAATTAATGTCTATGGCCCAAATAGCCCCTCTTTAAAAAAACAGTTGTGGAATGATATCTCAGGATGTCTAGGACAAGACACTATAACTCCTTTTTCTAATAGGGGGTGACTTCAACACCTTGATTTGACCATCAGACAAAATGGGTGGTAATGGTTGGATGAGGCAGAGTAACTTAGATTTTGGCTCTTTCATCACAGAGTCAGGATTAATTGAAATCCCCTTCAAAACTGGGGAATTCACTTGGACAAACAGAAGAAGTGGATTTTTAAACATAGCAGAAAGACTGGACAGATTCTTTGTAGCTGGTGACTGGTCCTCTCATCAGTGGACGTGTAATGCTGATGTTTTACCATTCACGGGTTCAGACCATTACCCCATTGGCATCTGAATTCAGGACGAAAGAGCCCCTGATAGATGCCCTTTCAAATTTGAAGCTATGTGGCTAAGGGTTAACAATTTAAGATCTTTGGTAAAGACATGGTGGAATCTACCCCCCGAAAAACCAGGTAATAAGGCTTTTATGTTCTTCAAAAAACTTCAATTTGTAAAAGAACAACTCAAAAAGTGGAATAGAGAGTCTTTCAAAAACATCTTTAATGAGAAACTGAGTCTAGAGGAAGATTTAAAAACTCTACATGAACAAATTATTCTTCAAGGCATGGATGGATCGGCCTTCTTGAGAGAGAAACAACTTAATAAGGTGTACTCGGAAGTCCTAGCAAGAGAAGAAACCTTCTGGAGACAGAAATCTCGTGAGACATGGCTGAAGGAAGGTGACAGAAATACTAAATTCTTCCACACCTCTACAAAGGTCAGGAGGAACTATAAAAAAATTTTCTCTATACATAATATGGCGGGGGAGCTGTTAACCGATCAGGATTCCATCAACAGTGAGGCGGTGAACTTCTTCTCGAGTGCTTTCAATGGGGAGGCAAGGGCAGACCAAGAATTGCAATCTATTATGGATATCTTACCCTCTTGTGTGAAGGAGCAGCACAACAAGATGTTACTTAGGGTTGTGTCGATGGAGGAAGTAAAGACTGCAGTTTTTGACATGGGAGCTGACAAAGCTCCAGGATCGGATGGGTTCCCAGCTCTTTTCTTTCAACATTTCTGGGACATTCTGGCAAATGATTTATGGGCAGTAGTGGAGGAGTCTAGAACAGGTGGTTTCATTCTTAAAGACTTTAACAATACTTTCATAGCACTGATCCCAAAAAAGGAAAACATATCTACCTTCCATGACTTCAGACCCATTTCTTTGTGCAACACGATCTACAAAGTGATCTCTAAAGTGATAGCCAACAGGCTAAAATGTATTCTGGAAGAAGTTATTTCCCCGGAATAGAGTGGTTTTGCCCCCGGTAGATCGATTTATGAAGGTATTATCTTGGCACATGAGGCAATTCATTCCATCTATCTTTCTAAAAAGGAGAATATGATGATAAAAGTGGATATCAGGAAAGCCTATGATGAGGTTAATAGAGATTTCCTATTAAAAGTTCTTGCAAAATTTGGCTTTGACCCAATCTGGATAGCCTAGATAAAAAGTTGTATTAAATCCCCTAGGTTCTCAATCCTTATCAATGGGAACCCTCATGGTTTCTTCTCTTCCAACAAGGGTTTAAGATAGGGGGACCCACTATCCCCTTTTCTTTTCATTATTATGGCAGAGGTGTTGGGGAGCTTGATTTCGAAAGAATGTAGAGTTGGCCGGTGGAAGGGTATAAGGATTGCTACAGGGGTGGATCCTCTGACTCATCTGCAATTCGTCGATGATACTTTCCTGGTTGGAGAGGCCTCAGCAAGGGAAGCTCGAACTGTAAAACAGGTGATTGATAATTATGAACAAGTGTCTGGACAAAAAGTGAATTGGCTCAAATCTGAGATTTTTTTCTTCTACACTCCACCTCCTAAACAGAGGGAAGTTAGCAACATTCTTGGCATGAAGTTGGGAGCTCTACCAAGTAAGTTTTTAGGTGTTCCCTTATTTGGAGGCGCTAATAAGTCAATAATTTGGAAAAATTTGGTAGAAAGCTACTTCGACAGATTGGAGGGATGGAAAAGTAAATGGCTGACTTTGGCAGGCAGAATTCTGATGTTAAAACCAATTGTCTCAACCATCCCCATCTTCTCAATGACATGCCTAAAAATTCCTAGCAAATTCATCAATGTGATCAAACAGAAAATGAGAAAATTCTTTTGGAATGGAGCTAATGAACAAGATAAAATCCCTCTACTAGCTTGGGAAAAAGTTTGCAGTTCGAAAGTGAAGGGTGGTGTTGGGCTTAGGAATTGGCAAATTATGAATGAAGCTCTGGGAGCTAAACTCTCTTGGAGCATTTATAATAAACCAAATCAATTATGGGTAAAGGTAATGAGGGTTAAATACCTAGACACAATGGAGAATCACAAAATTTTCACAATCAAAAACCCACCCAGGGGATCTGCAATTTGGAACTTCATAGTGAGCAGCAGGAAAGTACTCACTGAACATCTTTCATGGCATATTGGTAACGAAAAGTCAGCTAAATTCTGGGATGATTCTTGGGCGGCGTACCCAATCATAAAACACATGGCCAATTTTTCCAAAGCAAAATCTCTTTTATGCAGGATTTGGGGTGACAAGGTCAAATGACTATTTGGTATGCAAACAAAGCCACCTAGAAGAGGTTTGGTGCTAGAAAGACCTATCAGACGTAGGGCTATCGGATCAACAACAAATGTTGTTAAAACAAGTCTTGGATCAGAGAAAGATTTACCTCACAAAAGGCCAAGACAAAGTAATTTGGTGTGGTTCAAAAGATGGGAACTACTCAGTTAAATTAGGTTATAGACTTCTGGAAGGCTTGGTAGGGGACTGCAAGACAGCTAATGACTTAATATGGCATAAGCATTGTCTACCCAAAGCAGGGGCGTTTGCATGGCTGGCCCTGAAAGAGAGAATTCTAACTGGTGATAAGAGGAAAAGGCTTGGATTGGCAGGACCGACCAAGTGCTTTATGTGTGGGGAAGCTCAAGAGGATCTTGACCACCTCCTGCTACAATGCAAGATAGCGCAAAAATGCTGGTACTTGGAAAAAGGTAAATTGCAATGGCAAAGCCCATTGCCAAATATGCTCAAAGATGTGTTTGATAGTTGTCCAAGGCAAAACAAGAAATCAACTTTCTCAAGCATATGGAACATATGTCCATCACTTGTAATAAGAGAAAATATGGAAGGAAAGAAATTGTAGGATTTTCCAAGACAAGGCTGAGGATGGTAGAAGGCTATGTAGTAGAATTGATCAGGCAGTGGAGGAAACTTTAGGGGCTACAGCTTCTCAGATGGATTCAACAAAAAACCCTTTTACCATAGAGGATATGAAAATACAAAAAACATGGCCTAACATCAAAATAAGGCATGGGGCCTAGCGTTCTAGGCAAATGAGTAAAAAATGTAACTCACCCACAGTATGGACTCCACCTCAGTCGGGGTGGATCAAAGCCAATTTTGATGGGGCAGCTCGGCGTGGAGGGGATCTGTCAAGGGTGGGAGTGGTTTTTCGCGATCACAGTGGCAGCATTATAAAATTGGGAGCACAGCGTATCAAACAAGGCACCAACAATGAGGCGGAAGTTTATGCAGCGTGGCTGGCAATAAGATGTGCTAGGAAAATGGGGATTAAAAAACTACATCTGGAAGGGGACTCATTGATCATAATCCAGGCCATCAAAAATGGCCAAATCAAAGCATGGCACCTACAAAACTTCATCTCACTAATTTTAGAGGATTTGAAACTTTTTGAAGAAGTCATGGTTACCCACATCAAACGGGAGGGCAACACAGATGCAGATAAATTGTCTAAATGGGCACTGTCCTTTAATCAGATTAAGGATTCCGTTTTTGAAGTCTTTGACGGCAAGTTGGACTTAGTATAAGATGGGCTAAAACTCGAACTCTAAATGATGACATGACAGGGTCATATCATGCGCTAAGACAACATATGATTATATCTATCTACCGAAGTACATATATGATGTGTGTGAATCACAACTTAGATGATCATTAACCCTTGCTTTGTAATGATTGGAAGCTCAAGCGTGTTACTCTCCGGCTCTTTTGCTTTTGTGCACGTGAATGATAGCAATGAAGGCAGTGATGTGAACCGTTACATGTGCTTCCTTACAACAAGCTTCAATCTATAATGTTTCCATCTATGCGGATGGGTGATGACGTGATACTCACAACGTCAAATAATAATTATCAAAGGTCGTGGCAGCAATCTGATTAACTACTCGCACGAGCCGGCTTTCTTTTTAAAGAAGCCAAACTTATTGCATTTTATCTTTCTTCGGCTAGCTAGTGTATGTGCTCTTTTTTGTGCAGGTTTGTTTGGCAACAGGATGGAAGCTACATTCACCTTCCAAACAAAGAAGCAGCAGAAAGCTCTTTACGGACCGGTGGAAAATTGAAGACTAAGACTACTGCTCAAATGCCCTTCAGAGGAAGTAAAGCGGTGCAGGGGACGCTGGGCTTTTTCTTCCAGCAAGCCACACACCGGTGGAAATGCAATGTGGATATAGCTGCCATGATTTTGGCATGGGGCCTGGAATTGGGGATTGCCGAGGAGGATCTCCGCTGGGTCATGAACTCTCTTTTTGAACAGGAACTAATAACTGGGATGGATTCTGTTCTTGAATGGGCGCACTCGGGATATGGCTTTAATTTCAGTGAGTACTTCAAGAGTCCAATCACAGTGGAAGCATTGGGGTTCGTGTCGTTTGTCCGCTGGCCGAATATGGTGAACCAAAGACTTTATCTAAGTCATATAACGGCGGAGTGGAATTCTTTAATGGAAGCAATCAGAATTTATCAGAATGCGCAGAAGAGGCGGAGGCCAAGGTTTTTGAGTGTCATCTCGAGGAAATGACGAAGTGCAAGACGTCGACCACCCCAGTGAACCGGTCTTAACCCACCTGCAAGTTTTTGTGTCTAAAAAGTGAACTAGTTTTGCAGTTTCCAATTTTTGATGAAGGGAACCGGTTTTAACCCACCTACAAGTTTTTGTGTCTACGAAGTGAACCAGTTTTTGCAATTTCCAGTTTTTTATTAAGGGAACCGGTTTTTGTTGTTTCCGTTTTTCGATGAAATGAACCGGGTTTTGCCAGTTTTTGTAGCTTTGGATGGGGACCCATGGTTTTTTTGTATGACCCAAGCCCTCATAGGGGTTTAAATTTCAGCCTTGTTTGCAGTATTCTTGTAATGTTTAGGGATGGGCTGATAAATTTATAGGTTACATGTTATACTCTGGGCATATGATAGGCCCCTTTTGAATTGTAATCGAATACTTTCATATAATAATCAATTAAAAATCAATATTACCCACCAAAAAAAAATAACCATTATTTCTCAATTCTGCAAACACCATAGGGTAGCCCACTGCGTCCACTGTTCATCTGGATCCCTTACTAAAAGTAGTAAGGATCCCTCTCAATCATCCATTGACTTACTATAAATAGTAAGTGTGTGAAACTGAGTCAAACGAAGGCCAATTTTGAACCAAACTGAGTTCCAAAGAAGAGAATGTTGTGCCAACTGCCCACCAGGACCCTCTAACCATCTGCTTTAGCCTACGAGGGCCAAAATAATAGGCTAAACCATCAAAAACAGGAACGAGCTAAGAGGGGACATTACACCACGCTATCCTACGGATAAGATAGTGTTACTAGAAGTGGTAAAGCAGTTGGTGGTGTACAATAAGGTGCAAAGCAATAGACACAAGAACGGCATTGTTTTTCCTATTTCACTTGGACAATCCATAGAAGTATGCCCCTCTCTACAAGCAGCTGACAACTCCGAAGAAGAATTGTCATCTTACTCACTCACACAATATGTTCCTAGAGATAATTTTGATCCCTATGGAAACATAAGAAAGGCCGATGGGAAAAAGCATAAACACAAATGGCAATTGGAGGATTATTGGATAATGCTCAAGATGATTTTGAAGTAAGGAGGATGTACTCCAAGCTAACCATTCACATCATTCGGAGATGTAAAATCTTTAATGTTGTCGATCAAGCACAAGACAGCGGTAAACGTCTACAGCCTACCTACGAAGAAGAGGACAAGGAAATAAAGGTCAATTGGATTAATGTAGAAATCACAGATTTGAAAGATTTGATGAAGCCAGTCTTGGCCTACACACACAAATGGGTAGATATCCTGTTGGCATTTTTGATGTTTATGTTGTGATTGTCATTGATGGACACACACTTGTATTGAGATCCCCTTTATATGTATGAGCTAGAGCTCAACTGGTATTTGTTTCAACCAGTATGTTGTATTCTAGTCTTTAGACTATTGGTGATTTTGCAGAATGTGTTTCCCGGTCTGAAGCGGCATGTCGACCCCAAGCGGCTCGTAGATCTCAAGCGGTACGAGGGAGCAAAGCGGCATAACACATTCTTACTAGTCTTCATTTTTGTCAAACCGGCAACCGGTATTTTGTATGAACCGGTAATACTCTGTGATGAGTTACCAACCGGCATTTTGTGATGAGTTACCAATCCACCGATTGATTGACGATGCCAACACACTGACGGTGCTTTTTGTGTCGTGTTACTGAGTATGTCTAGATTCATTGAACCTAAGAAATTGTAATGTAATCCTATTGGACTGACATGAAATCAGATTCCTTTAAAAGGAAATCATGTCTAGGGTTTTAGGTTGTTGTGACTAGGGTTTAAGGTGGTTGTTGAGTTGTTGTAAGAGCGATCTTATCTGAGAAGATCAAGTTGTAACTGAGAGAGAGATAGAGAAGACTGAAGTAATGCTAGAATGCATTAGCAGTGAGCTATACTGGATCTAACCAAGCAGTTTGTGCTATTAGATAGATCAAACACTTATTGATTACTCACATCTTTGACAAGTCTGTAGCCCTTAACCGGGTAGGCCCAAAAGCCTATTGTAAAATCCTCTAACAAGGTGGTTCACTTCTGTGAATCTAAAATCCTCTAACAAGGTAGTCTTTAATCGGACTTATCTCCTAACAGAGATTGAGATTCCTAACAGGATCTGTTCTGGTGAAGAACATTGTAAGACCTTAATCGGTCTGGTTTCTATTCTGCAGATAGTGACTTGTGAGTTCCATCTCACCGTGGTTTTTCTCATTTGGGTTTCCACGTCAAATATCTTGTGTTATGGTTGTATTGCTTTTGTGGGTGAATGCATTATTTGCATTTTGGTTTGCATGTGTGATAACTGGTCTGTCTGTTAAACTGTTTTACCGGTTTATCTTCAGACTGTTTAAGTGTCTAAGTACAGAGATTTTTGGCATACTAATTCACCCCCCCCCCTCTTAGTATTCATCATATCCTGCATCATAAATTGAAAGAACAAAATGTGCAATTAACATTTGACTTAGTGGGAAGAGCAGACTTATCAGATGATAATGAAGAAGATGCAAGTGCAAGTGGAAGTGCCACCTGTTCAACCCAAACCAAAGGTTCCAAGAGAAAGGAGAATCATGAAGAAAGAGGATCATCATGTAAGACGCATAAATCAATCTCTAGCCATCCTTCCACTAGTACCTCTTCCAAGCACAAAGTAGAGATGAATCAAGATGGAGGCTATGAGAACCAAAGGCTTGAAGGAGACTTGAGTCGTGGAGTGAATGAATCAATGGAATCTACAATCCAGAAAAACAGAAGTGAGAAGCAAAACAAAGGGAAACAGCCACAAGACCCAAGATAATTTTGTTCCCAACATCCAAGTAAACAATGAGGACGAAGGTAATTAGTCTATAAATATAGAAGAAGATAGTGATGAGACGACCTCTCCCCCTAGAGATGACCAATAGCCCGAAGAAACACAAGTAGGAGAAGGAAGATCCGCTATCCCGGCATGGCTCAAAGAGAGGCTTGCAAAAGAAGTAATAATAGTGAATGAAGAACCATTGGGTGATTAGGATGGTCTTCTAAGTCAAACTCAAAAAATCACTGAAAAGAAGAAAGCAACAAAGATGTCCAGAGTGATAAGGGATAATACAGGTTCTCGAGTCATACAAATCACCACTCCAAGGGTAGATAAATTTGAAGGCGAGATTATGACAAAAGAATATGATTTGGAAACTATTGAATTGGGTCCACCTACCACTGAGCAAGCATTGGGTGATATGAATGATTCAATGAAAACAGTCCATGATATGCTTAGGATGGAATTAGAAAAGAATAGGAAATTGGAGAGAGAAGTGCATGGAGAAATTACTTCCAACAATTCAAGGGACCATTGACACAACATGATCCATCAGCTACACCACCACCGCTGCTTCCTCCAAAATCAATGGATCACACAGAGAAAGTAAGAAATTCAGCACATCTAATGGATACTTGGATAAACAAATCCCTCAAGAATGCTAACAAATTCGTAAGAGATATAATGAAGATACTTGATAAAG
This sequence comes from Cryptomeria japonica, assembly GCF_030272615.1. Lineage (NCBI taxonomy): Eukaryota > Viridiplantae > Streptophyta > Pinopsida > Cupressales > Cupressaceae > Cryptomeria > Cryptomeria japonica. Next base: position 559,069,914 of record NC_081414.1, on the reverse strand, counting down.
CTGTGACAATCCTCGGAAGAACTCAAACTCTCATGGTGGCATTTGACACTTTTGTCTACACTAGGGACTTCACTATCCCCATTTTGCAAGAAGGAAGACATCTAAGCAGATTTTGGTGAACGAAGGGATATTGAAAGATGGACAGTTACCGGACTTTCTACATTGGAGCAACTTGTTTCGCATGAGGAAGATTATTTATGGAGATATCAACGATGGGTGCAATCAAGTTGATGAAGCAATCCATCTGATTCATGACAAGATTGTGGAAGTAGCGCAAATCATTCTTGAAAAGGAGATAGACGTCGGGATGCACATAGATACCAATGAGTTGGAAGAAAGAGTGAAAGTCGTATTCCATGGAACTGATGGGTTGATAACGAAGAAGCAACTAGATGACATACATGCACTCATGGTACTTGTTAGCAAGACAAGAGATTTTGAGCCAGGATGGGAAACTACTTTTGTCTTGGCTATTAATGAAGTTAGTTATTTGGAAGATCAACTGAAGAACCTGCCGGCAGATCCAATAACTGAAATTGAATGCATAACGACTAGATTCATTGAATTTGCCAAAGGGGAAAAAGATTAAGGCAACAAGATTCTAGATGACACTTTGCTATAATCCTATGTGGCAATGAATTTTCTTATTGGAGGGTTCCTCCTCGTAATTTGTGCCAAATGGATGTCACATTCCCATTGGCTAATGTTTTCGGTGATGTTTATCTAGATAGGTTTTGATTGTAGTAAACCCTAATTAGGGTTTAGGTGGCGAAATCTTGGCCCTTGATCTTCATTCAATCTTGGCCATTTGTCATAATTGGGAGCACTATATAAGCCCCTCTCATTTTCATTTGTAAGAGATTAGAGACTTGAAGTATTGCTGCTGTTTTGCTACTGGATTAATAAAGACATTGAAGTGTGGTGTTTCAATCCTTGAAGCATTTGCATTATTATTCATCTTCTCAATTCAAGCTTTAAAATTTATTTAAGTGTCTAAGTTGAATGATAGAACGTTGTGCATGATTCATGGTGAAACTCCTATCCATACCACTAGCAATTTATTGATTGCAAATTCGCCTTGTGTGGTCAACTAGAATTCTTGAATGAGCTTAAGTTCAATTGTTAGTCAATCATTGATATGCATTCAATTAATGGTGTCTATGCTTGGTAATAATTTGAAAATTTACTCAATTTCCTTACAAGATTGCATTAGCCTTTGTGGAGTTGTTCTTGTATGTCAAAGCAAAGACTAATAGAGTTTCATCAAACATCATCCTTCGTCCTTGCATTCTAAGAAGTAGATTAATAATTCTCAACCTTTCAACTTTTGCATTTTCTTTATCAAATGTCTAGTAGTAATAGTAAGAGAATCACATTGCATATTATTTGAAAAGCACTCCTTGAAATTGAGACATCCATCTCTTAAGAAGCATATACAAAAGGCCCTTTGGATTACCAGCAATCACATCAACCAATTGAGCTATCCACACGTCAAGACCTGACTAAAGAAACCTTGGAGTCATCTTGGTTAATCATTTTACTTAGCATCCAAGAAGATTTTGATCAAGAGAGGATAGAATACCTTTGGTATTTTATTCTGTGTTCGATTGTGCTAAAAAACAAATCAACAATATGCATTATAACAGTTCATTAACTTTGCATGATCTTGACATTCATGAGAATGATTGGAAGAAATAATTATTGGTGACAACTGAAAATGAAGTGCATACCTTCTCTGAATTGGATGGCACAAAAAGACTTGTTGCAAATTTAATCCAAAAGACACAAAAAGTCTAAAGATCAACATGAACAAATTGTTACCTTTGCTGATTCGCAAATAATTAAGAGCACAATGAAGGAAATGAAATCAGCATACTTGCACATGATCAATGATAGGGATGGGACTACCAAATTTGCAGATGAGGCTTTATCTATGTCCAAGGAAACAAAGGTAAAAGTTAGTAAGCTCACCTTTAAGCTTAATTCCACAAAGCTTGCATTAGTTTGTAGCTATGATCAAATTCCTTGTATGGGCCGATATAGCTAATATAATTGTCTAATTTGCCTATTGGCCTTAGACAATCATAGATCCGAAATTATATGTTTATAACTACATATTGATTTAAAAGGTGCGACTTATATAAGAAATATAATACGGTTAGTTAGTGGTTTGTTAAGTGGCGCCCAAACTTAGTATGCCTCCTCCTTGTATAAGTCGTGTTCCTTCATAGAGGGCCGACTCTTGGTGAAAGGGTGCAACACATATATATGCATAAGGTTCGGTCTCATTCAGGATAATGAATTGAATAGAAGGGAAAAAGCAACTCATCTACATCTACAGCCTGTGCATTGACATCTACAGCCCGTGCATTCTCTATAGCAGATCGCCTTCTTATATTGCAGATCGAACACAATATATGTGCAGACCGAGTATTAGCGGAGTTGTGTGAATTCATTAGCAGAGTAGATTGAAGGCAAGGCAGATCTCATACACATATGAGAAGAAGCAGATCGTATATTACCTGAAGTGCAGATCGAACACATATCATTGTGGGCAGATTAATCAGTGATTACATTGCAGAGTTATTTGAGGAGAAGTCTGAATCAACTGCCTTGTACATTCGGCTTCTTACAGCAGTTCAGTTTGCATCTCCTTCAGTCTAAAGTAACTAGATCCATCTATAAGCTTCAAGGAGTGAAGCAATTCACATTGGTCTTTGTACTTGATCATTGTAACAGCATCTTGCTGTATAATTTCCGTGCTCAGGGGAGACGATAACAGTATATCGTCTATGGTTGGGAGGGCAACAATGATGTGAATCATTGCCCGTGGTTAATCTAGCACACCCTATGATTACTGTGCATGGTCATCTTCTTGTGATCCTAGTATTGTAACAATTCAACAGGAGAAAGTGAACAAAGAAAGAGCAAATGAAATCGAGCAAATGATTGAAAAGCTTGATAGCATTCAGGAAGATTTTGATCTACTAAATTTTTCCAAGAAATTAGAAAGTAGAAGTTTAGATCAGCAGGACGATTGGATTGAGCAAGAGGATAATGATTAGTATTCAGTTTATTGATAACCCATTGTTTGAGATGGACGCAAAGTTCTCTTTTGATAATCTAATTTTTGAATTGGGTGAGGGAGCACTTCCTGATTTCAATGTTATGGTTGGTGATAGTCATAGGATTTGGGATACAAGTGAAATTCCTAGTCGTGAGGTAATCACGAGATTTGGGATACATGTGAAATTCCTAGTTGTAAGGTGATGACTCAAGATTGGCGTGGTGATCTAGATTACAGAGTCAGAGTTGTTCTCAACCTTCCAATCAGCCAACATATGACTTTGGTTGCTTGCACACAAATGGATAGGAATGTAATTCCAAGGAGTATTTTGCTGTTGGAGTTGAATAGTGGAGGTGATCTGGTCACTGGATAAGTCCTTTCAATCATTTCCATGCTCAAATCTTTAGCACTTGCTATTTAGGTGGTGGTTTTCAGTGCTTTTTGGTAAGGGTTACCATTTTTAGCAGTGGCCATATTTAGCACTTACTATTTATAGTAAGTTTTAGTTTATCTCAAGATTGGACCAGTTTAGTGTTTGGGCACACTTACTATTTTTAGCAGTTGCTATTTTTAGTAATGGTCTATTTTTAGCAGTTGGGCCGGTCTCTGTTTCTCCAACAGTGTAATATTTCACACTTGGATGTTGGATGAAGTTTTATTATGTTCAGAGAAATATATTTTGATTTTTGTGACCTAAGTCTTTAACATTGTTGTTTTATGACTTAAGTGATTTGTACCCCTTGGCGTAGTTGCACAACATTGTTTCTAAAAAGGGGGCCTGATATGTTTTAATGGGACACCAAGAATTAAGAGATTTATCTTTTTTTAAGGCTAAATTTTAGGCTCCAAAAGTTGACACCTAAGGGGGAGAAAACTAATATTTTCAAAAGGTCTATTATATGTTTCAAAAAGGGGGATGACTAGGGGATATAAGGAGACAAAAGTAAATTAAAATGTTATATTTGAAACTCTTAAAAAGCTATAACTTTTATGGGAATTTGAACTTGTAGTTTTGGAGGGAAAATGGTTGAAACCGAAAAAAAGGCCTATTAATTCATGTTTGAGCTCTCATTTTTGTATCTTTCTTTCGACAACATAACAAGATTGCTTCCAAGGTTTTAATTTCTGCTAGTTGAGGACAAAAACCCTCATCTTTGCTTGTTGGTTTCAGTGGTGAGAGATCCACCCTAGCCAGTAGGAGTGATTCTACTTCAGGGGTCACATTGGTATTCACAAAGTTCCTGATTTCTCTCATTTTGGTGATGTTAGAATGAAGATCTATAGTGTTTTTTGAAGTGGGTTTGCAGTTTTGGTGTTGTGTGTGCTAAATTGATATATGGAATGAGTTTGGAGAAGATTAGATGCTTTTTTCAAAGTGCTGGAGCGAGTTTAGTGAGTTCTGGAAGTGCTTTTCTGAGTAGCTGAGAATCAAAGATTTACTCGTACCTCTGAAGATCGAAGACAAACATTCTGGGTATTCTTCCATTGTGTTTCTCTTCACTGGGAGCTAACTTTTGCACTATTATTTGTGAGATTTGAAGAACTGAATTTATTATTCAATATCCTGCCTAGAGCTGGGTGCCATCTCCTTGCTAGCATGTGGGTTTTGGTGAATATTGTAATCTGCATATTAGTGATTCAATATGATCTTGAAAGTGGAGTTTCCTAAGTTAAAATTCTGTATATGATTACTTGTTGTTTTTAAAGATATCTGAAGGAGTTTGGAGTAGTTGCTGATTTGATAAAGAACAAAAACTATATACTTCTTGGCATGTTTACCAGGTTTAGTGTCCCTCCCTGATTTATCTTTTCCTTTTGTGCTTCAATAGACTATTTTGTCATAGCATAGACTATTTTGTGATGCTTGGATTAAACTATTGTGGATTTACATGTGATTTAGATGCTTTATCATGGATTTTGGACATATTATATTGCATTTGACATCACTATTTCATGTGGATGATGACATATGGTTGTTATATGGGTTATTATGATGATAGGTGCTCATTTGATGACTTGTATGTATCTCTTTCTATGTGTTGTTTATACTCATTTATGATGATTTGAGGATATTTTATGATGTGTTAACCCTATTTCATGATGTGAGATTTATTATGATATTGCTTGATTGTTTGCGAGTGTCTTCTATTGTCTTCATGATAGGGACAATGTCACATCACTCATTGCGAGCAGGATGTGCCATTGCAATTCTCTATCACTTGCATGTATTATATATATATGTCGTATAGTGGCTTTGTGGATACGATACAAGATTTGCAGGTACCAGACATCGACTCCACCTGGCTTCACAGGTCTGAGCGTGTCTTATCCCAATCGCAAGTTGATCGGAGATGACATAAAATCTTATTCTACACTAAAGGTTTAAAATTGATTACCCTTGTCAATCTTGTGTGAGTTGTAGTTCAGTGTTGAGTGATCTCTTGAGTTGTCTCTTGTTGGTATGTTTGGAGTGTTGTATGTATTGATTGGTTTAATTATTAATTTATTAAGTAATTTATATAGTTTAATAATGTTAAATTAAATTAATAGGTTTATATAGTTTATAATAATAAAAGAAATAAATATAGTTGACAATAATAAAATAAATAAATATTTGGTAAATGATTTTATAGTCATTGGATGTTTATTATTATTTATGGGCTTTTGGAATTATTATTGATATTATTATTAATATTACTTTGTAATAAAGAAGGCTTTGATATTTTATTAATTAAATAGCCTTTGATTATATTTTATTGTGGCTTTAATTTATTTATAACCCTTGGTTTATTCTATTTATTTATTGGGCTTTATAGTTAATTGTGCCCATGGGTATTATTTTATTGATTGATTTATTATTTACCTCTTGGGTTGATTAAATATTATTTTACCTACCCTTCCGTGTAATTGGTTGAATTATTGGGTAAGTAAATTAACTATTATTTTATTCATATTTACCTTGGAGTTTGATATGGGTTGGTAAGGAATATTATTTTGTCTATTATTTTTATTGGCCGACACATTCTATGGTTTTGGTTTTGGTTTTCTATTTAATTGCTTTCCTATGATTTCACGGGGGTTGGTTGGCTTCTCGGATGCACTTTCTGGAGTTGGATTTTGATTGCTTGTTGGAGTTGGATTGCTTGGGCTTGTTTGGATTTCAACCTTCTTTCTCAATTTTTCATTCAGCATTTACCAGGTTGGTGGATTTTTTCTCTTGCATATTCAGTTTTGAAAAGATTGTCTGCGTCGTGCTTTCTCGGGAGATTTGGGAAATAATTATATAGTTTTGTATAGTTTCAAGTTTGATTTATAATATTTGCATTTATATATTATAGTTGAAACTATATTAGATTGGGGAAATTTGTATTGTATTGTGCGCAGCCGTGAATGGCGGCACTGTGAATGTTGTTTGTGAGTTGTTGGCTTCCTGTATGTTGATTCTTGCTTAAGATTCAAGGTTCGGTCCTTGTTTTTGAGCCTTTGTATTGTGTGATAGAAGTCGGGAGTTCATGTTTATTTGTCTGTGAGTTTTCATGTCCAAATAATGCCGAGAGTTGTTTTCTCAGAACCTTGGTTGAGCCTTATATGTTTGCTATTTGTACTTGGTACTTGGCTCTTTAGGTTTGTTTTGTGATTGCGTTACTATTGGGTATATTTTCGGAACCTTATATTGTTTCTATGATTTTATTTTACTTCCGTAAGATTATTATTTCCGTCTGTGTATCTGAGCATTTGCGCTAAACCGTTAAGCATTTGCGATGTTCTATTTAGCATATGCATTGTTTTACCAGTTAAAAGCGCTGTCATAATCATCATATGCGTTGTTTCAGTATAAATGCGCTAATCTGTGTTGCATAAGCGGTCTTACTTATCGTATGCAATGTTATGTATGTCAAAAGCGCTGTAGAAGTTTGTAAAAGCGCTAAACCATGAGGTAAAAGCATATTTTGGCATTTTCCTTTGTTTTGAGTCTTTTCCAAATTTTTCCGAGTTCAGTATGGGTTTTTCCGACTGTCAGTCATTTCCAGGGGTCTGTCCAAAGGCTGTGTTGTGTTTTCTAATACTCTTGGATGTTCGGAGTAAGATTTGACGCATTATTTGATCACTTGTATTGTTGCAAGAGGAGTGATGCCTTGCCATGGATTCTTTTCTCTATGATGTTGTGTGGTCTATGTGACCTATGTGATATACGATATTAATTCTTGTGCATCTATGATGTTCTATCTTGGTTAGCCGGATTTTGTGTTTGTGAGCCTTTTTGTTTGAGTAGGGGGAGTGGGCTTCCATGAGTCTATCGAGGTCACGAGGAATAGACTGCTAGGATTCTTGAGTAAGAGAGTCAGGGTCTAGACTATTTGGATAGCTCATTGGAGGTTTTCCATTGTAATTGATAAGTGATAACATAATAATTAATACTAGGTGGGTTGGGTAGACTAACTCATCTAAGCAAGATAATAAATGTGCTTGTGGTACCCATCTCATGGATAGAAAAACTAGAGTGAGTTGGTAGATCTGGTAACCAGGTAAACCGTACTACCTTGATTTCCTCAAAGGTTGAGACAGTTCCACATGTGTATCCTATGTGGTAGCATGTGATGACACTCTTTCCCTATGTGTTGATCATAATTCCTTATGTCTTGTTGTAGAGTCACCTCTAGAGGTTTTCTTGGTTGTTTGGTATGTTTCCATGGTTGTGTTGGAGTTATTTCCTCTTTGGTTGATAGGTGTCAGCTTAGATCTAGAGTGTGTGGGGGATCTTGTGTCATCTCCTAGCACGGGGGTGGTTCCTTTGGTTCCACATGGTCGGGTGGTTGGTGCCTTTCTTCCATTGGGATGTTCTTCAGTAGATGCTTTTCTTGGATGCCTTACATGGATGTGGATCTCTTATCTCTTCTCTCGTGGGTGGATATTTGTAGTAGCTTATTGTTCATGATTCATTAGTCATGTATATGTAATTGTATTTGAAAGCTATGCTCATTGTTGTAAAAGACATTGTACTCTTGTATCTAGTAGATGTATTAGGGAAAATGAGTATCATGTATATCTTGAGAATGATTCATTAATTGGAAATATTGACATTGAAATATGGATGTGTACCTTGTATTTAGATGATGTAATTAGTTCATATTGCTTTGATTAATAATGTGGTACTTGGTATTGAAATGTTCATTGAAGTTAAAGGAGATGATTGGTTGGGTATAGGAACATTTAGTATTGGTACTTTAAAATGAATTTAATAGGATGGTTAGAATATTCATTGTTGGATGTAATTAATCTTTGTTAAGTAATGGATCCTATGTGTATGCATGTAGAGTTAGATGGATAATATGTTTAGGTTGCTTTTGGTTAATGGAAATTTATATGATATCATGTTCAGAATGAATGCTATTGGTTAGGAATTGTTCAATGTTTAGCTTAAGTAGTGGCATTGAGATACCCTAGGGAAGGTAGATGTTATAATGTGTTTTATTTCCGCTTGTGTATCATGGTTTGTGTATTATGTATATGATGTGTAATCATATGTTGTGTTAAATGCATATGAGTGGTTGATTATATATGTTGTATTAGCTTATGTGATGTTTTAAAAAAAATTGTTATCTCTATTTTGCATGTTAGTTAGTGTGTTTCTCTAGGGTATTTTTGGCGGGCATTACACCAGGTCTGCAATTGTTTCAATAAGTCTGATTTCTAATTACTGTTGTTGCATTATGATTTGTATTGGTTTTCCAAGTTGATTTGAAAGCAAGTATATGCGTAAACTCTTCCTATGTAATATTATTTTCAAAACATGCAGCATCATGATGAATGAAAAAATGAAATACAAAACACTTATGCAATTCTGTCTCTTTCTATCACAAAACACAAAAACAATCAAGGGTGGACATTACGGATAACAAAGAAATCATTCAGCCCAAAAGGCCCCCATTTAAGTGTTGAGAAATATACGAGTTCAATACTAAGGTTGTGAAATTCAATCTCTATCCAATAAACCAATCAAAGGATGAGATACAAGACTTGGACAACTACAACATGAAAATCTGAAACTTATATGTAAATCTGAAAATTAAGTTTATTTGAAGTGGAATAACAATGATTAGATCATTTTTCTTTATGATGTTAAAAGTCAGTCTTCATATCATGTTTATTAACACTACCTTATGTGAACATATAACAACAATAAATAATGAATAAAGTCACCATAAGATAGAAACAAAAAGGCACAAATCTTTAATGTCCCCACTTTGAAATAAAATTTAAGGGTAAATATTAATAATAAAATTTAAATTTAAAAGAATAAAAAATAAAATGAAAATGAAAATATAAAAGAATATAATTAAATATAACTAAAAATTTAATTAAGTTAATGAATGGACAAAAGGCATGAAATGATAAGTTGTGACACTCTCAAATATGAAGTATAAAAGGGACAAGAGGGCCTCATTTGAGAGGAGATGATATTGGGGAATCAGAAGTACAGAACTGTAATGTCCCCATTCAGGACTTCCCTTGGTTTAGACCTGAAACAACAATTCTAACTTAAAATGAGAGCTGTAATGTAATTACAAATATAATTTCATTAATTCTGAAAATATTTTTTAATAATTTTTAACTCATAATGCTAAGAATAGTTTGGAAGATCGAACTTATCTTGATAGATTTCTTGATTTGACAATGGATTTATGCTGATCATAAATCTCCCATAAAACTGATTACTGTCTCCTTACAATCTGCTATAGAATTTCTTGCAGTCTCCTCATAAATTTGTCATAGAATTCTTCACCATCTCTTCACCTAATCCGTTCATACAATCCTTCATGAATCTGCGAAAAAAATTTGTACACTCCTATTCATTGGACCTGCAGTACTTATCCCCATTATTAATGCATGATTGTTCTTAATGAATGGTTCACTGCCTTTCATTATATAATTGCTCTGTATTAATTATTACTGTTATTAATTACAACACTTCTATTAATCGATGCCCTCAATACATGTGCATGGTGTTGATGTGTTTTTTACGCACATGCGAACACAAAATAAAATACCTCTCAAACATCCTGACAATATATATGGAATATAACTTAAAGTATAAGAATACTTAAATGTTATATTCCATATATGAATCCTAACGGAGAGACTAACTTGTCAAACAACTTCATGTTGAAGGAGAGATGAGCAAACTTCATGTTGAAGGAGAGGTGAGCGAACTTCATGTTGGAGATGAGATGAGCGAACTTCATGTTCAAGAGGAGAGGAGCGATCTTCATGTTCAAGAGGAGAGGAGCGAACTTCACCTTGGAGAGGAGATGAGCGAACTTCATGATGAAGATGATACGAACGAACTTCATGTTTCACCACTATAGAGCAAAGTTCCTTCCTTCATAACTTAGCATTTTAAAATGAAATTGACAACTTCATGTTCAAGCACTTTGGAGCGAAGTTCATAACCTAGCAAAATGAAGCGATCTTGAGACAAAATATATCAACTTTGTGCATTAAGGAAGAAGAGCGAAATTCCCAAATTCATGAGTTGAAGGGAGTGAGCAAAGTTTTAACTTCATGTTGGAGGAGAGATGAGCGAAGTTCATATTTTCACCAAGAAGAGCGAATTTCATAAGCATGAGCAAAATTGAATAAGAAAGGATAATCGCCTAAGAAGGATACAATATCAAATGAACTTCAGGATCCCATTGAGAGGAGCGAAGTAGAGTAATTTCTCAACTTCAGCTTCAAGGAGAGAGGAGCGAACTTCAATTTCAAGCAACTAAGAGCGAAATTTTTACTTCATGAGTTAAGTGAAAGGAGCGAATTTCATGAATTGGAGGACATGAGCAGACTTCTTCACATTGAAATTAGAGAAATGAAGGAAATTTGATAGCATTTACTTCATGAGTTGAGTGAGGGGAGCGAATTTCAAAGAATAAATTTTGTAAACACATCACTTTTGGAACAAACTTCATATGCACACCACTAAGAATGAACTTCATGAGTTCAAGAAGGAAAGCGAATTATAACTTCATGATCAAGCCTACAAAAGCGAAAATCATCTTCATGAATTGAGATAGGGGAGCACTTCATGAATTGAGGTAGGAGAGCGCACTTCATGAAGTGAGGTAAAAGAGTGAACTTCGTGAATCCACACAGACGAACGAATTTATAAACTCACCTAAGGCAGCGGACTTCAAGATTCATGATATAACAGAGAACTTCAAACTTCACCTTCAAGCATATAAGGACGAATTTCATGAATGCAAGGATATCAGCGAGCTTCAAGTTTCGATGGATATAAGTGCCTTCACAAACTGAAACAGAAGAACGCTTCACAAATTAGAGATCAAGAACGAACTTCGTGAATTGCATAATTGAAGCGAACTTCGTGAGTTGAGGAAATGGAGCAAATTTCATGCAAGTGAACTTCATGAGTTGAGAAAGATGAGTGTACTTAATAAGCAAGGTGAGAGAAACAAACTTCATGTACATGCCACTTAGGGTGATCTTCATGTTCAAACCCACATGAGCGAATATCAACTTCATGAATCAAGCTTCATGAGCGAATTTTAACTTCATGTTTGAGATAAGCGAGCTTCATGTAGGTGGCTTCAACGGAAAATTCCAACTTTACAAACCAAGGGATACGAATGAACTTCAAGAATTAAGACATGGGCGAACTTCATGATTTGATCTACATTAACAACTTCATGATCTCAGTGAAGTGACTGACTTCAAAGACAAGGAGAACTTAATGAGCATCAATAATGGAATACACTTTAGAAGCTCCTCTTCACGAGCAAAAAAGCAACTTCAAGTGTTGCTTCATGATGGCAAATCCTCTCTATATGCTTTAATCAGCCTATATTAAGTATGTGTAATACTTGCTTGTTTCTTTTGCAGGACATGATGAGAGTCACAAGAGAAAGGATTTGGAGTTTCAAAGGAGAAAGACAATGGTGACATCAGAAGTACATCAATACTTCAAAACTAAGATCTACACCTCGCACATCTATGATTGAAGCCTACATCGAGCACAATTGAAGAAGCAGACAATTTCAAAAGAGTTAATCAAAGCTAGAAGATCAAACCTACGAAGTGTGAAGTGGCATCCTAATCATTATCCCAGTCACCACTCGCCAATCAGGGAAGGTCTACCCCTGCATGTCTTGATTCAACACACCTGATTCACCAGTGATGGCACAAACTTCGAGGCACCTACCCTTATCATCTATTTGTCATGCCAAAGTGTTGTAATTATTTCATTGGCCGAACTAAGTTTGTTGTAACAAACCCTAATTAGAGTTTTCATTGTAAAATCTTGGCCATTGGTTTCAAATGGATCTCAGCCATTGAATTGTATTGAGAGCATTATAAAAGGCTCAAGTCTCTCATTTGTAAAGGTTAATAGCTAATAGTGAGTAGAATAGAATAATAGAAGAATAGCAATTAGAATAGAAGTAGATTAGGAGAGGGAAGAATTATTGGTATGACTTGTAAATGAGATACTCTTTTCATTGAAGTTATGGTGAAATTTGTTATTTCAACAAGCCTCATGGTTCTACTTCTCAATTTATTTTCATGTTGATTAGATTGAATGGAAGAAGTTGTTGAATGTATTCATGTGGAATCCGCCTAATCCATACCACTAGCCTCTTGCTACTTGTAAGTGCGCCTTGTGTGGTCAACTGGAATGATATGAGCTTAACTCTAATCGTCCTACACTCCTTGCTTATGAATTAACTTGAATGGTGATCAATGTTTGATGGTATTGATTCGAACATCCTTGAAATGTCCTTAGAAGATTGCACTGAGCTTGTGTCAAATTGTTCAGTTTGATGGTGAGACCTTGCTCGGTAGGATTCCATATAGTCATTCATCTATATTCTTACATTCTAGGTCCTAGCGTAGATTTCTCAAACCCTATCTCTTTTGCTCTTTTTTACCTTCTAATTGAGTAGATAGGACCTAAGTTCCAGCAAATTAAGCATTCAGGCATTCGAATGTAAGTCCCTTGTGATTCCAGCATAATCACACCAAACCAACTAAGTTTATCCACACGTAGTGACCCTACATATGAAACCTTGGAGTCTTTCTTGGATGAACCTTAAGCAAATCTTAAGCATCCAAAAGATTTTGTTCAAGAGAGGATAAGATACTTATGGTATTTTATTTTGTGTTCCCATGTGCCTATCAACACATGGGCCCTTATTATATTCGCAATTGCTATCTTCTTTTTATGAGATGTCCTTCTAATGCTAATAGTCTTCCGCAGGTCACATATGATAACAATTCATTGTTGTGTCTGATCATTCTTTAAAATATGCAAATAATGGTGTTGAATCCTGATTGTTATCTCTAATCTGGGCAACCCTGAACGTGCCAAAAGTAGATGCACTACTGGAGCTGATCCAAATATGGATATATGTAAAACCAACAAAATTCGACCAAAAAGACATATTCCTCATCGATGCTGACTGCAATCATTTTGTGGCCACTAGTGGATATTAGTTTGATCGCTTCCCTCAACCAGACTAGCTGATAATGAATATATCGATTACAAATTTCCTTATTCGTTCTGTCTAAGCATGGTTCATACGTACAGATTACACCATACTAGACTAATCATTATAATTCCATTAGTTTCTTTGCTTTTATCGATCCTTCTTATGCATTGATCAAATATCTTGACCGGTTCCAAGCAAGGCACAAACACTTGTATCTTCGTTTGGTCTTCATATATGATTGATATGCTTAGATGATCGCCGACTGTTCATACACCAAGACTCAGTCTCTTAAGTCACTGTTTATACATTAGTTGACCCATTGCTTCTCTTCGCTGCATAATATCTCTCTTCCCTTTATCGGATAAAATAGTTGGCACCTATGTTACTCTTCCTCATAAGATTGCATGCATTTCCCCATCTATTCTGCTAATTCAAGTGCCATCCAAATAATCAACCTCCTTTTTTTTCTATGCCTCTACTTGGGCGACCATTATATATGTCACGGGATGGAGAACTCAAGAGACACATCCCTTGTTTCTTCAAATCGTTTGACTCTTCCTATTAATAATCTCGCCTTTACTTAAATCGTGCATCTTAATCATTCTTCCCATAATTGCATTATTAACATAGCAGTTCCCAACGATGATCGAATATACATCAGGTATTGTGTGTGTTTGCTTGTGACGGGGTCCACTGATGTTACCCTTGCTAATAACAATTGACATGCTGTATTTACAGATCCTCATTTTGATGGTCTTCATATACGATCAGGTCTTTAATTAGAATTATAAGGATACAATTCAGAAAATATAAGGTTTATCATTGACCAATATAATTTCGAGCACAGACTTAGCTGCTTCATAAATCTTTACTTCCGAGTGTTGACTATATCTCTGTCCCTTTTATAATCGTTGCTCATTAGACATAACTAAATATCATTAATAGTCTTGATCATCGTCACCAAATCATTTGATTCCAATTGCATCAACTTCATTATAAAGATAATACAAGGAGCTTTCTCAATATCAACAACATTTGATGAGGTTCAGTTTGGGGAGATCACAAGAACTGACTTAAATAAGAAGTGCAGATCTGATTGTGAAAGGTTGTGTCCCTTTCAAAGGGCAGAAATAATGAAGAGTTGCACTCTTTCAAAGAGTGCTAATGGTGAAAGGGTGTGTCTCTTGCCAAAGGGCATACATGATGAAGAGGTGTGACCTCTCCCGCACATTGAGAAATATAAAAGAAAGGAATCAAAGCATACAGAACATCACCATCAATCAGTTCAGGTCAGAACTGTTATTAAATTACAGGCAGTAACATCTTTGTTCTTGGTGGCTTGAGAAAGGTAACAAAATACTTAGAACTTTGGCGGAAAGAATGGAAGAAGAAAAAAGACATCAGAAAGGGAAGAAACACACAGGCACTTCAAATAGATTGAGGGTTGGAAGAATCCCTCCGTCTATCAATAACAAGCAAAGATAAGCACTTCCAGATCGGAATAAACAGATAGGATACTAAGCTCTTCCAAAATCCAGTGAGTAAAAACAAACGGAATGCATCCCTGTGTACATACACACAGAATCTTGTGGCGATATTTATGATAAAGTTTCTGCATACAGCATATATATATTTCTGATCATCATGTAGACATTCTGCATATTTATACTGATTAATATTCTGAAAATACAGTATGCCATTATCAATCTACTGGGCCTGAATAACATATTCTAAGTAGGGAGAGGAGTTACAGTTAAGATAACGGTGATTGGGGTTATCTCATAGGCACGCCACCTCATGGTTTAAGACCAGGGAGTCCCATGAGGCCAAGGGGGTATAAGGGTGCTGCCCTTGGGCCTGTGAAGTATAGACTTCCTGGGCACCTTACTGTGACAATCCTCCTCCGTCATACTGAATGAAGATGTAAATGTGGAACATAGGATAGGTGAGACAAGTGGAGGAGAACGGTGATAGGACACTCCACGAGGTAGGCCACCTCATTGATGGCATGGGCCACGTGGGGTCAAGGGGGCTTAGTCTGCCCTTGAGCTTAGATGGGGGGGTCTCTTGGGCACCACTCTTGTCCAATCTAGCCTATGTTCATTACATGAATAAATCTTTAGAATGAACTTATGCCTTACCTAGCACAGCTATTAGAATTTGTCATAATCATGTATGCAACACTGTATATATATTTCATCTCTCCTAACCTGTTTGCAGGGTTCCACTCCGGATCTCCAGGTGTTATTATGCTAGCCTACCCTTCTAAATGATAATTAGTGTTACAGCTTTACATAATTTTGGTAATGTTAAAATTAACTATGTTCCACGGGGACGCGTCCCCTACCCTTTTTCCCTCGTACTCGTACCGGGGATGAAACAAGGACGTGGGGACGGGAATTTGCCGTTTCCTAAGCGTCCCCTTTTTGGCAAAAACACAGGGGACGTTTCAAGGACGGTTGTTGGGCAGTAGGGGACGGCAGGGGACGGCCAGTTGTCCCCAGGACAGCCAGGGGACACCTAGGCATCCCCTGATTGTCCCCGGGACAGCTGGTCGTCCCCTATGGCCCAGAATTTTTATAAGTCCAAAATAAATAAATAAACGCATTTTTAATTTACAATAGAAGTTCATCTGGCCCCACCAAGACCCCAAATAAATATTAAAATATAACAAACCTTAATCTAATGCATAAAACAAACAAAAGGAAGAAAAAGACACTCATTTTGACATTTGCAAAATATGAAAAGAGCAGCAAGAAGAGAAGAAGCAGTTGGTTAAGGAGTGAACAGCAGGTGAAAGAGGAATTGGTCCAATTCCTCTGCTGCAAAGAGGAATTGGTCCACATATAGCTTCATCCAATCAGTCAGGAGGAACCACCTTACCTCTAGACGATCAGAGAAGTTAGTGGCCATTGCGGCTACAGGATCGCCAGACTCCTGAGTATCGTCAGACTCTAACCTTATGTTGGGATGTCAATCCTAAAGATGCTATGCAAATTGAGGAGGACAAGACACCTCCAGGATTGCTTGGGGTTCCATTGGTTGAGGAGGCAGCCCCTCATATTGATAGTGACTCAGACAGAGACTCTAGCTCTAATCTTTATTTTGACTCTTAGTCTTAGACCTACCATGTGCTGATTATGGACAGCCATATGATTGTTGGCAATGATTGATAAAAGCATTTGAATTTTGGTAAAATGTTTGTCAATCTCTTGTGAAATCTCAATTCAAGTCTAATGCAATGTATTAATGTCTATGATGAATGCTTTACCATTGTTATGATATGCATATTTGAAATTTCTCTATATTTGTAAAAAAAACCCTTTTTTTTTAACAGTCGTCCCTCCGAAAATGACCCAAAAGTACCCCTATACCGGAAACACGTCTCGGCGTCCCCTACCGTCCGCTTCCCCGAAACTCCGTGGAACATAGAAAATTAATTTTTCCTTCTACTTAGATAGGAATGTTATTTTTTGGGTGATCACAGGAAGGGACATTACAAAATCAGAAACATAATAGCATCACATAACATAGGATTTACGTAGAGAAACCCTTGCAGGCAAAAACTACACGAAGAAGAGAGGTCAAATATGCATTATCACCAAATAAATGTGATTACAATACATTCACCTTTATTCAGCCCGCACGAGTAGTGGAGTTGGCTTGGGCCGTGGGTTTACTCCCCATTAGTCACGGGTTCAACTCCGAGACCTGGATTTCACCCGATGCACCTGGCAGGCGGGCTGCTTGGTACATCTCTAGGAACTAATCCTGCCTCAGCTCGCCCCAAATGGGCGTTGGGCTGGGTGACCAAAAAAAATACATTCACCTTCCAAACTGATAATACTGTTTATTTAAAGTCAAGGTTACCAGGAGACGGGGGAACTTGGAGACTCCAAAGACTGGTACCACAACTGGTACGACTAATTTTCAAAAATAGGAGAGGCGGGTACTTGGAGACGCCAATTTTTTTAATAAATAATATTTAATAATATCCAAAACATATCATGACAGAGAACTTTGAAAACAAGAACAGTGGTAAAGTTTAACATTAACTTTAAAATTGAAATTAAAATTGCTTATATTATTGATACCATAGCCAGTCTAAATTGTTTAGTGAAAGTAAGGTAATATAGATGTTGAGCGCACTCAATATTGTCGGCTAAATAGTAAAGGCAATTTCTCTTTAGACTGTTAAAATGATGAGAACTCAGTCCTCTCATAAAGTCTACACTATCAATAGATCTAATCACTATAAGTTTGAATGGATTTTTGTCTTCCTGTGAAATAGTTTCCTTATGAGTCATTTCCCTACGACTTTGCTTTGTTGCAAGCTTATCTTATTTGTTTGCTTTATTTTTTTTGCCTTTTTACTGCATTTTGCCCTAAGTTTTCTAGGAGGAGACGTCAATTTTTAGTCGGGAGACTTCGGAGACGGCAAGAGACAGCAGCCAAAAGCACCTTATGCATCAAGAAGTTTCCGAAGAAGTATCTGGTACCAGAGATGCATCCCGGTACTGGTACGGGTCTCCAAGGGTAGGAGACAGGTTTCCTGGTAACACAGTTTAAAGTTTAACTTATTTTTAAAATTATTTATTAGATGTTTTTAGATGTTGATTTCTTTTAAGATTGCATGTCATCTGAAAGATTCCATAATTATTCATTACTTTTCATCTCAAAAACAATGTTTAGTTTCAGTTTTATTAGGTCTTTTCCTGACTTCTTTAATTAAGAGGAAAAACCTCACTTTTTGTCATGCATCGGTGCAATGTCATGCTTTGAGTTAACAGTAAGCTTACTGGTTACTAGGATAATTTATTACATCCACTGAATCCCTCAGTTGCTTCTTTTGCGTTTTATTATTCAAAACTTCAAAGCATAGAAGCGAGACTTGGCTCGTACTCAGCAAGACTCACCAGTCCAGGTCCAAACGAAACAACTTAAAGCAACTTGAAAGCTTAGTCTCGGTATGTCTAGAAAGAGTTACCAACTTATATCGAGCATTTTAAGTGAGAAAAACAAATACATAAAAAGTCACCAAAAGCACAGATTTTTGTCAATCTTTCTCTCTTGGCAGTTCAATGCAGAAAAGAAATAGGTTTTCGGCTGAAAGAAACTGTTATTTTACAATGAGTTACAAATTTTTGAACAAATCTCACGGCTGGCAAGGGCTTTCAGCTGTAGGTTTTAGTTTAGACTTTTGATCTTTGTATTTAGTAAAATTTAATCTCTAATGCTTTGTTTACAAATCATTCAACTTCACCAATAAATCGAAGATCATTTAACTATTTATATTTAAATTTTTTAAAACTGCAATTTTTTTATTTCTCTGCCAATCTTTCCTTAGGTAATATTTTTGTCACCCTTGCTGGTTAATTACTAATTAAATATTTGTAACACTTGACTGTAATTCTTCGAGCGGGCTATGATGCAGAAACTAATCAGAGCTATTGCATACCGATGACCTAGAGGCTAGGATCGAGCCCTTTCGAGTCCAAGATAAGATGACCTTTAACGGCCCAAATGGGTAATCATGGTGCTCTTACTTGCTTCGGAGTTTGCTTCCACGAGTATTTAGTTTCATAATAAATTCCCCGAGCTTTGTTTCACTCTCTGGATTCAAGAATTAATGCACTAGGATCTGACTAAAAACATCTAAAACCGTACCTAATGCGGTTATATTGTGTGCAGGTCCAAAGATATCGTCCTGTAAATCCAGATAAAGTTGGGTGCAAGTATGAAGTGAATTTGAAAAAGTAAATTCCCTCAAACATGGCTCCCAAATCAAATTTAACCAATCAAAAACAACTGACTGTAACTCACAATAGTAAAATACATCCGGATTAACAAAACAAAGCAAGTAGGAAATACAGAACACATACCTCGATAAGAATTGGGAAATTCTTCCTGTGAAATCTACCAGCCCAGTGATTGAGCAAATGATCAACATCTTCCTGAGGCCTCAGCTTCATAATCTCTGCCACAACCTGGCTGATAGTCCAGTCATGCTGCCCAAGCCCTTCCTTCAGTCTATTCCTGTACCTTTTAGAGACCTGCTCTTTGCCAAGCCCCATCACTTGACTCCTCGTCTCGTGCTTGCCTTGGTCATAGTCCACCACGACAACTTTTACGCTCTCCTCCCATTCTTTCTTCTTCTTGCGGCCATTGGTCTTGTTGTCTCCCACTGTGTTATTATTAGTGCTGTACAATGAAGCACTCCATAAACACTTTTGCTGCTTCTTATTGCTCGAACCATTTGGATATGCTAGCCCCTGTAATTCCTTCAAGCTTAGAATTGGATTGGAATGGTGAATCACAGTGCACATTGATGCTGTAAGTGTTTCTTTCGTTCGGTAAATTAGACCCTCTCAACAACAGGCAGTAGTTAGTTACCTTCTGTTTGTGGATATCAATTTGTTTATCTGGAGGAGATTTTTCCCCTTTTGGAAGGCGGGAGAGAAGATAGGCGAGGTTCGTACGTCAGAGTTCACACGAACTTAAATCTATGTACTCTCAGTTTTGGTGGAGGTCTAAGAGTATCGTTGTAAAAAAGCATTCGAGTGTTTTGTGGGCAATTGAAGGTAGGTCTAGTTAATTCTTGGTATGAGGAAGAGTGTAAAGTCCTGAAAAATTTTCAAAAGGGACAACACAAGTTACTACATAAGCAATTGATAAAATAAAAAAAAGAAAGTTATGTAAATACAAGAAGGAAGGAACTAATTGCTTTTTGGGGAAACACAATCCCAAAGGATTTTGGAGAGAATTACAAAAAAAGAAAAAACAAATATAAAATAATATCATAGATGCCCAATAGATGGAGTATGCAAAGCTCCTTTATGAATAAACAAATAAGAAAATGAATCCACCCACAATTGACACTTCAACTGAACTTTTTTCAATAATAGACATCAAACAAGGTATAAAGAATTTGGCAAGTGGTAAAGCACAAGATATTGATGGTCTACAGGCAGAATTTTTTAAATGGGGAGTTGAGCTCCTAGCTCCACATATCAAGCAGATTTTTAATGGAGTTACCCAAAACATCTTTCTAGTTGAATGGACAACTAGTGTTGTTATTTCTCTCCACAAAAGTAGAGATGTCAATAAGTCTTCTAATTACCGTACTATTATGGTCAACCCCCTCTTTGGGAAACTTTTTGGGAGTATGATAGAATGTAGGATCAGTAAATGGGCAGAAAAAGAGGGAAAAGAGCTAGAGGACATGCTAGTTTCCGGTCAAAATACTCCACCATTGATAATTGCATTACGCTAAGGCATTTCATTGAAAAAAATTTGGACAATCAAGGTGAAGAAGCCTTTTGTTGCTTCATGGATTTCAAAAAAGCCTTTGACACTGTCCCTAAGGACAAGCTTTGGTGTAGAATGGAAGAACTTGGGGTTCCAAAAGAACTTAGGGTTGTTGTTCACAAACTGTATGAGCAAGTTAGAGCTAAAATCAAAACTAAAGATGGAATGTCTAAATGTTTCGGTAGCAACATTGGGGTCAAACAAGGGTGTCTTTTATCTCCCACATTGTTTGGCTTATATATTGATAAACTTGAAGAGATGTTAAACAATACAAATGGGGAAGTTATCCAGTTGGCAGAGTACGTGGTGAAATTGTTTTTATATGTTGGTAATCTTATTCTTATTGCAAAATTTGCACAAGGTCTGAGAGAGCACTTGAAGGCTCTTGAGTTATTTTGTTAAGAAGTGGGGGTGCAAGTGAATACCAACAAGACCAAGGTCATGATCTTTTCTTTGAAAAAGAGGTGGCAACAGGTTGATTTTATATTCGAGGGCAGCCCCTTAGAGGCAATGGTTGAATACAAGTACTTAGGAATTGACTGCCACAATAGGCTCGGGTAGGAAACATGTAGATCAAAAAGGATACAAGGGGGTTGGAGAGCTTTATACCTTCTTCAAAACAGATGTAGGAAAGCAGAGTTGTGGGATTGGAAGACTAAGAAAACTCTTTTCGGTTTGTTAGTGGTTCCAGTTATCCTTTATGGGCATGAAGTTTGGGGGAATAGCATGTCAAACCTCAAATGGAGACAAATAGAGAGAATACAAAAGCATATAATCACTAGCAGCCTCAAAGTCAAATCAACAATACCGTATGAGATCCTTTTGGCCGAAGTTGGTATGTACCATATTGAGGCTTCGGCGGTCATTCAGTTGTTATGCTACTTAAAAAAGGTGGAAAGTATGGATAAGCACCGTTGGCCCAACTTGATTGTTGAAGAAAAATTAGCTAGTAGGAAAAAGACTTGAAAGAAACAAAATAACAATTGGATGAACAAGTGGGACATAAATTTGCAAGACTGCCCCAGCAGTAAAGGGGAGATAAAAAGTGGGTCTTAAAAAATTTTAGGAATGCCATGTGGATAAAGCAGCTAGGCAGAAAAAAGCGTACGATATTAAAGAATTCAACTCTACTTGGGCACATGATGAAAAAGAATATTTGAGATCCACGATCAATAGTAAAGTCAAAATTCCAATTGCACAATTAAGTACTGGATCTCACCATTTGAGATGTGAAATTGGTAGATGGAAGGTGCCAAAAGAAGAGTGGGAAGAAAGAACGTGCATGTTTTGCAACAAGAGGACAATAGAAACATAATGGCATTTCATTATGGAGTGTATAGCGTATGAAGACATTCGCAGCCAGTTCGGTAATGAATTAAAAATGGATAGTTTGAACAAGCTTTTTTGAAGAGTCAAGACTTCACAAAACAGTGAGCCTCTTAATCAAGATTCACAAGAGAAGATCCAGCATGGAAAAGAACCTGAAACTAGGATAATTTGAGCTTGTGGGTCCCCTAGGTCGTTGGGTCTCGTGGACATCATTAAAACTCATTCATTCATTCATTCAATCATTTATTCCTAGATTGGAAGGGAGGGCATTGAAGAGTTTCTTAAAGAATTATAGGAAAACTCTTCGAGAATTATAGGAAGTTGAGCTTGTAGTCTTTGGTAGTTTGAGATTTTGAGGTAAGATTATAAGTTTATATAGCATGTTTGTTTGTTAATTAAAGGGGGTCTAAATGAATGCGGGGTATTAAAGAATTTTATAAAGAACTGAAGAAAGGTGGATCTAATAGCAGTTGTCCATTCTCTATGATTTGAGATTTTGGGGGAAGGCTACAAGTTTAGTTACAGTTTCGATGGGGTTTAGTTATGCAGAGCAATAATGAAGGCCAAGACCTACAACGAGTCTTTTGGTTAAGGGTGGTTTATAATGTCCCCATCCTTATGTCATCTTATTTTGCAAGTGTTGGTCAATTTTCAAGGTTTTTCGTAGGTTTCCAAATGTGGTCAAAAAGTCTCAATGTTCTTGATGAGTTCAGTTCTTGGTTTCAGTGGTTTTAAGGTATTAATAGACACCAAATTAATTTGTTTTCAAATTATTTTCTATGGGAGGGCATTGAAGAGTTTCCTAAAGAATTATAGGAAGTTGGGCTTGTAGGCTTTGGTGGTTTGAGATTTTGGGATAAGGTTATAAGTTTATATACTATTAATAAGCATGTCAACTTCAATTGTTTGTTTGTGATACCTTGGCGAATTTTTGTAAGGTGATGGAAATTATTTTAATATTTTCACTTAAGTGTTTTAAAGGTGACTTTTCAATATTAATTTTAGAAGTGATTGATATTTCATAAAGCATGTCTCCAAATGGGACGCCTAGGCTTGGGAGACATAATTTGTTTTAAAAGTTATATGAGGATCTTTTTTGAGGGGATATTATATTCAAGTACTTGAATTTGCCCTAATTTCTCCCTCCAAGTCTATATGTTGGGATTTTAACTCTCATTCTCTCATTCTAAAATTATACACATAACAAAATGTTGTCAAAATGAACTTTGAGAGTTCCTATTGGAATTGTTGAGGACATAAACCCTCTATCATTAGTCTGGTTTCGATGGTGAAAGACCCACCCTCGCTGGTTATTTGGTTTTAGTCAAAAATACATTGATTTGCTTAAGTTTGGTGACATGATTTATGGAAAATATGAATCTATGTATGAAGTTTTTTTAGTTACCTTCAGAGTTTTGGTGAAATTTGATCATTTTTTAAGTGTTATTTGTATTTAGAGTGTATTGGTGAAGAATTAAGTTCTAGCTATACATTTTTCAAATGCATAAGAACCCTCATTTTTGCTCATAATTCTTAAAGATATTTTATTTTGGTTTTTAGGTATTGCTCCGAAATTTTTTCTACAACTAGGTGATAAGAATCCATATATTATATGTGGGTTTTGGTGAACATTTACTTTACTAGGTGAAATCACCCCTTTGGAGGTAGTTCCCATCTTTGAAGCTAGCCACGTGTGGGTTTAAGGGAGTAGAGAATAGACGTGGGAGACTCTTAGCTCCTCTATTGCAAATCTATATTGGATATTTCATAGTTGTGGCTCCTTAGGGAGCAGTTTGGCAACATTTGAAAGAGATTTAATGGAGTTTTCATGCCCCTATGTGATATTACTTTCATTTGACTCGATTGGAAATATTGTTGTTAATATTTCAGACCACTACCTATTTGTAAGAGACCTTATTTGAGCCTTTGGAAGGGTTGAAGAATAGCCATTGTTGGTGAAACTCGAGGATTAGATCAAAGTATCTCTAGTAGTTGTTACTAATGCAAACAATTGTAGCTAAAGGTAGTGTTTGAGGATTTGAAATTGCATTTTTGCTCACTATCATTTCAAATTTATAAGGGCAGTCACTATTAGAGTTCATGAGATTTTTTTATACTTTAAATTACCTTATTTTCTAGTGAATAGGGAAGAGTACTTTTGTATGTTTGATAAATAATGTACATTTACATTGTCAGCTTTCGATGCATTGTAATTTGCAAAGGATTTGAAAATAATATGAATGATATCTAAAACAAATTCAATCAACAAAGCTTTATGTACTTCTTTGCATGTTATAACACAATTTGCAAGCAATCTCCAAAAAAAATAGTAGTGTATATTGCAGTGGCATCAGAGCTTAGTTATTGTTTCTTGTGTTTGGGTTGAGTTATGCAACCACTAGTTACACATCATTATCATTTGAGAAGGAACAAGTCAAATCCCAACTCACCTATCCAACCAACAAAACACATAGACCCATTTATAGATAATCAAACAGTGCAAGGAGTTTTAGGTGTTAGACATATGTTTTCATTGATGTCAAAGGAGTGTTGTCCTTAATGATAGAGGAGTGTTAGGTGTGATAGTCAATTCTATCATTGATGCAATGTTGTAGTGACATCCAAAAGATCGGAGAATGCTTATTATTGTCATGTTATATCAAAGTATTTTGAGTTGTGGTTGTATACATGGCTAGCTATGATGATGAATTCAGTTGAGAATTGTGTGTAATTAGCATGTTGCATATATTCATGTTGGTGGAAGTGATATGGAATGTTTGAGGTAAGTTACCTAGTTAATGAGCTTATTTTGGTAACTTAGGTGATCTGAATTTCTTTATGTTTGAGTAGTCCCATGGTTTGAAAGGAGAGCATGTCTACATATGTTTCATCATATTCCATAGTTTTTGGAATTGATGTTTATTAGGTAGAAAGTTTGAATTGATAGAAGGGTCATTGTGTTAGTTCATTGACTAGGTTGTTGTTTCAATTTGATGTGGCAGAGGTTTGTAGCATGCTCCCTTTGGAGGTTGTGTGTACATGATCATTGGGACTAGATAAGGCTACATTGGGAACCGTGTGGCATGTTCTATCTTCCATGGTAGCATGTGTTTGCAATATGAAGGAATTGATTATGTGTTGCATTGATGTTTTGTCATTGCTGTCAACACTAGCTGTTATGATTGGTTATCGACAGACAGATTTTGGTTACCAGTATAGGCTTACTAGAGTGTATGATAGCATCCAATCATCAAGTCAGTACCAACTGACCAAAACATACTTTAGAAACATCAAACCAAACATATTCCATTGATCCAAACATGTCGGTAGTATCCAACTGATAGTCCCTTTTGTCGATAACACTGGTTCTTCTACCGGTAACCAAAATCTGTCTGTCGGTAACCAATCATAATAGCTAGTGTTGACATCAATGCAACACATAATCAATTCCTTCATATTGCCAACAATATCCCCCTTTGGCATTGATGGCAACACTAGGCATGAAAAAGAAAACATCTAAGTGCCAAGAAATGCCAAAAATTTCTCATAGAAGATATAACAATGAAAAACTGAAAAATCCCAGCAACTCCCCCTGAGGAGTGCAGTCCAATCTGAAACTGATCTAAATCTCTCTCCCATATGACATATTATGACATTATTTTTCATATATAACTCTCCCCCTTTGACATCAATGCCAAAGATATGACATAGATATCAAAATCTTGTGAATCTCAAAGCTGACTACCCCCCCTGAGTAGTAGCACCACTACATCAATCCGAAGCAAAGGATAAAGTTGATGATGCATACCAGACTAATGCTCTGCTCCATCAGTTAAGTTTATGTCAGAGGGGTAGATACCCCTAACCCGTCTCTCAAATATTCAAATGATTCCTTAGACAACGGTTTGGTGAATATATCTGCAATCTGCTCTTTAGTGTTCACATAAACCAATCTGCTCTTTAGTGTTTGGACATACACCTACTCTTAAATATTTCAAAAGAATTGAAAGTAAATGTTATATCAAAAGTGATGACTCAGATGATGAACCGAAAAGAGACTCTGCTAGTGGATCCGACAATGGAAAGGAATGGGTGTTCTATGCTATAAAGGAAGATGAATCGGAACCAATTATCAAGAATGAAGAAAAGGCCCCGATAGCAAAAGTTGAAGACACCAAGGTATGTAAGATTAAATCATTGGAGACAGGAATAAGGGAGTTATGACAAGAAGAAGACTGGAAAATGAAGAGGTATGTCTTATTTATCAAATTGAACCGACATCTATTATTGAAGCTTGTAAAGATAAATATTGGTTAAAGGCCATGGAAGATGAATTAGATCAGATA
Organism: Cryptomeria japonica; assembly: GCF_030272615.1. Taxonomy (NCBI): domain Eukaryota; kingdom Viridiplantae; phylum Streptophyta; class Pinopsida; order Cupressales; family Cupressaceae; genus Cryptomeria; species Cryptomeria japonica. The sequence goes on along the minus strand of NC_081414.1, from coordinate 559,043,365 downwards.
GAGAAGAATAAGACTTGGACTTTAGTTCCCGGCCTAAAAATAAGAACGTTATTGGAACTAAATGGGTTTTTAGAAATAAACTAAATGAGAATGGTCAAGTTGTAAGAAAAAAGGCTAGACTGGTTTGTAAAGGATATTCTCAAATGGAAGGAATTGATTATGGTGAGACATTTGCACCAGTAGCTAGAATTGAAGCTACTAGACTATTTCTTGCCTATGCAGCATACAAGAACTATAAGGTCTATCAAATGGATGTTAAATGTGCATTCTCGAATGGTGAACTCGAGGAAGAAGTATACATTGAGTAGCTTGATGGATTTTCACTGATAGATGACAAAGATATGGTTTGGAGGTTAAGGAAAGCATTATGTGGATTAAAACAAGCTCCTAGAGCTTGGTATGCAAGGTTGGATAAATATCTTTTGAAGATTGGTTTTACTAAGGACAGTGCTAACAGTAATTTATATTACAAGATCACTGATGATGATATTATGATTATTGAAGTATTTGTTGATGATATCATTTTTGGAGGTGAAGATAAATTGTGCATGGAATTCTTTAATAATATGAAGAATGGATTTGAAATGTCTATGATTTTTTTCTTAGGTTTGCAGATTACTCAAACTGACAAAGGCATTTTTATATGTCAAACTAAGTATCTAAGGGAATTGTTGAAGATGTATGGTATGGATAATTCCAAACCAGTAAGTACTCCTATGGTGACAAGTGAGAAATTATCTATCAAAGACACATCTGCACCAGTAAATTCGATAAGGTATAAGTCTATGATTGGTGGCTTGATATATCTAACTTAGACTAGACCGGATATTATGAATGCAGTAAGTATTGTTTCAAGATATCAAAGTAATCCTAAAGAAAATCATGAATGTGTAGTAAAGAGGATATTTTGGTATTTGCAAGGAACAACAGAATATGGCTTATGGTACTCTAGAGATGATAACTTCACTTTATCTGCATATACAGATGCAGATTGGGCAGGAGATACTGATGACCGAAAGAGCACTTTTGGTGGAGCTTTTTTTCTTGGAAAGAAATTGGTTTCATGGATCAACAAAAAAAGTCATGCATTTCTTTATCTACTGTAGAAGCTGAACATGTTGCAGCAGCAACCAATTGCACTCAAGTCTTGTGGATGAAGCAAATGTTGAAGGATACCAAGGTAAATTGCAGTGAACGGGTAGTTATGTATTGTGATAACTCTGCAGCTATTGACACATCTAAGAATCCAGTATTTCACTCTAAGACTAAGCACATTTCAATAAAATATAACTTTCTGAAAGAAATGATGGAGAAAAGGATGTAAAATTGGTTTATGTGAACAATAAAGAGCAGATTGCAGATATATATACTAAACTGTTGTCTAAGGAATCATTTGAATATTTGAGAGATAGGTTAGGGGTATCTACCCCTTCGGAAGAAACTTAACTGATGGAGCAGAGCATCAGTCTGGTATGCATCATTAACTTTATCCTTTGCTCTGGATTGATGTAGTGGTGCTACTACTCAGGGGGAGTAGTCAGCTTTAAGATTCACAGGATTTTGATATCTATGTCATATCTTTGGCATTGATGTCAAAGGGGGAGAGTTATATGTGAAAAATAATGTCATAATATGTCATATGGGAGATAGATTCAGATCGGTTTCAAATTGGACTACACTCCTCAGGGGGAGTTGCTGGGATTTTTTAGTTTTTCATTGTTATATCTTCTATGAGAATTTTTTGGCATTTCTTGGAACTTAGATGTTTTCTTTTTCACATCTAGTGTTGCCATCAATGCCAAAGGGGGAGATTGTTGGAAATATGAAGGAATTGATTATGTGTTGCATTGATGTTTTGTCATTGATGTCAACACTAGCTATTATGATTGGTTACCGACAGACATATTTTGGTTATCGGTAGAAGAACTAGGGTTACCGGCAGAAGGGACTATCAGTTGGATACTACCGAGATGTTTGGATCAATGGAATATGTTTGGTTTGATGTTTCTAGAGTATTTTTTGGTCAGTTGGTATTGACTTGATGATCGGATGTTATCATACACTCCAGTAAGCCTATACTGGTAAGGGTTTAAGGTTTTACAGATAGAGCTTTTACTGAGAATCTTTGACAGGATGCATAAGTGGTGTTGGTGCGGCTTCTAGATGGAATTCAGGATGCAAAAGATGATCTTTGTTCATGCCTCGACTGATTGGAGACATCACTTTGGCATGGTGAATCTATTTGGGTCCAAGTTATGGACCGGTATCATGTTACGTTTTCTCTACACGTTACTGGGATGATTTATGGATGGGTTAATGTTGTTTTGGTCTAAAGATGAAATGGCATATCATTGTAATGTGGATGTATGTAATGATATTAATGTAATATCTTTTAGGTGGTCGACCTAATTAGTTTAGGCCTTAGGGTTTGTATAAATTGATGTAAGATCTCATTGTAGATCGTGGTGGTCATGCTCATGGAATGAAAGATCATATGCGAAGGAGATTTGGTTGATCATAGGTGATCGAATTGGGTTTATGTAAGAGGTCAAAGGCCTTCGGTATTGAGCTTAATTGGGGCTGTAATCAGGCATAGTAGATGCTATCATTGGCAGTTCATTCTTCTGGATTGTTGTCCAATTATATTGAGGTGGTTATAACCTCTCTGTAGTCAGCGAGACTCCTTTGTAATGAGCAGTATGCTCTAGGTAGTGTGCCTTCTTGCATGTGCATGCCCCTTATTGTATCACATACTTTCTATAGAAGTATTATCTGATTGTGGGTTGGCTTCCCACCGTGGCTTTTCCCTTTACCGGGTTTTCCACGTACAAATCATGGTGTTATGTGGTATGGTTGCATTGTGTTGATTCGCTAATTCATTCTTAAGTTTTATTGCTTACCGGTATCTATTTCTGTTATTTTGGTGTTTAATGTTTATGTGCTCCGGTTAAAGGTTATAAAGTGGTTTGATTAATATAATATGTTGACAATTGCTTCACCCCCCCCCCCCCTCTCAGTTGTCCACCAGTTATTCTAACAACATGAGGGCTATTGGACTTGAGTTATTACACATTTGGACACATTTGGTTAAGGAGTGTATTTGTGTCAACTTGTAGCTATTATTTCTATGTTTTGGATGAACACGTCAATGTAGTTGTAAATGTCATTCATACATATATATAGAAGTCTAGGATCTATCCTAGTATGTGTTGTTGGAATGGTATGTAATTAGGGACCTATTGTGAATACAAGTGTATTGTAATATGAGTTGCATTACAATAATGTATGTAATTATTAGAAGATCATATGCTATGTGTTGGAAATATGAATTTGTATGGTTATCATTGATGTCAAACTTGGTTGTCTAGATGTATTCTGGTCTGGATAGGCTCTTGATTGTTGCAGTTATGTTTTGGGTTTGTGATTGAGTTTGATATTTTGGGTGTTGGTTGTGAAATTTTGATTCTAATTTATAGAAGCTGGTTATTTCTATTTTTCAGCAGTAAGAGTGTTTTGTCAAACTGGTTTGGAAATTCTTTAGTGGCCTCTGGATTTGTTGCAATTTGTGCTACGATTTAGTGGACATGATTTCATGGCTCGTATATTATTCTTAGTGTGCTTCTCTGGTGGATTTTCTAATCTCACTATTATGTGTGGAGATCGCATGGCATAATATGCATTGAAAGATGTCTTTTGGCTAACTATTTAATAACTTCTATTTCCTATCTACTTGTTACATTTGATGATAAATTTGGAGGATGCGTTAGCGTGTGTGGATCATTGGATTCATCTTGGAAGGATGTGTTGTGATGTATTGGGTCCCCTCTTTCTCTTGGAGTGGACTACTTTGAGTATTTTCAATTTGGGTGGCTTATTTTGTGCAATATTTTTTATCCAATTGTGCTTGACCCTTAGTTAAAGTTTTTGATGATCTATCTTATATTTAAGGAATGCAGTTGTGTGTGTTGTGTATGGAATATGTGTGAATTCATGAGAAGTATATGAGAATGATATGCAAGCATATTTGAGTTTGTGGATGTGTGAAAGTCAATGCGTGAAGAGCTTTGAAGGTGATATATATCTAGGAAGACAATGTGCAAAGACAGTGACAAAGTTCAAAGATGTTTGCCATGATATTGATCGTGTGATCTTGATGTTCAAGGATAATTTAATTTTAGGAGATCCTTCTCATATCAGTTCTACTATTTCTTCTATTGTTGAATGATAGTGGGTCCTTAGCAACATTTTTGTTTCTTTCCCTGAAGTAGTGTGCCTCAGTTGTGTAAGTCCATGTATCTTGCCCTAAGGTAGTTTGCCTTAGCCTACAAGTCCTTTGAGTGTTGTTGCTCCTTGGTAGTGAGTCTAAAAAATTGTAATCATGCATATTTATATTGTGAGTTATATGCTCACCATGTTTTTTTCTTGTTTGGGTTTTCCATGTAAATCTGGTGTTCTTGTGTTGATGTGTTTTTAGTTGTTTTTTTGTATGGTTGAATGTTGTTCATAATTTATCTATTTTGAATTTATGGATTGATTCAGCCCCCCTCTCATTCTTGTTGTGGGTTCAACAATTGGTATTAGAGCTTATTCTTTATCTCCTAGATTGATATTGTTGCTACTCTTAAGAGGATCAATGGAGGATGTGTTGGATGATTCGTATTTTTTGTTTTGCGCTTTCTCTTTGATGTCAAAGGGGGAGAGAGCTCAAGTGTTTCCATCAATGATAATGGGGGAGATAATTGGAAATATGAGTTTTTATGGTTGTCATTGATGGAAAACTTGGTTGTCTAGATGGCTTCTGGTCTAGATATGCTCCTAATTATTGTAGTTGTGTTTTGGGTTTAAGTATGAGCTTGATATTTTTGGTGTTGGTTGTGGCATTTTGATCCTGATTTACAAAAGCTAGTTGTTTTGTTTTCTAGCAGTAAGAGTGTATGCCATACTAGTCCAAAAAGTCTTTGGTGGCATTTGAATATGTTCTAGTTTGTGTTACATTTTAGTGGATGTGATTTTATGGCTTGTATAGTAATCTCAATGTGCTTCTCTAGTGGATTTTATGTTCCCCAAGTGAGATATATTGATTTATGTTTGGAAAATTTAGTTATGTTTGGGTTTGGTGTGTTCAGATGAGCTATCTTGATTGGATCATGTTCTTTGGTCCGAATATGCATTGGAGAATGAGTTAGAGTATTGTTATAGATCTCACCATTGTGTGGAGATCCACGTGGCATGATATGCATCAAAATATGTTTGTTGGTTGACCGTTTGATAAGTTCTATTTCCTATCTACACGTTACATTTGATGGTAAATTTGGAGGATTAGTTAGCATGTGCAAACCATTGGATTCATCTTAGAAGGATGTGTTATGATATATTTGGGTCCCCTCTTTCTCCTGGAGTGGAAAACCCATCAACACAAAATACTAAAAACACATCAATACAAAATACTAAAAATTTGTATCTCAGTCTTGTCGTAGGTTCAACTATTTGTATCAAAGCTTATCCTTTATCTCTTGGATTGATATTGTTGTTTCTCTCAGAGGAAGCAGTGGAATATGTGTTGGATGATCCATATTTTTGTGTTTTTCCTTTTGTTTTTGATGTCAAAGGGGGAGAGAACTTGTTGATAGAGAGAGAGAGATATATTTTTGATGTGCTCGAGTGTTGCCATCAATGACAAAGGGGGAGATTGTTGGAATTATGAGTTTGTATGGTTGTCATTGATGTCAAACTCGGTTGTCTAGATTGATTCTAGTCCGGATATACTCCTAATTGTTGCAGCTGTGTTTTGGGTTGCAGATTGAATTTGATATTTTTGGTGTTGGTTGTGGCATTTTAATTCTAGTTTACAGAAGCTAGTTGTTTATGTTTTCTAGCAATAAGAGTGTTTGTTAGACTAGTCTACAAAGTCTTTGGTGGCCTCCGAAAATGTTACAGTTTAGTGGACATGATTTTATGGCTCTCATTGTATTCTCAATGTGCTTCTCTAGTGGATTTCCTATTCTACAAGAGAGATATGTTGATTTATGTTTGAAATATTCAGTTATGTTTTGGTTTGGTGTGTTTAGATGATCTATCTTGATTGGGTCATGTTCTTTGGTCTAGATATGCATTGGAGAATGAGTTAGAGTATTGTTATAGATCTCACCATTACATGTGGAGATCCACATGGCATAAATATGCATATGAAGATGTCTTTTGGGCAATTATTTGATAAGTTCTATTACCTATCTACACATTACGTTTGATGGTAACTTTGGAGGATGAGTTAGCATGTGCAAATAGTTGGATTCATCTTGGAAAGATGTGTTATGATGTATTTGGGTCCCCTCTATCTCTTGGAGTGGACCACTTTGAATATTTTTGGTGTATGTGGCTTATTTTGTGCAATATGTTTCATTCCAATTATGGTCGACCCTCAATTAAATTTTTTGATGATTTATCTTATATTTAAGGAATGTGGTTGTAAGAGTTGTGCATGGAATATGTGTGAATTGATGAGAAGTGTATGCAAATGATATGCAAAAAATTTAAGTTTGTGGACGTGTGAAATTCAGTTTGTGAAGAGCTTTTGAAGGTGATATATTCAAGAATACAATGTATAGAGACATTGACATAGTTCAAAGATGGTTTCCATGATATTGGTTGCTTGATCTTGATATTTAAGTATAATTTTATGTTTAGGAGATCCTTCTCATATCGATTCTACTATTTCTTCTATTATTAAGTGATAGTGGGTCCTTTAGTAGCATTTTGTATCTTTCCCTGAAGTAGTGTGCCTCAGCTGTGCAAGTCCATGTGTCTTGTCCTAAGGTAGTGTGCCTTAGCCTTCAAGTCCTTCAGGTGTTGTTGCTCCTTGGCAGTGAGCCTAAAACATTGTAATCATTCATATTTATATTGTGAGTTAGATTCTCAATGTGGTTTTTCCCTGATTGGGTTATTCACATAAATCTAGTATTCTTGTGTTGACGTGGTTTTAGTATTTTTGTTGTATGGTTGAATGTTTCCTATTATTTATCTTTTTTGAAGTTTTGGATTGATTCACCCCCTCTCAGTCCTATCGTGGGTTAAACACTATGTAGGAGAATGTTTGAAGGTTAATCAGATTGAAATAACAATCTTGAAGGTTTTCTAATCATTTATATGTAATCCAATAGGACTAGTGTCTTGCTTACTAAGTAGGTGCTCAAATTTTTGTGTTGTGGTTTGGTGTCTCTAGTGGGTTGATGTCTACAAAACACAATAGGGGGTTGGTGTTTCTGCTAGAATAGTGCTTACTTTATGTTGTAAGAGATCCATTTCTTTGCGAGGTTAGATTTAAGTAGTAGATTTGAGCAACTATTCTCGTTGTGGTTTTTCCCATCTTGGGTTTTTACATATATCTAGCGTTCATTGTGTGGATGTGTGTTCTTTTATGTTGCCTAATTGTTGCATCTTTAAGTAGATTTAATTAAGATATATTAATGTTTTATGGTCTATGCAGGGAGAAGTATTTTATGGTTATTAATGTCTAAATTGAGTTGAATTTGGGATATACTGATCCCCCCTAGTATATTGTGTGTACTTCAATTTATATCAAATCCAGGTTCCTTGGAAAAAGTTTAAAAGCTTAAGGTAGATCTAGGATGGCACACCCAATTGCCCTTGAAGGTTTGTTTTCAAACTGTACTCTACTATTTAATGGATTCAATTATTCTTTTTCGAGTGGAAGGATGAAATCCTACTCGATGGCTTTAGGATTTGACGTTTGGCAATCGGTCTTGGATGGACATGAGATCCCTAAAAACACCCCAAGGGATTGGGCTAGTAAAAAAACTTGTGAGAACAATGCTAAAGTTAGGAATGTTATTCTATGTGGTTTAACTAATTTTGAGTATGTGAAAGTCACGCATTACAAAACGTAGAAGGAGGTACAGGTCAAATTGCATTTAATATATGAGGAAGATGAGAAAGTGAAATAAGCAAAGCTCCAAGCATGCAGAGATTAGTTTGAATGTCTAAAGATTAAGGAGGGTGAGAAAATTATTGCTCTTTTGCTCCAGGTTGATGAGATAGTTTGATCAATCAAAGGACTTGGTCAAGAACTGAATGAAAATGGTAAGTATGAAGAATATATTTAAATCTCTACCACCAATATTTGATACCAAGGTATTTGAAATTAAAGAAGAAAAATATCTTAATAAGCTAATTATGGATGAGTTACATGGATCGCTAACTACCTATGAGATGAGATTTGATGATTAAAATTACACAAGGCACGACATTGTTTTCAAGGCATTAAGAAAGCACAAAGATTTAGATTTTGATGATAAATCAAATATGGACCAAAATAACTTTTTTAAAAAGAGTATAGAGAGGTTTTAGAAAGTATAAGGGTGAGCTGCCTTTCAAATATTTTAATTATGGTGATATAGGACATTTTATGGCAAAGTATCCACACAAAGATTCTAACAATGGAGATAAAAATAATGGAAAGAATTTTTTCAACAAACATAAGAAATTTTAGAAGAACTGGAAGAGTTTCTTTATTAATGAGGATACTTGTTCATCTGATGAATAAGAAGATCAAGGCACTTCTAGGAATGAAGGTGAAAGGGTTATATTCATGGGGATGGAAACTCTTATTGCCGATACTAGAACTAAGTCCAAAAATGATGGTGACAATGAGGTTGATCTTGTGGAAGAACTACTTTGCATTAGAAAAGAGATAAAGAGATAAAAAAGAGGATTGTTGAAGAAGTGAAGGTTACTAAAAAATTGACTCAGACACTTGAGAAGGTACAAAAGGTAGTTATTTATTTGAAAGTTCAGGTAGAAGAAGCAAAGAGAGTTGAAGAAGTTTTGATAGAGATATTGTTGATCGAACATAAGGACTGCAAAAAATAGAGGCAAAGGTCGTGTCATTGAGAACAAATTTGGAAAAGGTAAATAATCAGCTAAAATTAAAATTTGAAAAAAGTGTTGAGGTTTTGAATCAGATTATTGGTAGTTAAAGGTCACCACACATAAAAACCAACAATGGATTTAAAAAAGACAAAAAAAGGGAGGGTTGTTGATCAACCTATGAAGTCAAGTGGTGATAATTCCAAAGAAAAGGGCTCCAAAAGTTCAAGATCTCAACAAGTTTTGACAACTAAAATGAGTAGAAAGGTGGATTATGGTTTCATTCACATGTGGAGGAAAAATAGAACATCTGAAAGTCAAGAATTAAGAGGACAAGGATTCAATACTAGGTTCAATTATTCTTTTTTGTTTTGTTTTTGTTCCATTGTTTTATTTCAAAATAATTTGTCATAAGTGCAACAAATTTGGACATATTACAGGAAATTGTAGAAGTAATTTTATGAGTCCTCCTAAGCCAAGAAATAAAGAGAACAACTCAATTAGACACAACAGTAACTTTGAGAAGGTTTGAAAGAGTCAAAATTAGAAAAATACCCAGTGGCTTAAACTGCACTTCATGCATAGGAGGAGAAGAATTTATGGACCATTAGAAATAGATGTTTGATTCACATGACAAGAGACAAAAGTAAGCTCATGAATCTCAAGAAGTTTGAAGGAGGTGATATTACTCTAGGTAACAATATTGTTGCAAAGACTATCAGTAATGGTACTTTAAGTTTTGAGGGTGGAAAGACAAGAACTTACAATGTTTTGTATGTAGAAGGTTTGAAACATAATCCTTTGAATGTAAGTCAGATGTGTGACAATGGTTAAAATATCTCTTTCAATACTAGAGGATGTAAAATTAGAAAAATGATAATCAAAGAGTTGGTTGTGGAAGGAGGCAAGATTGATAGTAATCAAAGAGTTGGTTGTGGAAGGAGGCAAGATTGATAGTGATTTATGTAATCTTATTGATGTCAATGGGAAAAATTATTTTTTCATATAGAGAAAAGAGAGTTGGCTTCAACACAAAATATTGGGACATTAATTTTGATGATCTTGTGAGGATTAGCTCAAATGGAATGGTAGCCATTGGACTTTATTCATGTTGATCTATGTGGACTTATAAGGACAAAGAGCTTACAAGGTGATAGGTGTTTTATTATGCTCATCGATGATTATTCTAGAATGTGTTGGATTGGTTTTCTAAGAGAGATATCAAGTCCCTTTGAGAATTTTAAGGCCTTTTAGGCTTTGGTGGAGAATTGACTTTTGATATATATGAATAATACTATGCAAATCATGAAATTCAAAGGTAAAATTAGGCTCCTAGGAATCCTTAACAAAATGGAGTGGTGGAAAGGAAGAACCAGACTATTCAAGGAATGGCTAAAACCATGTTGAAGTAGGTGCAGTTGCTTGATATGTATTAGAGAGAAGCTTGTGAAAGAATGGTTTATATTTTGAATGGAGATCAAATCATTCCAATAACTATAAAGACATCATACGAGCTATGGAAAGGAAGACTAGTATATTAGGCATCTTAAAAAATTTGGAAGAAAATACTACATCAAAAGAAAAGAATAAAATTTGGGTAAGTTGGATTCCATATCTAATGAAGTCATTTTTATTGGTTATTCTATTACTAAAAAAACATACATATGTTATGACAAAAAGTTGTAGAGAGTAGTTGAAAGTACCAAAGTGAGAATTTACGAAACAATAAAATCACTTGAGATTATAGAAGAAGGTGACAAAGTTGCACCAATCGACATAAGTAATGAAGACTCGAGAAGAAAATCATAGATTACAAGTACTAAGACTCTAGCAAGGTATGTGCAGAAGAACCATTTTAAAGATCAAACCATACGAGATAAAGATAGTGGTGTTCAGACCTAGAGAAGAAAAAAGAAATAAAGTGACTCTACGGTCAAATATTGAGCCAAATAGTTATGTAGAGGCTAGCAAGGAGAAAGGCTGGAAAAAGGCTATAGAAGAAGAGTTGTCTCAAATTAAGAAAAATGAAACATGGGTGTTGGTTCCAAGAGCTAAAGACAAAACTGTTATTGGCACCAAGTGGGTCTTTAGAAATAAGTTGAATGGATAAGGAATGGTAATTTAGAAAAATGCTAAACTAGTATGCAAAGGATATGCTCAAGTTGAGGTGTAGACTTTGAAGAGGCATTTTCTATAGTAGCAATAATAAAGGTCATCAAAGTGTTTTTGGTGTTGTCAACATTTATGAACTTCAAGGTTTATTAGATGGATGTTAAAAATGCATTTCTAAATTGATAATTCGAGGAAGAGGTTTACATTAAACAAAAAAAAGGGTTTCAGTGTTTTAATAAACTAGATTTTGTGTGTAGATTGAAGAAGGCTTCATATAGACTCGAGCAAGCTCCAAAAGATTGGTGTTCCATGTTGGATATTTATTTGAAACAACAAGGTTTCTAAAGAGATTGTACAAACAATAATTTATTTATAAAATCATAAGGTAATCGGTTGTTATTGTTGTTGTGTATGTTGATGACATCAATTTTGGAGGAAGTTATGATGACATGTGTAAGGAGTTTTGGAATGCCATACAAAAGGAGTTTGAAATGTCAATGCTTGGTGAGCTTTCAATCTTGGTGTACAAATTTCTCAATCTAAATAAGGTATTTTTATTTCTCAAATCAAGTACATAAAGGAGATGTTAAGCAAGTTCAAGATGGAAGAGTGTAATCCAATGAGCACACTTATAGTTATTGAGTGTAAGTTGAGTAAGGATGATGATATAGTCTAGTAAATCAGACATTGTAAATGTCAATGATTGTTAGTTTTTTATATGTGATTGCATCCAAACCCGATATAATCTAGGTGGTTGGAATGACCTTGTTAGGTTTCAAGAAACACCTACAAAAATTAAATTCAAGACAATAAAAAGAATTTTTTGGTACCTAAAAGCTACAATAGATTTTGGTTTATGGTATCCAAGAGTGAGAAATTTAGTTTCACTGCATGCATTGATAAAAATTGGGTTGAATGCATAGAAGACCAAAATAGACAAGTGGAGGAACATTCTTTCTTGGTGATAGTCTAGTGTCATAGTCGAGTAAGAAGTAGAACTAAGTTTTCCTATCTATTGTACCATAATAAATTACAATAGTTTCATGTTGCAATTAGGTGTCGTGGGTAAAGTAAATTTTTTAGGAGATGAAGGTAGTTTTTTATTAACCTATTCAATTCTCTGTGATAATACAAGTTCTATCAATCTTTCAAATAATTCAATGATGCATTCAAGGACAAAGCATATTGCAATTAAGTATAATTTTTTAGAGAGAAGTTTGTAGACAAAGAGTTGAAATTGAAGTATGTCAAGACTACGAAACATATTAAAAATATCTTTACAAAACTCCTTCCTAAGGATACTTTTGAGTATCTCTAAAGGAAGTTGGAAGTAGTTACTCCATCCTCTTCAATCAAGAGGAAGTATATATTGAGGGGGAGTGTTGACTTCCTATCGCAAGCAAACTTGGTAGTCTTGTGAAGTGTTTCAAAACTTGGATGAGAAAAATTAGAGAGATCAAAAGGATTGTTGGGTATAGACTCAATGGAGTCTATTTGGGAGAGAGCTTTCTAGATTGAGCAGTGAGCAGTTGACCTTTGACATTGATGTCAAAGAAGGTGAAATGGACTCAAAACGCTAAATAATCTAAGAGGGAGAGAGCTTTAGTTGTTTCAATCAAAGGGAGTTCCTAATCCTTACACGATAGATTTGTATTAATGAGTTGGTAGCATTTTGGTGTTTTCCATCAATAGTAAAGGGGGTTTTTGTTGGACATGTAACATTGTAAATTGTAACTTGGTATAATCCATACCTCATTCTTATGCCCCTATTTTAGTGTGTCTCATCCTAGTTCTCCCCTAAGTCTGTTTTGACCCTTTTTACTCCAAATATAATTTCACATGGCTACATGGTTGAGTGGACCCCATCCCGGGACTATGCCTTCCTAGTTGCTTGCTTGTTTGCCTTGTTTTGGGAGGACAAGGGCTCCCAGGATGCCCTTGTTTGAAAAAGGGTGCCTGGGTCGCCCCTATCTGAACTAGGGCATCTTTGGGGATTATTGCAAGGTGTGCACCCTTGGTTTCCTTGTGTTGTGCACCGTAGTGCTCGGGTTTGTGACATGGCTTAACTGCCTCCTGTGGATTATATTGGTTTCATGGCTTAGCAAGAAACAATCATGTACTTCATTATCTACTGCTGAAGCGGAATACGTAGCTGTTGCTACCAGCTATGCTAAGATTTTATGGATGAAACAAATGTTAAAAGATATAAGGGTAAGTTATGATGAGCCTATTGCTATTCACTATGATAACACTCTCGTTATTGATATGTCAAAGAAACCGACGTTTCATTCCAAATCAAAACACATTTCTATAAGGTACAATTTCTTGAAGGAAAAGGTTGAAGCAAAGGAAGTCAGATTGGTTTATGTGCCTACTAAGGATCAGATTGCAGATATTCTATCTAAACCATTGCCTAAAGACACTTTTGAATATCTCAGAGATCAATTGGGGGTTACCAACCCTATGGAAGAGACTTAGAGATGCAGGAATGCAACAATTCGGTAAGCTTATAAGATATTTTCTTTGATCCGGGTTGATGAGATGATGCTACTACTCAAGGGGAGTAGTCAGTTGTTTGGTTTAGTATTTTTGTTTTGATATTCGTCCTTTGTCATTGATGTGAAAGGGGGAGAGGTGGTATTCATGTGAAAAATCAATCATATCTTTGAGGGAGATTGTTGGCATTCCTTGGCACTTGGATGTTTTTCACATTCAATGTTTCCATCAATGTCAAAGAGGGAGATTGTTGGCAATATGTTGGATTTGGTTAAGTGTTTTCATTGATGTCAACACTGTATCCCGGTTCGAGGCTATCCCAGTTGGACCTATTCCAGTTAGTCTTGGTGACCATCTTGGTTTTGGCTATGATTCTTATTTGGTATGATCAGATCTCTAGAATCGGTTTTGGATACTTACTCTGGATGGTTATTTGTTTTCCATATTCTGTTGGTTCATGTTTTGGTACTCCAGTAACTATCACTTATGTTCCTGGTACCGGTTAGCTTTACCAGTAAGAGATATTTGGTGTTTTGGTCAGACAATTTTGGTCTGGCTTATGGAATCAGTTTCTATGATGTTGAAGGTGCTTCTGGATCATATTTCGAGTGTTTGGTGACTTTGCATTGGCTGGCGTGCTGTTATGGTGGTCCTATTTGGATCCAGCTACACTTTTTGTGTTACTTCACTAAGGGTTTCTACCGTTTGGTGAAACGTGTTGGATTTTGGTCTTAGCAGAATTTTCAGTGGATGGAATTGTTTGGTTACTTGATTTAGGTTCATGCTATGTAAATCATAATATTGGCCTAGTGATACCATGTAATTTAAATTTTGTTATTATGGGTTTATGGGTTTAGGGTTTAATCGACCTTGTCAATAAAGTTGATGATTTGTATTTATAGGTGATTTATTAATGTAATTTGAATATTTATACATGGATGGGATCGATGGTTGTGTCTACATTATCAGAGGAAATTTTATGTGTGAACAAGTGATATATCATTCGGTAAAGGTTTTTGTATTGTAGGGCAGTCATTTGTGCTTAACCAGAACTGTATCAAGTATTAGGAGATGCTACTTTCACAGTTCATTCTTTTTGGATTGTAGTCCGATGTTTTTGTAAGTTAGTGAGACTTATTTTTGTGATGAGCAGTGAGCTCTATGTGGTTGGCTTGATTGCAAGTGCAATCCCCATTATAATTTCACATACTATTGCAGAAGTATTATTTGATTGTGGGTAGGGTTTTCCACCGTGGTTTTACCCTTTACTGAGTTTTCCACGTCAAAATATTGGTGTCGTGTGTACTGTGCTTTCATGTTCTATTCTTCATTGTTTTGATTCCTTTGTGCTCCAGTTTAATGGTTTTTATATGCATAAGTTATAATTTCTGATGGTAAACTAATTCACCCCCCCTCTTAGTTTTGATATGCATATGCTACATGATTGAGTGGACCCCATCCTAGGACTGTGCCTTCTTAGCTGCTTTCTTGTTTGCCTTGTTTTTGGGAGGATAAGGGCTCCCAGGATGCCCTTGTTCGAAAAAGGGTGCCTGGGTCGCCCCTATCTGAACTAGGGCATCTTGGTCCCTTAAACAAGTCCTATTTCAAATAGGGTAGGGCACTTTCCCTCCCTGATGAGTTTTGGTCTTTGTGTCTCAATGTGACTATTGGAGGTCGACATAATCCATAAATTACCTAGGGAACCTTATATAAATACAACCTATCAATTCATTTTTGCCTATAATTATTCATCACTTTCATACCATAGCATTCATGCATCCACATGAAGCATTCTCGAGCATTCAGGGCAACATTTCATCCCACCATATCCTTCAAGCATCATGAAGAAAATCACATCAATCCTTATGAAAGCACATGTTCATGTTTGATTCTTTTATGTGTTGTTATGTTATTGCATACACACTTGTGATTAAATATAAAGAGTGTTGCATCATCAACTTCAATCAATCATTCCATATTTGAGGTATATCATCCAACATTTACTTCAAAATTTATATTTCTTATTTCAATATAATTCAAGGTTGATTCCTAAACTGGGGTTTCACTTAAGGCAAACGCCCATAAACAACCTTATTTCTTTCTTTCTATGTGTAGAAAATTGTCTCAGGAGTTTCAAGCGAGGAATCTGACAGAGTAGACAATGACAATCAAACTCGTATTTTGAAGGCATGAAAAATGGAGGACCAGGATGATTGGCCCTTTGGTAGATCAAGAATTTTTTTATGATTTTCTCATAGTAGATTTTGCGTGTCATCCTAATTTGGAAACCATCAAGTTTGTCTACCCCTGATATTCAGAGGAGCGGGACTGTCCGCCCCCTGGTCTCGACAATTCCGCCCGAACTTTTTGTCATAGGTTCTAATCTATTTTCTATTCTCATATCTAAGTTATATCTTTGCATAATATTTGGAACATTTTGTTACTATTATTTTATGCCAATTTCTCATTGCTTGTCCTAGATCTAACATTACAATTTAACCCTAATTTAAATTTAGTTTCAACTCAAACAATGAGGATTAATTTCATTTGTATTTAGTCCTTTTAGGATTGGATCAATCAAATCCATTTCCCTCCTTAATGTAAGGTTGGTCCTAAGTGAAGTTAGTGGCCTTATCCATATAAGTGATGGAGCCCTAATTACAACACCTTATAGGACATATGTTGTCATTGATGTCAAAGGAGTGTTATCCTTGATGCTGGAGGAGTGTCATGTGTGTTTGTCAATTTTTTCATTGATGAAATGTTTCAATGGTATCCAGAAGATTGGAGAATGCTTATTATTGTCATGTCATACCAAAGCATTTTTAGTTGCAGATGTATATGTGGATAGCTATGATGATGAATTCAATCTAGGAGTGTCTGTAGCATCTTGTTGTATCTATTCATGTTGGTGGAAGTGATCCATAATGTTTGAGGTAAGTTACCCAGATAGTGAGTTTGTTTTGGTAACTTGTCATGATCTACGTGTCTTCATGTTTGAGAATTAAGTCATGTGTGATTTGAAAGAAGATCATGTCTACACATTTTTCATCATATTCTAGAGTTTTCAAAATTGATGTTTATCAAGAAGAAAGTTGCAAGTGACAAAAGGGTCGTTGTGCTAGTTAATTGACGAGGTTGTTGTTTCAGTTTGATGCAAAAGAGGCTTGTAGTATGTGCCCTCGAGAGGTATGTTGTGGATGACTATTCGGACCAAATAGGGCTACATTGGGGACTCAATGGAATGTTTTATCTTATGGAGTAGTGTGTGGGTTATTGGACCTTTCCTATTATATGTTTGGACACATTTGGTTAAGGAGTGTATGTGTGGCCGACTTGCGGATATTATTTTTATATTTTGGGTTGACACATGAATGTAATTGAAAATATAATTCATATATAGAAGTATAGGATCTATCCTAGTGTGTGTGTGTGTGTGTGTGTGTGTGTGTGTGTTGTTGGAATATTATGTAATTAGAGGTCCAATGTAAATACCAATGTGATGTAATGTGAGTCGCATTCTAATCATGTGTGCAATTAAATTATATGCACTAAATATGAATGTCTAAAGGTTGATAAAATGAATTAATAGTCTTGGAAGTCCAAAAATTATTTATTTGTAATCCAATAGGACTAGTATCTTACCTACTAAGTTGGTGCTTAGATATTTGTCTTGGGAATTGGTGTCTCTAGTGGGTTGGTGCTTGCAAACACAATAGGGGATTGGTGTCTCTGCTAGGTTCGTGCCTACTTCACATTTTAGGAGATTTATTTCTTTGTGATGCTAGATTTGGGCAGTTAATCCAAGCAGCTATTGTCATTTGGTTTTCCCATCTCGGGTTTTCGTATAAATCTGATTTTCATGGTGTTGATGTGTATTTTTTTATGTTGTTTAACTATCGCATCTTTAAGGAGATTGAATTAAGTTGCATTGATGCTTTATGATCTATGATTGGAGAATTAATTTATGATAATTAATGTTTAAATTGAGTTAAATTTGGGATATACAAAATCACCCCCCTCTTAGTATATTTTGTTCCCTTCATTAGGTAGCAGTAGTGATAGTTCAACAAAAACATTCCAAATTTTTTAAGTCCACGTAGTGGAAATGTAGAAAGAAATAAGGAGAGAGTTGGCTTTGTTAACTCTAATTCAAAGATGGAAAGAAAGTTTAATATTATGATAGATATGTCACAACTATTAGGTAAGATCAATTAGAATACACCTCAGTGATTCAAAACAACTCACAGGGAAATCAAACACAAAGTAGAGAAACAAGTTCTTCAAATCAATAGGGTAAAAATGAGAGACAAATTATAATAAAAAGGTCAAGCTTAGTGTCTATACCCCTACAAACCAATTTTCAATGCAGGGATAATGCTCAAGTTTCTCATGAGACTCTACTTCCATTGGTAGATGAATTGAAACATATTTATGTAGAGTATGCCACTCTCTTCAATTATATTAAGAAACATTTATCATTTAATTAATGCATGGATTGAAGGAAGAAAAGGGAGGAGGTAGAGTTGAGAAGAGAGGGTGATTAGTGTAAAGAGGCTTACAACAGACCTTGACCAAGGTTGCTCTTTCTCACTTGAACAACTATAATTTGGTTTTAGACGATAATTATTTGGCTCTTAGGCTAACGACTAAGGATGATGAAATTAAGTATTCCAGTCTACAATTGGATGATATTGCACATGAGTGATGGTACCATGGTATAATCACTTAGAGTCACAAAGAAATCACCACATATTATGAGTTCACTAATAAACTCATGAAGAGGTTTGACAATAGGAACCTGAAGTTGCATCTCAAAGAGTTAGCACAGTTGAGGTTACATGGTACCATGGATACCTATATTTTAGAGTTTCAAAGATTATCTTTTATAGTTCTTGATATTACATAGAGGAGGTTGATAGTAATTTTTTGTGGACTAATGGGTCCCATTAGAGGATGGATTAAGGCCTTTGATCCACCTAGTTTGTAGGAGGCTATGAGCAAGGTGGGGAGCATGGAGCTTGATGATGCATAAATAATGTCATTTTAATTTCATGTTTGAACAAGAGAATCGTTATATGTTTTAATATTTTGATATTATTGGCACTTACGAACTTGTAATTTTTGACAACTTCTTATGCTTATTTGATGTAAGTATGAGGTATTTTAGAATTAATATTATGACATAAATGCTCATATTTGGAAAATACTATGATGTGAACGAATGAATGCATGTTTTATTTTGAATTATTTGTGCACTCCTTTTCTTTGGAGTTTGAATTTGAACAATTCTTACATTGCCTCCTGGAATATCTTCACCCAAAATGCTAGTTGATATGTGTTGTTGGAAACTCAAGAACATCTTCGATCCACTCATGATGTAGCCCAACTGTTCACTTGTAATGAATGAAGAAACTCCCTGTTCCGCCATCAGTTTCACCTCCTCCTACAATCGCTCTAGATGTTTCCACACACATGTCACAACTTTTAGTTCAATTCAATAATCAAACTCAATTATCCTGAGTGATGTTGTATTTAAAATTTATTATTTTATATTCAAAATAAGGTAATTATTTATATGATGACCTAATAGTTTCCTAAGGTAGTCGATCAATCTACAATTTAAAATTTAGTTTTTAATTTTCCCTCTAGATTGAAAACACTATAGTTTGTCCCTCTTAAGCCCAATTGGAATGAAAAATGGAAGTTTTTGATCTAGTGAAGGTGATAGATCTCTCCAAGAGGAAGAGAAAGGCCCACTCGACCAAATGGAGGTGATCTATGTGTGTTTATTTTGCTTATTGTTTCGATTAATGTTTTTCACCTTACACTTAAAATCATTTAAAATCATCATTTTAATTTCTACTATAGTTGCAGATATAGTTGTTAGTTTCAAAATTGTTGTGATTCATAGTTGTAATAGATTAGTATGAAATCGAAATAGTTAATTGCTTTAATTATGTGAAATGTTATATCAAGTAAGTGATCTATGGAATGAGAGTTGTATACACCTAAAAATGGTTTGAAGATAATTAATTAAATAAGCAATCATTTAATTGATCCCCCTTCCTAATTTAATTGAATTCACTAAGCAATTTGATTAAATTCCTCCTTTCATCTACTTATTAATAAATCTAAAGATTTATTTAATAGGTTCATTTTCATAATCCCCTTTGATTAATTAATTCAAATTAATTAATTCTTCCCCATCAAATTCATTTCTTCTAATCTTCTAATTAATTAAAACAAATCAATTTATGAGTTGTTGAAAATTAATTAGCCTTTTCCTATTATTTGAATTTTTAAATTCAAATTACCCACATGCCTCCTAACTTCTAACCACCTAACCTAACCTCTTCCATCTAACCCTAGGTTTAATTAAACCTACTCTTCCCTTGAGATACATGGTATTCTTGGGCCACATGTCCCCTTTCCTTAGACACTTTCTCTCTCATGAACAAAGTCTCTTGACACTTGTCACCGTAGAGAGGACAAATGTTCCCTTTCATCCAACCTTTCTAGAAGCTTCTTGACACTTGTCACCATAAAGATGACAAATGTTCCCTTTCATCCAACCTCTTTTTCCAACCTCCTCCAATTTCACCATTGATATCTTCAGACTTAATCTTGACCGTTGATTCCTGCCACCTCACCCCTGGCTTTGGAAATCCTATAAATAGACCCCATTTTGGAGCAATAATCATCCCATCTCATTTGTATTTTAGGCATTGTTACTATTAGCATATTGATCTTAGCATATCATTTGAGCATTGTTATTATAGGCAATTGCATTCTTAGATCTAGCTTATTTTCTAGCATAATTGTTGAATCATGTAGCTTAATCATTCTCCTTTTTAGCTTAAATGCATCATTATCATTTCAAATCCTCCATATAGATGTAGTCAAGTCACTGGAATTTGCTTATCTAGATCTGAGATCAAATCTACACTCGCATTTATTAGGAGGTGATAGATCGATTAGCCATGGTTTTATCTGTATTTGTTTTAAATTTGCTAACTATGCTTGTAATGATCTATTGAGTGTTTTGTGTTGTAGCAGCAGGTATACACTTCACAGGCACGACATTTTGGCACCCACCGTGGGGCCGAAATTATCATTTTTGGCCTCTCAAGCTTCATCAACCTTCATTTCTGATCGGGTTGGAACCAGAAACTCGTATGAGCTCCTTTGCTGACTCGTATGAACTTCTTTGTGATTTGGCACAATGATCATTCTTTACTCATATTAGCTTATTTTTGTATCATACAAACCTATTTCTGCTTTCTCACGAGATCTAAAGTTTTGTCGTACGAGCTGGTAAAGCATGTCGTACGGATTTCTGCTTCTGTTTTCTTTAAATAGACAACATTTTGGGGTTTGCAGATTTTAATCCGATCATTATTAATGCTAACCCTGGTTTGTTTATGAGCATTTTTGGCAGCCTAACTAGTTTTGTAGGACGATTGTCGAAGATACGCTAGCCAAAGACTTATTTCAACCAAATACATCATGATTACTAATGGATCTATTTTGTAGGTTGCCTAAGAAGAATTCAACAAAACTTTGTGCATTTCTTAATTTTTTCTAGGCACGCTTATCTTTTGCTAAAGGAATGAACAATCATGTATTTTGTGTTTTTGATGATAGGCGAGTATGCTCTCACCTTTCTTAGGTGATAAAAAATCTAGACTCATCTTTTACTTTCATTAGTGCATATCTTTAGCGGGCCTGCCCTTCTGAGGAGCTAATAACTCTTAGCCATTAAGGCCGGTGAGAGGGGAGCGACCTAAGTGGGAATGACTAACGCCAAGTAATCCAACCCACTACAAAATAAATGTGATTTTATGAAAATCAAGTCAACGACAGTGCTCGGGAATAGTTCTCCTCCGTACCTTCGGGTATAGAAAACCTTGGTTTTCAAGGCTGGGAGACCTCTTAATTGAGTATTATACCCCGACGCGTCGAATGGATCCCTTACTAGTGCCGGTTAAATTAGAAGCTACCCGATTCACCTCCAAAAGGGTGATAATATTTGTGCAAGAGAGATAGTAACTCTCCCAAGATACTTACCATATCGTGCCCCCATTAGCGTTTGGAGTTGGATAATATGACATTGAGAATCCATTGGGTGAGACTCAGCGGTCGTATTCTGATTAGCTATTGGGTGTGTACCTAAGTTTGCAAGCAAAGGTTTTCTCTCCTCAGCTAACTTTCTTAGGGTTTAGCATGCTTGAGGTCACTTAACATATCACGTGTTTGCTGTGTATTCATCCCTAAATTAAAAAATTAGACATCTAAAACTGGAAAACATAAGCAAAACATCAGACTTCAGTGATCGAAATTCAACCAAAAAAACACATTTTTCTCTATCTTGTTCTTTGTCGTACGAGGCATTTATCTTGTCGTATGGTTTAGAAAAGTCTGTTGTACAAACTGGTGATTTGTCGTATTGCTTAGTATTATTTGTTGTACGAGGAATCTGTTTTATCGTATGGTTCAGAAAAGTTTGTCGTACGAGCCTGTTCTTTTCCATATGAAAATACCAGTTTGTCGTATGGCCTTGTATCTTTTGTCATTTGGGGCTGTATAGTTTGTCGTACAAGTCTCTGTTTCTGCCAGTCCAGAGTTGTGTCCTGCATGCCTTTTTTAGATCTGTCATTTTTGCTTGATCAATTTGTAGTAATCATAAATGCCTATTCTGTGTCATTTCGTGCTTGGATTGTCTTCTTTGTTTGCTTGGTCAAGTTATCATCCGTTAAAATTAGACTTTAGAACATAAACACCTCAAGATTTTCAAGTGCTCACCCTCAACAAGTTCAAGATCTAAACATCTCAAAGTGCATTATCACCCTCTTTGGTAAAATGATCACTCAAATGTAGTTTCTCATCAGGATCTATCATCCTTTATCATGAAACAGAAACATTTGGTCAGGATAATCTTGTCCCACATCGTAGGATATATCATTCCTACTGGACTTGGTTTTTATCAAATCATCATCATTGCACTCCAAAACTGAAGATCAAAAAACTTACAAACCTTTAAACACTTGAACCATCTTTTAGTGTCATATCACGCTATCACATTTACCTTGACAGTTGATCACTTATCAAAACAACTTTTGGACAATCGAATCCTAGCAAAATAACACGCGTGTATGCCCATTCGAACTAGAGCTTAGAGACGAAGAATCACAGAAACGAAAATCAAAACATTGGAAACAACTAAAGAGCATATAGCCATGGAACATGAAGATGAAATACAAGTCGAAGAATAAATAATAGAACAAAATATCAGAGACATCAAAAAGGATCCTCAATTCGATAAATTTATGCATAAATTATTGGAAGGGGAAAAAGAAAAATATTTTCTAATGTTAGCAAAATCTAGTGCTACACTCCCCCAAGATTTTGATGTGAACAAATTGACACAAAAGAAAAGTGATCCTCCTCCTAATAACGAACAATACGAGGATATTTTTGGTCTCAACATGAATGACACGTCAATTCCTAATAACACCAGAACCGATGAAGAAACTTACATACCCAAAAGAGATGAAGTGCAAATTCTGAATAACATTCATTCCAATGAAGATACAAGAAGGACTAGAGATGAAACAAGACGAGATCCAGATCCTCCTAGAATACAAAATCATGGTTATGCCAGAACAAATCATGTTGATAACCCTATCACAACTCTCACACAACAACTACAAACACTGCAAACATAGATTCAAGATATACAGAGAGGAAATGTTAGAAGATACTCACTTCAAGAAATCTGTCCTTATCCATTCGACAGAAACCTAAACATGATACCATTTCCTATAGGTTTTGAAACTCCTAGATACGAAAAATATGATGGAAGCATTGACCCTCAAGATCATATACGAGAATTTTGCACAATGAGTATGGAGTTTGCACATGAGGATACCTACTCGATGAGATTATTTCTGAAAAGCTTAACTGGACTTGCTATGGAATGGTTCTCCAAACTTCCACCTGGAATCAGATCATTCTCAAAGTTGGTGGACAAGTTTGTTTCACAATATTCTTACAACATACAACATGAAGCAACAATGCTAGACCTATGTAACGCCAAACAAAAAAGTGGAGAACCTTTCATGACATTTTTACAATGATGGAGACGGTTAGCTTCGCGGTATCCTCATACAGTGCTAGAGTACGAAAAAATGGACATCTTCATTGACAACTTAAATGATCAAATGAGTTATTACTTAAAAATGCAAGGAAATCAAAGTTTCGGAAAAATAATTGATAATGGAATCAGAATGGAAGAAGCCATGATAAAGAAAGGTGAGTTGAAAATATATAAAGACAGAGTTCATCCTCCTAATAACAACACCAATAACAACAATCACAATGATAAGCCAAAATTTTGGAATAGAAATCGAAATGTTGTCAACAATGGAATAGTGGATAACAACAATGTGAAACCAAAGCAACCAGTTTTTAATTTATCCACTCACTCAGTAGCGGCTCAACAAAACAACCATCACCAAAAAGCAACTATTAAAAACTTCTTTCGAAGGCAATTTACAAACATTGGTGAACCCCTTGGGTCGGCATTAAAGACACTTCTCACAAAAAAATTGATTACTTTTCCAGAAGAAAGAAAATACGAACCTCAAATAAAACCACCTTGGTGGAATGATAACCATTATTGTGATTTCCATCGAAACAAGGGATATCACACAGATAATTGTCAGTGATTGAAACATGTCATCCAAGATTTGATAGATAATGGAGTAATAATTGTGGATGGACATACAACAAATGAATCTCATACAACTTTTAAAACTCCTCTTCCGAACTATGAGAAAAGTGAATCATCAACAACAAATAATGGTAAGGGTAAAGCGAAGGTAAACTACGCTCATACATATGATAATGTGGTAAACGTGATTGTAGTTAAAGAAAAACAAAATCAAGAACCTGCTCATGCTATCACAAGAAGCAAAGCCAAAATAGTTTTGTCAGGTCCTACGACAAACACATCATCCACTACCAAACAATACAACCTAGTGGATCAATTGCAAAAAACACTTGCATAAATATCCATCTTAGAACTGTTAAAGCTTTCACCTGCACATAAAGAAATTCTTGAACGAGCATTAGTAGATACAACAGTTTCCAAAGATCTTGATATCGACCAATTCCAAACCATGGTGGGACACCTCACAACCCCTCACTGCTTATCATTCACTGAAGAAGATGACATGTCCTTGCAACATTCCCATAACGCTCCCTTGCATATCAAAGTCATCATTCATAAGACGCGAGTTAAATGTGTCCTAATAGATGGAGAAGTTGGCTTAAACATTTGCTCTTTGAGTCTTGTCTGTGCTTTAGGTTATTCAAAAGATGCAGTTGATCCCCGAAAAAATATCATCATTAAAGCCTATGATGAAGAAGAACGTTCCTCTAAAGGAATTGTGATGTTACCCATCAGAGTGGGACCTTTGCAGAAAGACACAGCATGCCAAGTTCTAGACTTAGATTTATCATATAACATACTCTTTAGAAGACCCTAGATACATGACATACAAGTTGTTCCATCAACATACCATCAATGCTTAAAGTTTCCCTATAGTGGGCACAAAATCACGATCTTAGCAGATTCAAATCCATTTTAGTATTGTAGTAATCTTAAACCAATTCAAGAAGTCATTGTTCCTCATAATAGGGAGACATCATCTTCAAACACACAATCCAAGGAACAATCATTTGCCTCTATCTTATCAAGTATGGAAAAATAAATGCAGCTAAGAGATCGAGGGAACAAAGAATATTCAATATCACAATTACCACTTTCTCCTAAATCCCTTGGAAAACCATCAAACTCTAAATAACAACCAATTGTAAAACATCTTCCAATATTTGATGGAGCATTTGTTAGTGCTGGAACCTTATCAGAGGAAACATAAGACAAAGATGTGCTACAATGGCTATACAAGGATGAAGAATTTCAACAAAAGATCAACAATGTCTGCATATCTATAGAAAAGTATGGAAAAGGATTTAACATTCTCAGAAAAATGGGATACACTGGAATAGGTCCTATAGTAAAAAGAAAAGAAGGTATCTCAGAACCTATCCAACCTTACACTCATCAGACTACAGACAAAATAGGCTTAGGGTATGGACAAGTTAATCTACCAGAAGACATATCTTTTAGTCAACAACAAGAGGAATATGAAAACAGACAAGAACAACTGGAAATTGAAAGAGAAGAAACATCAACTAAGCAACAAACACAAGCAAACATGAAATGGGAAAAGAAGCAAGCTTCAAATCAACAAGAGAAACAAAATAAAAGCACCTCTCAAGAAACATTAAATCTCAATCAAAACAAGAAATAAGCTAATATAAATCTAGGAGAGCTCATAGCAAAGTTGATAGAACTCAATCTCAGTCCTAAAAAAGTTGAATATGAAAGAAGAAAAGATATAACAAGAAAAGCTGAAGAGACAAGTCAAATACTATATGAACAAATCTATAGATTGCAAGCTGCAAGTGATATAGATTCTAATGAATGGGAATGAGATTCCTATCACTCTGAAGAATCATCTGAAGAAAATTGCTTTGAAGGAGATGTAGGAGTCGATGTAGTTCACACGTATGCAGGACAAACGTCAGGAACTAGTTCACTTGAATTAGAATCACATTTAGCTGACTTGGATTTAACCGAGGATGATCAAGAGTTTCTTATGCGAGGTCATTCTGATGAGAGTACTATTATAGACATTGACATACATATTGAAAACTTTGATACATCCATCATGGCCCTTGATACCCTCTAAACATCCCAACTTGAAGACCTCTTACCTCCAATCCACCCTGAGCTTATTGATTGGGAAAATGAAGGACATACTGCCATTGATACCTTTCCAAATGACCATGCCATATCTATATATCTTAACGCAATCAAACCTGTAACAACTCTCACCAATAATTTTAGCAATGCATCTTCCAGTCAAGTGGGTGCCAAATCTCCTAGTCGCAAAAGTGAAAATAAAGAAAAGAATATCAGGTATAATGCTGAAAACCATTTATTGGCAACATTGGATCAGGAAAAAGTAAAAAGAAAGGATGCATCGAATGGTGAAAACCTCCTTGAGGTGCTGGAAGATGGGAGATTTGACACTTTACTTGAGCACTATCAAGATAGGTCATCCATTTTGACCGAACCAACACAGGCAGTTAACATTGGCACAACAGAGCAACCAAAGATTCTTCATCCAACAACTTCTCTGTCTGAGAAAGAAATGCAACAATATGTGGAATTATTCAAACGATGACAAATCAATTTCTCATGGTCATATGCAAACATTCTAGGTTGGATCCAAAGCTTATTATGCATCACTTGACTATTAGTCCAGGAGTCAAACCAGTTAAACAAAAGTTAAGGAAAATGCACCCTCATATTGCTCTCCTAGTCAAAGTAGAACTAAAGAAATTATTGGATGTAGGATTCATCAGACCTGTAGCTTATCCTCAATGGGTATCCAACATCGTTCCTATTTCAAAACCAGATAAAAGCATCAGAATATGCACAGACTTCAAAGACCTTAATAACGCACGTCCAAAGGATGACTTTCCTTTGCCTAGCATCGACATCATTGTAGATTTAACTGCTGGACACTCCATGTTCTCTTTAATGGATGGTTTCTCCAGATACAATTAGATCAAAATAGTACCTGAAGATCAAGAAAAGACAACTTTCACATGTCCATGGGGTACTTTCTGCTTGAACGTTATACCTTTTGGATTAAAGAACACATGTGCTACATATCAGAGAGCTATGACAACTATATTTCATGACATGATGCATACATTCATGGAAGACTATGTGGATGACATCTTAGCAAAATCATACAATAGAGAATAACATATAGAGATACTGGAAAAGATCTTTGACAGGCTAGAACAATACAAGCTACGACTAAACCCTAAGAAATGTGCCTTTGGTGTCACTTCAGGCAAGCTATTAGGATACATTGTTTCAACTAGAGGTATCGAAGTGGATCCAACTAAGGTAAAAGCAATCATGGAAATGACATCTCCCAAGAATATAAGTCAACTCAGATCACTCCAAGGAAGACTCCAGTCAATCAAAAGATTTGTTGCTCAACTAGCAGATAAATGTCAACCATTTACTCATCTATTGCACAAAAATGTTCATTTCAAGTGGGACCATCAATGTGAGGACACATGCAACAAGATCAAGGCTTATCTCATGCAACCACCTGTACTAATGTCACCAATTCTAGGAAAGTCGTTATTACTCTATGTATTGACCACCGAAGCATCATTAGGAGTTTTGCTCGCACAATAGGATAATGAAGAAAAAGAATGAGCTATCTACTACATCAACAAAACACTAGTATGATACCAGATCAACTATTCACCAACAAAAAAAGCATGCTTGGTAGTAGTTTTTGCTTCTCAAAAATTACGACACTATCTACTATCTCACTCCATCAAGTTAATAGCTAAAATCGATCCTTTGAAGTATTTGCTTAGCAAAGCAACATTAACAGGACGACTAGCAAAATGGATCATGATCCTAAGCGAGTTTGATATTGAGTATGTTGACAAAAAAGCTATAAAAGGACAAGTCATTGCAGACCAACCAGCTGAGGCACCACTTTAGGATGATCATCCTTTATAGATTGAATTTCTCGATGCTGATATCCTAACAGTCACAACAAAAACATGGCAATTATACTTTGATGGTTCATATACACAACATGGATCAGGAGTAGGTATTCTATTCATCACACCGCAAGGTCATACAATCCCAAAAGCATACAAATTAAGCTTTCTATGCACCAACAACACCACAGAATATGAAGCTTTGGTCATAGGTATCAAAATGGCTATAGAATGAAACATTACACAACTTCAAGTCTTTGGAGACTCTCAGCTTGTCATCAATCAAATCAATGATGACTATCAAACAAAGGACGAAAAGTTAATGCCTTATAAAAAGATGGTTAATGATATCAAGAAATACTTTATAGAAATAAATTTTCAGCAGATTCCAAGGAATGACAACAAAGCAGCAGATGCCATGGCTACACTTGCTTCTCTACTTCAGACACAAGAAAATCAACAACGTTATGAATTCCTGGTAGAAGAGTTGTTTTACCCTACTCATAATTGTCCCGATTCCCAAACTATCTATCACCTTGTGGGGCATGATTCCTCCCGCCATGACCAAACTTACATATACCTGAAAGATAACACTTTACCTCCCGACTTATCAAAAAACCAAAAAAGAAACTTTATTTGCGAATCCTCCCATTTTACTCTTGTAGCAGATACCCTGTTTAAACAAGGTCTAGACGGTGCTCTTTTAAGATGTCTCGAACAAGAAGAATCTAAGAAGGCCTTACATGAAGTCCATAATGACATTTGTGGCACTCATTCAAGTGGTCTTACCCTTTCGAAAAAACTCATACACTTGGGCTATTATTGGCCGACCATGGAACGAGATTCTTTTCAGATATGTGAGGCCTCACCTCGACTCAGTTTGACATTCAGTGGATTTTATATTTTAGACTATTATGGGTACTTTATTTTGATGCATTTTGAGACTTAGAACTTATATGATTTCAGGATATTGGATAACATTGCTATGATTTGATGATTTACTTACATGCTTTATGGGATAGAACACTACATGATTATTAGATAGGATGATAATTGCAATGATAGATGTCGTTATTGAATTTGCAGGACTTTACTCTGAATATAGAACTATGATGTATGTTTAGTTTATGTGAATTGGGATGAAATTTCTTATGTGAAATTTGCTTGACGAAAGATGTATTCAATCTGTGCAGATGGAAATTGTATGCAAGTGATGATGTGTATTGTTATATTATTGAATTATATTATATTTGGATATTTGGATGTACTAATGTGTAAATTGAGATGCGTAGGAAATTTACCATGTGACCATGGAAAATTACGGAGAATCAAACCTAGACTTATGTATGTTCGTAAGCCAGGGTTTGTCTATTTGGAGAGACAACACCCCGTTTGTGTTGTATTTTATTCGTATCAGTATATGCTGCATGTGTGTTATGTGTTATTTAAATTTATTGTGTAAAAACCTCAAGAGACAATTTCATGTTTAATTTTGTAAAAGTATTTTATTAGTGTCACTTGACACATGTGTGGATTTAAATTTAAATATTTTATTTTGTCTCTTGATGGGAAAGTGTTAATTATAATTAATTTTAAATAAAATAATGTGTTGTCAAAAAGATATTTTGAGAATATAATATTGGAGTGGTCAACTTATGTTTGACCCGAAAATAAACTTCAAGGGGGTTTAAAATGGGTTAAATGAACACCTAGGGGTAGTTTATTAGGGTTTCCTGAAGCCCATAAGGTATACCTAGGGGTTAGGGGTAATTTTAGGCAAGTTTCTACTTTATAATGATCTTTTTAACGCTTTAAAAATTGGCTTTTTTGAGTTGAGCGAAAATTGAAAATTGAAGTGAAATCAAATCAAGATATTTTCCTTTTGGGAAGGAAAGTCTTTTTGCATTTTTGCTTTCTTCCTTCTTTTTGTTTTTTTTTGAGAATCCTGTGAGAACTCAGAGAGTGAGCTTCTTAAGGAAGATTTTTGGGAATAATTGGTTAATCACCCACTCTCCATTTTTGGAGACAAAAGAAAATTTGGAAGAAAAAAAAATAATGTTATGGGATAAAGAAATTGATTAAGAAAAAATAAAGAATTGTGGATTGGGCAGCTCTTCTTCAGATATCATTATAACCTTTGGGCAGATTAAGGTTGGTTTCAATTTTTACTTTTAATGCCTTTTTCTTGTTTATGTCTGGAAATTGTTGAATGAGAAATCTGTATTCTTGAAAATGGATGTTGGAAAATCTTTTGGTTTTGTTTTATGAATGAATGTGTTTTGGGAGTTTTCTCAAGATCTCTTTCTCTTGGGAGAGAAGAGGATCTTGAGGGTGGTAGCAGTGACAGCCCTCGAGTGAGAGACTCTCTTTTGAGAGCGATCACAAGGGATCTTTGTGTGACCCTTGCTGCATGGCCTGTTTGTGCAATGGGGGCCATAAGGAGGGTAATAAGGCTAGAATGCCTTTGGGGGGCATAAGGATTTAGGGGTTGAGAATCTTGATATTTCATTTGTGCCATGAGATGGCTTCTTGTTTATTACATATTGCAGATTCTCCTCAGGGTATTTGGTCCACTACCACCCTTTGAAAAATGATCACCACCAGAGTGTGGTGCTGTGAAAAGCCAGGTTGGGAAAGTGTCTGGATTATTTGTATGCTTGTGTTTCTATGTGTTTGCCTGTTTGTTACCCGTCTAGGAATTGGTTCTTCGAGCTCGGGGGTGGCTACCAGTTAGCCTAGGCTGGGAGGTGAGCACTCCGTGGTCAATTTTGTGTTTTCTATTATGCAGGAAATTCAGAAGAAAGAGGATAGGATTCATGAAAGATATTCAGAAGATTGTATTTGAAGATATTTGAATTCAGTTGCAGATGTTTGTTTAAAGTTGTTGTAAATAAATGCCTCAATTCAAGAGAAAAGAGAAGCAAGTTGTAATTTGTAATAGTAGACTTGAAGTCTTAATGTTGTGACTGTTCAGAGAAAACATTCTGTAAATTTGGTAGAATATTTTAGAGATGTTTTAAAGAAAGAAAAGCTTGTTAATTCTACTTCTGGTTTATAAAAAAAGAAAGGTTAAATTGTGTTGCATGCAAAAAGCTTCTTGTATT
Source organism: Cryptomeria japonica (assembly GCF_030272615.1). NCBI lineage: Eukaryota > Viridiplantae > Streptophyta > Pinopsida > Cupressales > Cupressaceae > Cryptomeria > Cryptomeria japonica. The sequence continues at coordinate 559,012,094 of NC_081414.1, read as the reverse complement.
ATGGAAAGAAATAAAAGATTTGTTTTCCATTTAAGATTTTAATTATATTTCTCTTGTGGCAAATAAAAGATTATTGTTGTTGAAAGATTTCTATGTATTTTTTTTTTTTAAAAGTAGATTTATGAAATATTAGATTTGAGGAGAAAAATCGATGAAAGATTTTCTTTTATTTTAGGAAAGTATTTTGTAACCTTTAAAAGTATTTAAAATTGTATTTTGGGTTAGCATTGTTTTAAAAGCTCAATGATTTTATATAAATAAATATATATACTTTTAGATCTGAATTAACTTCATATTCTTTCCCTTTACTATATTAGTTTAAGTTTTAGCAAGTAAGATTCTTTTTAAAAAAAAATTTATATGTAAATGTTATATTGAATTTAGGTTTATCTTCTTATCTTTGATTATTCAATTTTGTAATTACCAACATATATATATATATATATATATATTTATATATTTAAATGTTTTATTTTTTAAAAAAAAAAAATTTAAAATTTAAAAAGAAAATAAAAATAAAAAATTAAAATTAAGATTTTGGGGGTCCCCACGGACTCCACTGTGTGTACGCACAGTGGACGACCGCGCGGCGCCCACTGTGTGCACACACAGTGGAGCCGCTTGCGGCTCCCACTGTGTGGGCACACAGTGGATGGCCACGGCCGCCACTGTGTGGCCACACAGTGGTGCCGCCAGCGGCGCCCACTGTGTGGGCACACAGTGGTGCCGCGGCGCCCACTGTGCGCTCACACAGTGGCGCGCACGCGGCCAGACATATTTGTTCCCTCCGTGACCTGCAGTAAAAAGGGGTTTTCATGGCCGCCAAGGGCTTCGGCCCAGCCAAAACATTGCCTTAAAAAAAATATAGATGAATTCATGGCCGCCAAGGGCTTCGGCCCAGCTAAGAAGATTAACAGATAAAAAAAATAATATTATATAGGGTTTAAACCCTAACCGAGTGGGGTTAGGGCAGGTTAATATTAAATAAAATAATAATTAAAATATCTACCATTTAAGTAAAATATACATATATATATATGTTTCCATATATATATATGGGAATATATATATGTATATAAATATCTGATTTTGAGCATTTTGTGTAAGTAATTAAAATATAAATACATATATATATGCAAAATCAAACATGTATATATGTATACATTTATTTAATCCTGATTTTAATTTTGGTAAAATTATAAAGAGAAATATAAAAGAATTGAAAAGACTATATAGTCATAATGGAGGATAAATTAAAATATCTCTCCTAATATTTTTAGTATGATTAATTTAATAAGGCTATTAACTAAATATCTTTTGGAGATAGAATCTAAACCAGTAGGTTTTCCGCATTTAAAATATAACATATTATCGAAGCTTAGTTCGTTCGGAATTAGTCATAATTTAATAATGAAATTATCTTTAACGCTTGTCGCAAGAGTGTACTTGCTAATTAAAATAGTATATTTTAAAAAAAAAATTGTTCTGTTTTTGCCCTAAATTTTGGGCATGACAAGATAGCTAGAACATGCAAACAATGTCAGATCCATGGGAATTTGATTCATGCACTAGCAAAAGAACTTCATGCTTTAGCAACATCTTGGCCTTTTTGTCAATGGGGTCTTGATTTAGTAGGAAAAATAAATCCTTCTTCATCTAATGGTCACAAATTCATCCTTGTAGCTACAAAATATTTCACAAAATGGATTGAGGCAGTACCTCTCACAAATATCACAGGAAAACAAATTACTGCATTTATCTTGAACTATATCATCTATTGCTATGGAATACCATTGACCATTATAATTGACAATGGGCGACCGTTCAAGAATCAGGATGTACAAGAGCTATGTGAGAAATTCAAGATCCAACACATATTTTCCACACCCTACTATCCACAAGGAAATGGGCAAGTAGAAGCATCAAACAAAACTATTCTGAAAATCATCAAAAAGACAATGAGTGATGTTGGAAGAGATTGGCATATTCAATTAAACCCTGCTCTATGGGCCTACTGCACTAGTATCCGCACACCAACAAGTGCGACACCTTTCTCTCTTGTTTATGGATTAGAAGCAATACTGTCAATAGAAGTAGAGATACCTTCTCTATGAGTATCATTAAAAGGTCTCATCCCAGATGAAGAACAACGAGTATCTAGACTGCACGAGTTAGAACTGATCCATGAACGAAGAGAAAATGCCTTTGATCATCTAAAGGTATATCATCAAAGAATGTGCTGGTGTTATAATCACAAGGTAAAACCATGAATGTTTCAAGTAGGGGAACTAGTACTAAAAGAAAATCCACGCAACCAGGAAGATCGAGAAAAGAAAGGAAAGTTTGAACCAAACTGGTTAGGTCTATCTGTGATCACAATGGTATTTGGATTAGGAGCATATCAGCTATCAACATAGGACAAAGATCAGCTTGAAGAACCCATCAATAGCATGCATCTGAAGAAATTTTATGTCTGAAAAAGCAAAAAAATCCAAAAACAGTTTGCATCTATTAGTTCATGCAACTTTCCGCTTGCATTTATTAGCCATCATGAAGCCTTTGTACATACACAAGCATCCCGAGTGGCTTCTTGCCATGGTTTGGATCATTGGGTATATCATACTGAATTTATTTCTAGGCTTGAGGCAAAATCCTACACTTAGCTAGGGGCAAAATTCTTGATCATTTTGAGCTTAATCAAACAGGTAGAACAAATAGTTAGACAAATCTTATCAAGCGAAAACTGAGACACATCCAACATTGAACACGAGATCAAATTATCAACCATCAAACTATCATAGAGTAAGTTTAAACGCATGGATGATATCTTTTGAATAATTATTTTAACATGATTGTTCAACTTTTCTATATTGATTTTCGCTATCATGATTTCTGAGTGACTCCAGGATGTCTTTGACTAGAGGAACAAGGAAGAAACATGATATTTTTCTTGTCTACTATCTGCAAATTAATCATTAATATGTGCAAATGTGTCTTGGGACATGATCATCAGAGTATCATTGAAGACATTCCTGATTTGCGTATTGAAATGGTTAATATTGCCTATTTTATGCAAGCAACACTCAGGTCATCTTGGTTCATTTATACCTCGATGCTTGTGCTAACTTTCCATATCAAAATCCAAGAAAGCAGTACTTAGGTCATCATGGTCTAATTATACCATCGATGTTTTCACTCACTTCCCACATTTTCAAAAAGGTCAATGATGACAAAATGTAATAATTCAGTGACTGGTCTGATCGTAGCTTTGCATTTTCATTTGCATTTAAGCTTGCATTTCATTCTTGCATGGGATCCCGTATGCTCCTTTTATCCAAGGTTAAATCTATTGCAGGAATCATCAAGGTATCATCACAAGTGTATACACAATCAGACTAATGACTCATATTCCTCCAGATATTGTCGACCCAACGAAAATCTTATGCTACCCTCTCAATAGAATCAACATCAACATATCTAAATCTTTCTACAACTTGATATCAACAAACTGTCAGTTCTTTATCTAATCAATCTTATCAATTATATCAATCAATCACATCTAAATTGATTCTATCAGGTCTTATACATGATGTATCTTTCCTGAAACCAGACGTTCTGATCATGTCTTATACAAGATATATCGTTCCTGAAACCAGACACTTTGATCATCTTTGTCTTATACAAAAGGTGTCATTCCTGAAACCAAACTAAATCTCAATCTTATCAATCAAATCAATCAATATTTATCAATAATCAAGAACCACATCATCGTGATTGTAGAACTCACATTTTTATCAACCACAGTTGTAGACATCAAATCATTTCTAATCGGGATATCAATTTCACAAAAAATTCAAAAACTCCAAAGATCAATTATCTTAATTGATCTCTCGAGGGAGCATCATCATACCACAATCTATCAATCAAGAGCTGGGACATCCCATCGAAACAATATCATCATCAAAATGAGATTATTCTTTGAATCAATGTGTCATAACACCTCGCTTCAAAGAGGGGCAAAATGTATACACCTAAAAATGGTTTGAAGATAATTAATTAAATAAGCAATCATTTAATTAATCCCCCTTCCTAATTTAATTGAATTCACTAAGCAATTTGATTAAATTCCTCCTTTCATCTACTTATTAATGAATCTAAGGATTTATTTAATAGGTTCATTTTCATAATCCCCTTTGATTAATTAATTCAAATTAATTAATTCTTCCCCATCAAATTTATTTCTTCTAATCTTCTAATTAATTAAAACAAATCAATTTATGAGTTGTTGAAAATTAATTAGCCTTTTCCTATTATTTGAATTTTTAAATTCAAATTACCCACATGCCTCCTAACTTCTAACCACCTAATCTAACCCCGGGTTTAATTAAACCTACTCTTCCCTTGAGACACATAGAATTCTTGGGCCACATGTCCCCTTTCCTCAGACACTTTCTCTCTCATGAACAAAGCCTCTTGACACTTGTCACCATAGAGAGGAAAATTTTCTCTTTCATCCAACCTTTCTAGAATCTTCTTGACACTTGTCACCATAGAGATGACAAATGTTCCCTTTCATCCAACCTCTTTTTCCAACCTCCTCCAATTTCACCATTGATATCTTCAGACTTAATCTTGACCGTTGATTCCTACCACCTCACCCCTGGCCTTGGAAATCCTATAAATAGACCCCATTTTGGAGCAATAATCATCCCATCTCATTTGCATTTCAGGCATGGTTACTATAGCCATATTGATCTTAGCATATCATTTGAGCATTGTTATTATAGGCAATTGCATTCTTAGATCTAGCTTATTTTCTAGCATAATTGTTGAATCATGTAGCTTAATCATTCTATTTTTTAGCTTAAATGCATCATTATCATTTCAAATCCTCCATATAGATGTAGTCAAGTCACTGGAATTTGCTTATCCAAATCTGAGAGCAAATCTACACTCGCATTTATTAGGAGGCGATCGATCGATTAGCCATGGTTTTATCTTTATTTGTTTTAAATTTTCTAACCATGCTTGTAATGATCTATTGAGTGTTTTGTGCTGTAGTAGCACGTATACACTTCACAGGCATGACAAGAGCAATGGTAAATCTAAGCTTTGAATTCAAATCAATGAAATGGAATGGAGTTCTTTTCCATATTTCTACAATGGTGATTTATGTTTTGTAATATTAGTATAGAATTTTTTTTTTTGCAAGCGTAAATAGGGTTTCATTTCTTTAAGCATATCTTAGATCTTATTTATGCAATTAAGTATAATTTCATTTCAAAATAGTTGTGTGTTAGATTAGTGAACTCTAGAATAGTAGTATGAATTTTAAAATGAGTAGGGATAATTTATTATAGTCTTTAGTTTAAGTAATATTATTTAGGTTTTAAATATAGGATTGAGTCACATTGAGAATATTAGCATAGCTTGGAGTTTATCTAGATAGCTCTGAGTAGATTTAGGCCGAAATACAAAAAAAGTCATGTCCAACAAAACCCCCACAACATAATCTTCTTACTACATATAGCCTTGGACACACCCCAAGTTAACATTAAATGAGTAATGATGCAAGAATTGTGACTTGCAATGAAATTTTTCAACATTTTTGGCACCGTTACCATGGATGATCTAGCAAAATTTGAAATTAAGCCTTAAATGTCAATAAAAAAAAACTACAAGAAAAAGTTGATGAGATGATCTAGAGACCCTCAAGATAGATTTATTAGAGTCCTTGTCCCTAAATAAAATTCTAAATCATCCTTGCCTTTGAATTCCGCCTCATCCTTAGTTGAAACAACTTCTGAGCAATCAGAAGATATGGTTGACCAAGAATAATGTGCAAGAGAAAATCCTCCTCCTAAGAGGAGTTTTTCATATCTAATTACTCTAAATGTAGAAGAGAATGAGCCTCTAGTGAAGAATATTTCTCCCTTTGTCCTGCCTACATTTAGAGGAAGACTTCTAAAGATCGACATTGGTTGTTGTTCAATTTTAAGGTGTTGTGTTAGACTTGTGACTACACCACCCATAATCAGAAGCTGAAACTGTTTATTTCTACCTTGAACGTATCAACTTTGCACTGGTTCATGAGATTAAATGTAGGATCCATTTCCACAAGAAATGAAAGGGAGATAGTTTTCTTGGACAAGTATCAAGACTAATATAGAGTTAAGGATAGGAAAGAGGAATATTTAAAAGTAATCAAATGGAATATGAGGCATTGGAAAACTATGTGGACAAATATTTATTTGTTTAGAAAAGGTGTGGAACAAGAATTGATTAGGAAACTAGAAAGATAATATTTCTAAGATGAATTGAGGAAGAAGCCACAAAAGCCCTAAATATTATAGGAAGAGGTGATATCAATAAATTAATATTTGAAGAGATTGTTGAGGTTTGTTATTCTTGCACTAAATCAGGGAATAGGAGCCTAAGGAAAGGAAAAACTTCTTCAAATATATCTAAGGTTATGGAGGAAATTACCAATCTTAAAATAATATACTTCTCCACCCAAACACATAATATTATAGGATGAATACTAAACCTTAGGCAATTTATTATCCTAAGTGTAGAGAAAAATATCCATTGTGGGAATGTCCCTTGAACCAAGTCGATTTGTGTGAGATTTATGAAAAAAAGAACCCTACAAGTGTATGTAACCTTCTTCCTAAAATTAAAAATTATTTGAAGAATAATCCCATTGTTGAGGAAGAGTTAAACTTTAAAGGTTAGAGGAAGCAAAATGAAATCTTAATGCTTATCAAGGGTAGAATGCACCTAGGATAACCCTAATTTGGGACCAAACTCTTGGGAAAATCAATGGATATCTCCACATATGGCTATGTAGCCTCCTCTAATGCAAGCACCTTGGGGACCTTCATGTGGACCTCCAAAATTGATGATGCCATAATGGAAACCACCTCAATGGCATCCTTACCAACCTCAATGGAGGCCCAACCAACCTTAGTGGCAACCTAATCAAGGGTCATTCTAGTCATGGTAGAACCAAGGTCCAAAATGCCCTTGGAATTAAAATCAGCCCTTGTTAATTGCTCCTACACACAAGTAATGAACAAGTTAATCAATCTCAAATTCCTTCCTAGCATGTCCCAAACCCCAAGAATAAACAAATATATGGATCTGACCAAAACAATGCAAGGTTAAATGTAATTGAATTTAATGAAATTCAATTGAGAAGTAGATCAGTACTCCCCTCTAAAAGCTTGATTTAAGAACAAGAGGGGGGGAACCATCCAAGGAGAAATATGATTAGAACAATTAAGATGAAAGTGATCATCTTCCCAAATATGCTCCATTTCCCGAACGCCTTAAACAAGAGGCTCAAAAACATTTCGGAGAGAACCATGATCCCTTGGAAGATTCCCAACTTTTGAGGGAATTGTAAAAATTTAGCTTCAAGATACCATTGTGAAGAGCTATAAAAGTCCTTGAGATCAAGTAGGTCATTAAAGCACCCTATATAAATAATTTAGGTAAAAAGAAAATATTTCATCCACAATTCAAGTGGGAGCAAAATTAATTGATGTTTTGTTAGGAAAATCGCTTCCTTAAAAGTATGGTGACCCTGAGAGTCTGGTAATTACCCTAAGTATACATGGAATAGAAATTACTATTGTGCTAATATCCTTGGGGGCTTCTATTAATTTAGTGATAGTAGAAAAAATATAATGGTTAGGATTGATTAAAATGAAACCAATGGCTATGGTCTTATTGTTGACTAACCAATCAATAACTAAACCTATAGGAGTCCTAGAGGATATTATGGTTACAATTGATACTTGGAGCTACCTTGTGGTTTTTTTTATTCTAAAAGGAAAAAAAAACAAACTAATTATCCCATCATTTTGAGAAGGCCTTGGTTAGCCATTGTTACTTCTCTCATAGATTGTCACTCAGGGAATATGATCATTTCTAATGGTATCAAACAATAACTTTCTCTCTATCATTGTGCAAAACCCTCCTTGCAAAAAGGAACCCAATTTTGGATTGAAAATGGGATGTAAGGAAGTTAAGTAGTAGAACAACTTCCTATACTAACCTTGAGAGGAGGGTAATGCAAATTCTTGTATAGATCATCACAATAGTTACAGAAAATAGAAATAGATATAATAACATTCAAACCATAACACAATGATTTACATGGTCAAAACCCTTTTGGGAGAAAAACCCCACACTCCAAAAGTCGTCCAATTTATTATTTCGCAATAAAAAATAGATTACAATATACTTGCAGAGCAAGCTCTTCACAAGAGTACCACTAATCAAAGATTCAAAGGTAACTCAATAGCTATACGACTCTGATAGACAGCCTCTATCTCACGCACCTCATATATAGGAGATATAATACAAGAAACCGTCAAACAATATTATAAAACCATAGGCTAAAACCACCCAATAAGGTGTAGCCGACCTTATCTCCCTTTACGACGCGTCCCTCCCTTTTTACAACTCATTTATGTGTCCGATACAAATTATATTTCCTATTTCAGGAGTACAAACTTCCGGAGGCCATAACTTGTGAACCGTGTGTCCGATTGATGAATCGTTTGAAGTGCCAAAAAGATCACAAAGTTCTCTATTGCCTCGTAAACCACTACACCATTCATGCCCACTTTTTAAGACATTTTGGGGCCTCTAAAGTCCTCCAAATCAAATTTAAACCTTTCATTGGATGCCTCCAAAATGGAAAATTTAATATCTTCAAAAGTAGTTGTGATCTTTCGACGTAAATTTACCAAAACTCTTATCTAGCCAACTAGAAGCTTCGAGGAGAATTTCTCACCATTTCATGCTCAAATGAAAACTTACTATAAATAGTAACCTTATGTAAATGCAAGGTTGAAACACCATTTTCCCAACAAATCTCCCACTTGTCGAACACCTTTCAAGAGCAAAGGGAGTATCAACACAATAAATCAATTGCTAGGGGTCATGAGGCCCATAGACTTCAAACACCATCTGAACTTCTCTGTGCTCACAACCTTAGTTAAAGAATTTGCAACATTCATCAAAGTTTCTACCTTAACTAGCTTCACCCTACCATCTTCGACCATATCTCTGACAAAATGATACTGAACATCAATGTGCTTGGTCCGGGCATGAAATGTCGGGTTCTTAGCTAGGCAGATCACATTCTGACTGTCATAATAAACTGTCATGACTCCTTGTTTTATTCCAATGTCTGAACATAGTCTCTTAAGCGAAATGGATTCTTTACAAGCATGAGTAGCTGCCATATACTTTGCTTCAATAGTCGACAAAGCAACCACAACCTATTGATTACTCATCCAACTAATTGCACCACGAAATAAAGTAAACACATAAGCATTGGTGGATCTTCTGCTATCAATATCACTTGTCCAGTCTGAATCCACATAACCATGAATATCAAGGGAAATCACTTCTCCAACTAAATTACTATGATAACACAAAGAATACTATGAGGTACCCTTCAAATATCTGAAGACTCTTTTGACTGCATCCCAATGAACTCTAACAGGATTGGACATATATCTGGATAGAACTCCCACTGCTTGGGCAATATCTGGTTTAGTACAGACCATAGCAGTTTGGTAAGGCACTTTGATAATGTCTTCCATCTTTGATGGGGATGTAGGGCAATCTGCAACAGATAATTTCATTGCAACTATAAAAGGAACACACAATGGTCTATAATCCTGCATGTTGAACCTCTATAACACTAAATTCACATACTTACTCTGGCCTAGCCATAACTTTCTATTCACTCTATCTCTTCTAATTTCCATCCCAAGAATTTGTTTCTCTACACCAAGATCTTTCATTTCAAATTTAGTTGCGAGATGAGACTTTAGTTCTAAAATCATACCTTTCTTTACCAATGAATAGCATATCATCAACATACAATGCAATGTATAGAAAATGATCACCATCAATTTTACAATAAAAACAATGATCTGATTTAGAATGCTCAAATCCCAAACTCAACACATATGTATCAAATTTCTGGTACCACATCCTAGGACTCTGTTTGAGGCCATACAAGGATTTCTTTAATTTACAGACCAAATTACTTTTACCTTTCCCCACATAGTGCTCCGACTGTGTCATATAAATATCCTCCTCCAAATCACCATGAAGGAAAGTAATTTTTACATCCATTTTCTCAACCTCTAAATCATAAGAAGCAACAATAGAAAGCAAAAACCTAATGGATGTCATTTTGGAAACAGGAGAAAATATCTCACCATAATCAACACCCTCAACCTAAGAGTAACCTTTTGCAACCAACCTTGCTTTATACTTCTCAATGCTTCCATTTGAACCAATCTTTTTCTTAAACACCCATTTACAACCAACGAGTTTTCGTTCTTCAGGAAATGGTACAAGATCCCATGTATCATTCTTTTTCAAAGCTACCACTTCTTCTTCCATAGCAATCTTCCAGAATTCTACATCATTCATACCTAATGCCTCTTCTACATATTTTAGTTCATCCACATTAGTATTCAAAGCAAAAATACATCTCCAATCATTAGGTGAATACCTTTCAGGTGGTTGTCTATGTCTTGTAGATCTTTGAACAAGCTGAGTTGGAGGTTCTTCCTCCTCTTTTGAAGATTCAGAGCTGGACGGGCTCTCCTCAACTTCCTGCCTATCTAGGGGTCTTGATTCAACTCTTTCATGTGTAGAAGGGAATTGAATCTCAACTTCCTTTTTTGTCTATTTTGGCTGCAATATAACATAAAGAGGCTTAATTTCTTTAAAATAACACTTCTACTATGAATTACCTTTTGTGCAACAGGGTCCCAAAGCTTGTATCCTTTCACACTATAACTATACCTGATGAAGATACATTTCACAACCTTGTTCTTTAACTTTGTCTTCTTCTCCTTTGGGACATGTGCATATGCCTTGCAACCAAAAACTCTAAGATGTCTCAATGAAGGCTTATGACCCGACCATGCTTCCATAGGTGTTTTATCAACAAGGGCTGATGTAGGAGACCTGTTAATCAGGTAGCAAGCAATGCCAATAGCTTCAACCCAAAAATTTTGTTCTAGACCAACACCACTTGGCATACTCCTAGCCTTCTCCATCAATGTCCTGTTCATTCTTTCCGCAACTCCATTCTGCTATGGAGAATACGGAGTTATCTTTAGTCTGTTAATGCCGCAGTCTTTGTAGAATCTATCGAAATCATTAGAGCAAAATTCATTGCCATTATCAGTCCTCAAACTTTTAATTTTCTTTCTAGTCTGCAACTCAACCATTGCTTTAAATTCTTTAAATCGCTTGAAAACTTCAAATTTACTGTTTAGAAAATATACCCATGTCCTTCTACTAAAATCATCAATAAATGAAACATAATATGTTGATTTTCCAATCGAAGGAACATCTACAGGACCAAACACATCATAATTAATAAGATCCAAGACACCACAAGTTTTATGAGAACTCTAGTAAAACTGAACGTGGTTTTACTTTCGATAAATGCAATGCTCACATAAATCAAAGTCAAGATTACAATCATTCAAACCTTCAACAAGGTTTTTGTTTTTTCAAGGTCCTTAGACCCTTTTCTCCAATGTGGCCAAGCCTCTGGTACCATAACATTGTCTCTTTGTAGGTAACTTTGCTTCAGAAGAAAGAGAACCCTTAGGTACCCAAAAGCCATTTCCATTTGTTGAAGGTGAAACCCTCAAATCTTCCATAGATTTACTTTTTACATAAGTGCTATTACACTCAACAGTGTATGCGTCTAGCTTATACAAAGTGTCAAACCTGATACCTCTAGCAATTACCATAGCACCCTTAATCATCTTACATCCGACTTCAGAAAAGACTACCTGCACACCTACATCTATCAGTTTGCTCATTGATAACATATATCGTTTTAAACCAGGGATATGCAGCACACCATTAATCCTTTTTGTTCTACCATCAAAAAACTTGATTCTAACTTTACCTCGACCAACAATGTCTAAATGTGAATCATCACCCAAGTACACCTTACCTCCATTAAATTCTTCATATTTAGAAAATCAATCTCTATTGGCAGTCATATGAAAAGATGCACCCGAGTCAATTAACTAGGCATCATTACCTGCATGAGTTACCAAACCTACAATAAATGCATCACCATCTTCCTTCTCAAACTCAGAATTAGAATCAATCTTCTTCTTTTCTTCTTTGAAGTCCTTACGGATGCGACCTGGTTTACCGCAATTCTAGCAAATGACATTGGACTTTCCAAGAGATTTCAATCTCTCTCTCAATTTGGACTTATCACACTTCTCATTCTTCTTGCCTTTCTCCTTAGGTCTTCCACGAACAGTTAGGGCTTCCTTCAAACTGTGGGATATTTTTCTTCGCATCTCTTCACCAAGTAGGGCACCCACGACATCTTGAGACTTCAAAACAACAGAAGTACTACTGATAGCCTTAATAAGAGAATCCCATGAATCAAGTAAAGAATAAAGTAAGATCTGGCATTTCTCCTCTTCGTTCATCTTAACACCAAAATATACTAATTGAGCCACTAACATATTGAATGCTTCCAGGTGGTCTGCAACTCGTCCACCCTCTTCCATATTCAAGGAATACAATTTCTTCCTCAAGAAAAATTGATTTAATAAAGATTTCGCTTGATACATTTCACCAAGCTTAGTCCATAGCTTCTTTGCAGTGTTTTCTTCGTGGAAATTGATCAGAACAGAGTTTGCCAGGAACAATCTGATTAGACCCTTGGATTTTTGGTCTATAATATCATACTGAGCCTCCATGGTAGGATCTGAGCACCTTTGGACATTCGCATCAACAACATCCCATAGATCTTGATCTATTAGCAGATCTTCCATCTTCAGCTTCCACATCTCAAAATTTGTTCCATTAAATTTTTCCACCTCTATTTTCCCTAACAAACTTGCCATCTGAAAAATTCCTACAACAAGATCAAAAAGTATCTTCTACAAAAGCTCCCACTCAAATCTAGATTAGTTCAAAAAACCCAACAATCCACAATTGAAACCAAAGGTAATCAAGCTTTGATATGAGTTGTAAGGAAGTTAAGTAGCGGAACAACTTCCTATAGTAACCTTGAGAGGAGGGTAATGCAAAAACTTTTACAGATCATCATATTAGTTATAGAAAATAGAAATAGATATAATAACATTCAAACCATAACACAATGATTTACATGGGGAAAACCCTTTCGGGAGAAAAACCCCACACTCCAAAAGTCGTCCAATATATTATTCCACAATAAAAAATAGATTACAATATACTTGTAGAGAAAGCTCTTCGCAGGAGTACCATTAATTAGAGATTCAAAGGTAACTCAATAGTTATAAGACTCTTACACATAACCTCTATCTCACACACCTCATATATAGGAGATACAATACATGAAACTATAAAACGGTATTACAAAACCTTGGGCTAAAACCACCCAATAAGATGTAGCCAACCTTATCTTTGTTCTAGATGCCCTATTACATGTCCCTCCCTTTTTACAACTGATTTATGTGTCTGATACAAATTATATTTCCTATTTCAAGAGTACAAACTTTTAGAGGCCATAACTTGTGAACCGTGTGTCCAATTGACGAACTGTTTGAAGTGTCGGAAAGCTCGCGAAGTGCTCTATTGCCTTATAAAATGCTATGCCATTTAAGCCCACTTTTCAGAGTGTTTCAAGGACTCTAAAGTCCTCAAAATTAAATTTAAACCTTTCATTGGACCCCTCCAAAATGGAAAATTTAATATCTTCAAAACTAGTTGTGATCTTGCGACGTAACTTTACAAGAATGCTTATCTAGCCAACTAGAAGATTCGAGGAGAATTTCGCACCATTTCATTGAAATGAAAACTTACTATAAATAGTAATCTAATGTAAATGCAAGGTTGAGACACCGTTTTCCCAACATAGGATAGAGTCAGAGGAAGATGACATTTTTGAATTAGCAATGATTACTTTGGTAGTACATTCAAACAAATACCATGAAAATCTGATAGAGGGAGGTGAGGAAATGGAGATGTCACCTGACAATCCAGAGAAATTCTTGATGTAGAGTGATACTTATTTTCTTCATGAATTGTCACCATAGTCCTACCCACTAAATACTTTGATGGAAAACCTAAATGACATGCATGAAGTGTTTAAACAAATTGATGTAAAAGGATATAAACCATTACTTATAAATGGATCTTTGCTTCTTGAGCAAGAGAGTTATTTAAAAGAAGTTCTGAAAATGAACACCAAAATATATGCATGGGATTAAAAAGATGTGAAGGCATTAAATCCTGATATCTGTATACATCACATTTATATAGAGGATGTCAACCATGTGAGGCAACCACAAAGGAGAATCAATCTCGCATTAAGAGACTTTGTGATGTAGGAAATTGAGAAGTTGCTACGGGTAGGATTTATCTATTTGATCTTAGATAATTAGTGGGTTCCCCATTGGTGATTATTCCTAAAAAAAATGAAAAGTGGGGTGTGTGTGTTGACTTTAGGGAACTAAACAAATATATCAAGAAAGATTACTTTCCACTACCCTTCATCAATCAAGCATTGGACAACCTTGCAGGTAGTAGACACTTCTCCCTTTTGGATAGGTTTAGTGGATATAATTAGATTCAAGGGGCTCCTGAGGACCAAGATAAGATCACATTTGCTTTCCCTTGGGGAACATATGCTTATACTATCTTACCTCTAGTCTTTGTAATGATCTTGCTACTTTTCAATGGGATGCTTTAGCTATTTTTGTGAATGTAACAACAACTTGTGTTGAGGTAGTTATGAATGATTTTTCAATACATTGGAAAACATATGAAGAAGCGTTGGAAAGTTTAAATAAAGTTTTGCAGAGATGTAAGGATCATAAGCTATCATTGAACCATGAAAAAAGTTTATTGATGATGACTGAAGGAATTTTCTTAGACCATCATATGTCCAAGGAAGGAATAAAGGTTGATCCTAAGAAGATTCAACAAATTCCAAACCTAAGGAATCAAACTAATGTGAGGAGTTTTCTAGGACATGCAGGTTATTATAGGTGATTCATTAAGGGATTCAATAAAACTACAAGTCCCCTATTTACATTACGTAAAAAGGGTGCTTAATTCAAATGGATAGAGGATTGTCAACAATATTTTGAGGCTATTAAACAAGAATTGACAACTTCCCCTATAAAAAAGGGTCCTAGTTGGGGAGAATCATTCACAATTCATGTTGATGCTTCCAATTTAGCAATTGAAGTTATTCGATGACAAAAGGATGATCGGGTGAAATGCCTGTTATTTTCTATATAAGCAAGAACCTTAATCCAACTAAGAAAAAATACAATACTACTAAAACAGAGTTTCTCGTAGTTGTTTATGCGATTAACAAGTTTATACATTATATTACTTACTATAAGATCTTTGTAAATACTAACCATGTAGCTGTTAGGTATTTGATGAACAAAGATGTAGTGGGGGGACTTATTATCCATGGTTATTATTACTACAATATTGATATAACTATTGTGGATAAACCTGGTAAAGATATTGTTGTAGCTGATTTTTTATCTAGAATGGTTTTGCAAGGCAAGGACGAACTAGTGAAGGATACATTTCTTCACGAATATTTGTTTGGAATTTCCATTGAATCACCTTGGTTTGCAAATATTGCAAATTATTTTGTGACAAGGAAGATTCCTTCTCACTTTAATTTTATTTATAAAAAAAAAATATTGATTAAGGAAAGTTGTAGATTTAAATGGATTGATGGCATGATATTTACACTGTCTTTATCATGTGTTGAGAAGATTTGTAGGAAACTAATGTTTTTGATGTTCTTGGGTCTTGTCATGATAGACTCAATGGAGGACATTATTCCTTAGTCAAAGTGGTTCACAAGATCCTCGGGGTTGGTTATTATTGGCCAACCATGTCAAAGGATATTCCTCAGTACGTGAAGCATTATGACCAATATCAAAGGATAGGAATACCAACTCCATATGTAAAGATGCCCCTTAAACCATAGATTTCATTGGAGCCATATGAGAAGTGGGGAATTGACTTCATGGGCCCAATTGACCCACCATGAAAAGGGAACCACTATATTATGGTATGTACTGATTATGTCACCAAGTGGGTTGAGGTCAAGGCACTCCCAGTAGCTTGAGAAGAAAAGGTAGAGGGTTTCCTATTCAAACACATTCTATAGTTGTTCGAAGCACAAAGAATCCTAGTATCAAATTAGGTACCCCAATTCATGTTTTTCATGCTCTAGGCATTCCTTCAGTGGTACGAAGTTACACATAGAAGAACTTCTCCTTATCATGCTCAAGCCTATGGACAAGTTGAAGTTATTAGCAGAGAGATGGAGAACATCCTCACTAAGGTAGTTTTAGCAAAAAATATTGATGAGTTTGATAGACTCACAAAAGCAGCTTGGGATTAGGAAACTACCTGGAAAACCACAATCAAATTTTATCCTTATGAGTTGGTATATGGAAAGACATCCACTATTCCAATAGAATTTGAAATTGAAACACTTTGTACAATTTTGAATGTGGGGGTAGATTTATGAGAAGCTCAAAAATACATAATTATGCACCTAAATAGATTGGATAAAACATGACTAGAAGCTCTACAACACACATATTTGATCCAGAAGTAAAGAAAGTTATGGCATGACAAGAATATCAACAATAGATAGTTTGATATTAGAAATTGGATCCTTCTATTTGACTGAAGGTTTTAGGAATTTAAAGGAAAGTTACATACAAGATGGCTAGGGCCATATGAAGTTCAGTAGGTATTAGATCACGATGTTACTTAGATAGTACCAATTGATGGAGAAAAAAAACCAATGTTGGTAAATGGTCACCATCTTAAGTCATATCACAGGCCAATATCCAAGGAAGAATTCGCAATAGAAGTTTAGTTTCAGGTAGAGCATTTTACCATGGAGGATTTTTCCTCCCTTGGTAAGGTTTATGCTCCCTGAATCTTGTCAAGATGAAGTAATAAATGAGGTAGATTGAAAACCAATAACGGTGGTTAATCTGTGGGGTGAGCTGAAAACCAAAATGGTGGTTCATACCCAAAGAGAAGGTTAAAAACCAAAAATGGTGGCCTCTATTAAAGGATCATTAAATCTTCTATTTATTCCAAAAGCTCTTGATAGAACATTGCTTGACAAAATATTGAGGGACAATCTTCTTTATGCAGCTTCAAGCAGCTTTAAGTGACATTGAGAAGCTCCAAAAATATTTATAGCTCCTGACAATCACTTCAAAACCTGACAACTCCAAATAATTTTAGGTGTCAGTTCAAAGGGACCTTGGTTTAGCTAATGCATAAGAAACTTTGAGCAGCTTTGGGTCATTGAAGAATAAATTTTGTAAGCCGAGACAAATCCAAGTGGCCTCAAAGTTTTCAAGAAATTATTAAAATCCAGAAGTCAAATATTCTTCAAGTAGCTCCTAACATGTGGCATTTGGATCTTGTATCAAATTAAACAAGCTCTAGGCATAATCATTAAGGTCAGTTCCATCTTCTCTTTTTTAAGAAAGAAATCATGGGGTATAAGCATAAGTCAAAACCAGAGAACTTCATCTTACACTTGGAGACTACAAGATTATTGGGGGAAGTTGGTTGGTTGAATTTAGTACTTCAATAAGAAGGTTATTGAACAACTTTGAGTGGCTCTAGAAGGCTTTACAACTCCCAATCGTCACTTTAGAATCCAACAAATCTAGATAACTTCAGGTGTCGATTCAAGGGGACCTCGGTTGAGTTAATCCATAACCAACTCCGAGTAGCTCTTGGTTGTTGAAGAATAAAATTTTTAAGCCAAGACAACTCCAAGTGGATTCAAAATTTTCAAGAACAAATTCTAAAAGACACAAGCTGAATTTTCTTCAAGCAGCTCCTGACATATGACATTTAGATCTTGTGTCAACTTCAACAAGCTCTAAGCACAATCATTAAGGGCGAGCATTTATAAACGTATTATTTTCTAATTTTATTTCATGTATTATATCGATATGTTTAATTAGAAGACCAAGTCATTAGGTTTTAAAGTGCCATGTGTCATTTAAATATTAAGATAAGGATAATTGGCACTACAATTAATTATGAACTGATATTTGTTTATTGATAATAATGAACAAGTTGGCTCATTAAATAAGAAAGTATGACTGAAGGACTATCCTCATTATAGAAAACCAGAACTGCAAGATTGAAGGACTATCATCATTATAGAAAATCAATTCACCATCAAATCTAACAAATGATGACATTAAAGGTACCTTGAGGGCAATTTGACGTGACAAAGTATCCAAGTACCATGGTTTTTATGGAAAGAATATAGAATGCTAGTTATTTCTATTTTTCATTCCTTAACAACAAAGTTCTTATTTTGTCATCTCTGTTCCAAAACCAACCAGTGTCATCTTTTATTTTTCAACAAAGAAATCATGGGGTATAAATAAAAGTCAAAACCAAAGAACTTCAACATGGGCTAAGAGACTACAAGATTATTGGGGGAAGTTGGTTGGCTGAATTTATTGATTTAAAATGAAGCTTATGAATTGGAGATGGTGGGGGAATTTTCGCAGAACTTTTGTGTCAATATGACAAGAGTTGGTAGAGAAGACTTTGAAGTGTTTATAGCTATAATTAGTGAGATCTCTAGCATTCCAAATGAAGGAGAGCTTGTGATTAAGGGGTAAAGTAATTTTGATGGATTGATTGAAGTCGTCCTTGTGCCACCAGAACTAAAACTAGTTATCTTGAGACATAATAGGAGATCAAAAGGGATAAATAGGGAAACCTTGAAAGAACCCTGGAAGATAACAATAATATAACTTATGAATTTTTTCATATATGAAGGGAAATATGTGACTATTTTGGGACCTACTTGTTATGCCCTGCATATCTATCCCCTATTAGTTTCCTTGTGTCGAAATATGGGTCCCCTATTTCTGCTTTGTGTTGCTTTGTTCTTTTGGTTTTTGTTTCTTTTACCTCGGAACCCCGGAGTCCCAAAGTCCCGAGGTCTCTTTCCTTTTGTTTCTTTTCTTTGTCCACCTCGGAACCCTGATCCTCTGGAGTCCCGAGGTTGGTCTTTGTGTCTTATGTTTTTGTGTTCTTTATCTTTGGACTCCGGAGTCTCGAAGTCCCGAGGTGTGTTGTGTTTTCTCAACCCCGAAACCCTGGAGTACCGAGGTTGAGTGTTCAGTTTCTTCTTTTTGTTGATCAAACCCGGAACCCCGAAGTCCTGAGGTTGATCCTTGTGTTCTTTCTTTGCATTTCTTCACCTCGGAACTCCAGAACCCTAGAGTCCCGAGGTGAAGTATTTTGTTTTGTGTTTTGGTTGTCGAGCTCAGAACCTCGGGACCTCAGAATGTCGAGGTCCTGTTTAAAGCGTTTATACATATGAGTTTTGGCGGGGGGGGGGGGTATAAATATGAATAGTTAACCTTTTGAAGCTCATTTGTGCATTCCAACTTTAGAGCTCTTGCTTCATTGCCTCGCAGCTGCGAGCTTCCTTTTGTTCTTGGGAATTTCGTTGTGATTTTCCTTGCCCTATTTATCGTTTGTAGGTTAGATCTTTTTCTTCTTTCGCGGGTTTTGTTTGTCTTCTCCTTTTTTGGTTTTTTTCTTGTTTTTCTTGCTTTTTACTGCATGCCCTAAGTTTCCTACCCTAGAACCCCAGAGTTTTGGGTTGTTTGCTTCTTCCTACCCCAGACCCCTGGAGTTCCGGGTTGATCGTTTCTCCCCACCCGGAACCTCAAAACCTTAGAGTTCTAGATTATCCTTTGTTAAGAGGACGTGCTCCCACTTAGCCTAGAATCTTGGAGTTATGAGGTCCACCTTTATAAGTCCTCTTTCTGAAATTCCTACTGGGTATCTTTTATTTGGCTCGGGACCTCGAAGTCCTGAGATGAGCCTAAACTTTCAAGCACGGAACCCCAGAACCCCGGAGTTCTGGAGCCATTTGTTATCTACTCGGCCCAGAACCCCAGAACCTCGAAGTTCCAGAACCATTTGTTATCTACCTAGCCCGAAACCCCAGAATTCTGGACTTCATCCATGTGTACCTAGCCCAAAACCCCAGAACCTTGGAGTTCGAGACCCTATTTTAAAAGGAAAACTTCCTACCCCGCGACTCCGGAACCTTGAAGTCCGAAGTGAATGAATTTTTTAATATTTTAGATAAGGAACTGGAACTTGCTTTCTTCTTGTAGATTCAAGTAGTTAGATGGACTCATCTTCCAACAAAAAAGGCAAAGATATTGATCGACTTCCAACGACTATGAGATACCACTATCAAGGACAAGTCTACGCCTCAAAGTTGGACGATCAAGTCAAATGGGTCATTGACATTAAAATTGGCCTTATCAAAATTAAGGATATCAGAACCCAGCTAGATAAGCCAATATTGGAGGCCCCACACAGGAGAATTAAAAGATCAGGCCTAGTAGAGGCGACTCTCTTTCCACAATCGGTGCAGGCGCTAGAGTTCATAACGATAATTGCCCAATTTTATGACCCTGACACCAGAGAGTGCACCAACGCACAGGGAAAAACAGTCATAGATTTGTCCCCTGACATGCTGGGATTCTTATTCGGAATCCCAACTAGAGATGAGATATTCCTCTCAACCGAAGAGGAGGCCTTAAAGGTATGGAATGACAAAGTTATAGTAAACAAAAGGCACATGAATGAGAACTGGTTGGAGGAAGAGAGGAAAATAGGTCTAAAGGCAACAATGATCCTGAGAGAAAACTTCAAGGAGCCCCAAAGAGACCTGATTATCATGCTAAGCAGGGCCTTTGGCAAGCTCGATTGTAAACACTTTCATCCATGGATGTTTCAGTTCATGACTACTATCCTAGTGGGAAAGCAATATTTTGATTGGCCTCAGATCCTCTCAGACAACATCTGCAAATAGATGAAGGAGGTCCACCAGACTAAGAAATTCTTCTTTACATCTTATGTCATCTGGGTGGCCGCGAGAGCTGGCAAGTTCCCAGGCTTATAGGTGGAGGGTCAATTAGGGGATAAAGAAGAACAAAGGAAGGTATGAGAATATTATTCCCAACTTCCCCTAGTCAATGCAAAGGCTCATTTCAAAAGAATCAATGATGCCTTCATTTTCCCAGTGATAATTTAACTAACGGGAGATACAGGATACCAGATTAGCCTAGAGGCTATGGCTATTATCCGAGAATGGGCGTGTTGGTTTATCCAAAACCCACGCTCCACTTACATCAGGGTTAGTGGATTCATAGGGAAACCATTGCTGCTTCCTAGGTATTGTAATGATAGGGTAATTTTGTTAGAATATGTCAGGCAATTATTAGGCCTCCAATCCCTCCTATCGTCTAAGCACAAAAGAGGCATTGATTTTTTAGTATCTATTAGATACTTCTCATGCTCTAAGATACAGGTGGTGAAGTTGGCAGAGCTAGAGATGCAGGATTTGAACCTAAAATAATTTGATTATGTTAGGGAATTCTATGATCGCAACGGGAAGCTCAAGCAAGCTATGCCTAAGGCATATGAGGGACACAAGCCTATACTGGAGGATTTTTGGGCTAACCTCCAAGATAGTTTTGAAGTAAAGAGAGAAAAATTATAACAGTTTATCAGTACCACAGATAAGAGATTTTGAAATCGAGTCCAATCTCCCTAAAGACCTCAGGGATGATGGAGACCTGCTTGATGTTGCTTACAAAGGATTAGAAATTGATAAGAAGGCCCTCTCCCCAATAAGGTCATCCACAAATGAGGATGTGAATATAGAAAATATTTCCCAAGTGGTCATCTATAGGAGCAAACAATGGCTAAGTCAAAGGGTCAGGCCGAGTGCCTCAAAGGGAAAACAAAAGGAGTCTACCTCAGGGGTACATTAGTCAAGGCACTAGTACATTCGGGGCTAATTTTTGATGATCGATCATCAGAATTGCGACTACTTTTCGTCGAACTGCTGACAAATGAAGCCGTCAAAAACTCGTTGTTGGACTTTCTGACGATGCCATTGAACGTCAAAATTATGACAACACCATGAACTCTACCAATGAGGCTGTGATCGCTCTTCTGGTCAAAAATATCGTCGGACATACAACATCCTCGTTGGATGTTTGTTTAGTTGGCGTTGGAATTTTGACGATAGCCAAAAACTTTGGACCGACGAGAATGTTGTTGGTCCGACGGTTTGGTCGTTGGTCCAGTAATATGCATCGATGACCGTCCAACAAGGAAGTGCCGTCAGACATACAACATCCTTTTTGGATGTTTGTTTAGTTGGCGTCGGAATTGCGATGACAACCATAAAATTTGCACCGACGAGAATGCTGTTGGTCCAATGATTTGATCGTCGGTGCAAAGTTTAGTTGTCGTCGTAATTCCGATGGGGATTTATTTTAAAAAAATAAAATAAATTTGATTATTATCTAGATGCAAAGCATACCTCATTGATATGTACAACAAATGGTATTCTATCCCCATTAGCTACCAATAGGGGGCATAGGTTTCAAGCTAATATGAGGCGCACCATGGTTGAGATGGTACAACTCCTAGGAGGACTGTATGAACCACTGCGTACTGGTAAACCTATTAAAAATAGTGCTAATAGGGAATTAGCTAACCCAAATACAAGAGCCTTTAAAGCCAATTTTCTGGAAAAGGAAGGGACAACACCAATGGAAGAAGAGCAATCCAATCAGGGAGATGAAATGACTTTATCTACTTTATCTAAGTTAGTTGTTCTTGTTCTTCTTTGTTCTTTTCATAAGTTAGTTGTATGAGTCACATTTGGTTTGCAATGACTTTATCTACTTGAAACCTACTTTGGATGTTTTTCTTAAGCTTGTAGCCTTTGATTCCCTTGCATGTTTTCAAGATTGCCCCCCATCAGGTTTCCATTTTAGGGTATCAACCTAATGGGAATGGTACAATTCTATCTTAGTAGAAAAATCCATTTGCCTTCAACATATTCTCTCCAAGTTTGGTATCTAGCTCGAATGACCATTTAACATATTCTATAAAAACTCTAGTACCATACAATTTTCATAGCACTAGTCACATAGAGGTTCACATTCACTAGAATCAAGAGCTTATTCACAGACCAATTGTTCATATCCAACACCTCCTAAATTCCAAATAGATGTCAACACCTTCACAAAACACTTTACAATAAGTTTAAGGTATACTTAGCCCTTCATTTCTCTCTACTTGGGTGTTTTTTTTTCCATTATTTATGGGTTGGGTTTTATCTCTCTTTTTGAATGGGTTTCTTCTCTTGAAGCATTTCTATGCTAATCTCATTCTCTCTTTCTAATATTGTATTTGTTGTGAAGGATTGAGGGTCTGATATCTCCATGTATCAGACATTTAAGGACAACAAGATTGAATATACACCATGTTCAATGAATAGAGATTAATTCACCTTGTGGTTGGTGATAGAGAGATGTGTGGGGGACTTGTGCATCCGATCAACAAGGTTGGAGATCATGTTTTAAAGGAAGAACACAACCACTATTGGCTATCATAGAAGGACAAAACATGACAAATTGAAATTACTAGAGTCATTTCTGCAAAACAGAGTCTTTTTGGAGGGTTTGGGAGGTTGGAAGTCCAAGAGACTGGTCCTAGTTCTTGTGTAGGTTCTGCAAGTTAGTTTCAAGGGTTTTTTTTTAAATGCATAGATGTGTTGATTTGGCCTTTGGCCATCAATGTTGACAGTCCTAATTGCAAAGGACTAGTAACCATCAATGATAGTATGTGTGGCATTGTTGAGATCCAATAATTTGCACTTGTTATGATGTCACAAGTCCAAGACTAGTTTACCATGATGTTTATATTGCCTTGTAATGTTGGATCAAGCCTTGAAAGGGTGATCAAAGTCTAGTGGCCAATAGGTGTGTCCAAGGGTACCCATAAAGGATGGGATATGAAACCATTGTCATTATGAATTGAAACACTTGTGAATTTTTAATTTGTGAATTCTTATGTTATGGATTTGTTGATTATTGTTATCCAGTGAATGACCTTTTGTCCATTTCCTTATATTAAGCTCATTTCTATATATTCTTAAGTATATTTGTTTATTTTGCTTCTCCCTGGAAAAGTGAATGCAAAGAACCTATTGAAGATCTTATACTTAGTTTTCATAATCACAAGATGATTGTGCTTGATCAAGTATTAGAGTGCAACATATCTACACACCAACAATACTACAGGTAGACTAAAATTAAATAACAATTAACAAAATAGTGGAAGAACATTAAATTTATAAAGAACTACTATCATACTTACAAACTTACAATAATGTCTTGAAAGTTATTTTCTTTGTCTATCACGTCTCTCAACTATCTTCAATTTCTATTTGTTAGCTCTATTAGTTTATATCA
Organism: Cryptomeria japonica; assembly: GCF_030272615.1. NCBI lineage: Eukaryota > Viridiplantae > Streptophyta > Pinopsida > Cupressales > Cupressaceae > Cryptomeria > Cryptomeria japonica. Next base: position 558,987,672 of record NC_081414.1, on the reverse strand, counting down.
ATTTATATATACCGGTGATCATGCTAACATGAGTACAAGGATAATGTGACAAACACGATCGCTTGCCAATTCTAGGGTTTCTACATATAATCAATCTATGTAGAATGAATTGGTCCATAAGGAACCCTTGAAAGGGCTTTCTATCAATGGGTAGACAAAAGTGACAAAGTTTGCCCGAGGAGTTGCTGCATATCCTTCCTCAATTGTGTAAACTACTTTATGTAAAACCCCATTGGATTTATATCTTAAGACTGAAATCTAAACTTAATTATTATTATAATGATATCAAGCAAATAATAAGGTAAAGAAAAATTGAAGCCAAGCAAAACCTTAGACAAAAGACCTTCACTTCTAATCACCAAAGGTCTTTTGTCTAAGGTTTTGCTTGGCTTTGATTTTTCTTTACCTTATTGTTTGCTTGATGTCATTATAATAATAATTAAGTTTAGATTTCAGTCTTAAGATATAAATCCAATGGAGTTTTACATAAAGCAGTTTACACAATTGAGGAAGGATATGCAACAACTCCTATAATGAAAGCATCCATTAAAATTCATAGCTGTTGTCACCTCATGAAACATTACAATTGCAAGATAAGCATAAGATGGGTTTGTTAAAAAGGCTTTAAAATATTTCAAGAAAATGTGATTGGCATGGTGAAACCCTTGTGAGAAAAAAACCACACCAAAGAGAACAATGCTTGTGTTATTCCTTCAAATGGGTTACAAGAATACTTCTCTCTAAATTCCTCTAGCACTTTATTACTGCTACAACCTACAAAATAACTTATCTAACCTCCTAGACCAAGCTCCAATTCACAAAATAAATAAAGGTGAAAACATGGGATGGTTTTGCAAAACATTTTACAAGAACAATTTCACATCCAATGCAAAAGGTATGCATTTTGATTCACAGTATAGAATGGTTTCTCAACTTGTCTATTATGTTTGTCACTTGAGGATAGGCCAATGGGGAGATTGTTAAATTTTTTTGTTGAAGGGTTTGGGGGAACTCTATTAATCACTGAACACTTTCTTATCAATAATGAGATTTGTGGTATTTTTTTCTTTATTGAGAGGTAGAAATCTTTATAGCTTCTCTCATTAAAACTTCCAAAATACATTTTTTTTTGCTAATTCACATAGTTTCATGGTGTAGGAGCACCCTAGGGACCTAGGTTTGGCCAAAATGGTCAAAATTTGAGATTTTAGGTTTTTTTTTGGTGTTATTTCATGTAAATAAATCCATTTGAGGCCATTATGATGTATTTGGACCTAATTGGGAAAGTTTGAGGTCCATTGGGCAAAAATTGTAAAAATTGTAAAAAGTTGTCATTATTGTCATGACAACTTTTTAAAATTTGGTTGGGAGGTTTGGTTTTGACGGTTTGAGATTGTAACCCACTTGGATGGGCATAAATAAGCCTTTTTCACACCACCCAAGTTTTTCTTGTTGAATTTTGAAGTTTTACTAAATGAAGTTGGAGATTTTTGTTCATACAAAAATGTTTTAGTCTGATTCTCATTATTTTTAATTGTGAAATTCATCATATTTTCATTAGAAGTCAATTGGATATGGTATAGAAGTGAATTACCTTCATTTCATCTTTTGTAGCATTGAGATACATTGAAATTTGAAGAAGATATCACTATTTTTCCAAAAACTATCAAAACACTCACTAGGGTTTCCAATGAGTGGGAAAAAAATATATTTTTGGCCTTTTCAATGTTAAAAAATCACACTACTAGTTAAAAAGGCTCTTGTAAATATGTATTTTCATTTCTCTTTCTTGCAGGTCTCCAAAACCTCTCAGACACACGGTAGATTTGATTGATTGGTCTGATATTCTTCATGTATCAGACCTCTGGGATAACAACATAGAGAAAGTGGAATATAAGATAGGTGAGAGTGAAGTGGCTTGGTTGGAATGTTGGACGAGATGTGTGGGACCCTTGCACACCCTATAGAAGCATTTAGAAGCCATAAAAAAGTGCCATAGACCAAATATTAATGACTGTCCTAAGGGTACCAATTGTGACAGTCACAATTTTACCAGTGATACTGCCTACTCAAACAAGTTGTGTTTGGAAACCCCAGGTGTGGATATGTAATGGTAATGAAATGTCTAAAGAGTAGCCCTTACACCAGTATGCAGAAACCTTGGTGTCACAACGGTGTTGGTGTGGCCTTGGGCCAATGGTGGTTGACTTTTACAATTAGGACAATGATCTCAAACACAATTTATGGTGTTTATAACTCTAATGTCCCAATCTACTTGTATATATTTTCACAAAACAATGAACAACCCAACCATAACTATTAATAAGATTTCCCCATAAAATGCATGCAAAACACATCATCATTGATAGGATAACTGACTTGAATTTAGTAAGAGACCTCAATGAGTGGAGTTTCATGTTAAAAAGAGTACTTGCAATAAAGATATTGAAATCAACGAGACATTATGCATTCAAAATCCACAAGGAAGATCTAATATTTATGAATGAAATTGTAAATCAATCTAAGTTACATGTTTGATATCTTACTTATATCATGGTAACATACCTATTTGCTTGTTTATTTGAGAATGTTGCTAGGAATTAATAGGTGAATGATACATTGATCTACACATGAATCACTTGTACTTTCCTGATACTTTCACCCCTTGGTCAAGGCCGCGTACCCCCTAACAATTGAAGATTGTTTCCACCCTCTTGATTACTTGAAGTCCATTCTCAAATCACACTCAATCACAATAGTTAGTACAAAATAGTGACCATAGCCAAGGAAGCCCAAATTTACTCATACTCAACATAATAAGAAATAACTAAATCATCTGGACCATTATTCATAACATAACCTCTTTTCACATAATGGAAGGCCAAAATTAAAAGGAAGGCCAAAATTACAAGGATCATTCTTCTTCGAAGGAGCCATTGTTCAGAGCCACCAAACTATCAACAAGAGTAGAAGCTATTAGGCTCATACAAATTTAGGACATATAAAGAGTCACCTTAAAAAACCCACACTAATTACAAAAGATCAAAAGCTTTCCTAGAACAAAAGTACAATATATCATAAGGATGGCGATAGACTATCAAATATAAGAATGATCTCCTTATCCTTAACTACTCCCAAAATATTAATTATCATATAGAAAATATATATTAAAAAATATTTAACATCTAAAATATAATGTTGTTATTCTTTTCCTTTGCCAATTTTGTTCCATCAAATCTTTTATCTAATACTCTTTTAAAAGCAATGAGCCTTACCAACATTAGAAATGAGGTGGATGTTGATTTTAAATTTTAAAATAAAAAGTGGTGAGTATGATCAATGATGCTAAGGTTCTATTCATATTGTGTAACAAGGCACAATAGGTTAGTGATAGGAAAGATTGACTTGCTACTCTTCAATTTCATATGGTAGTTTAATGTATATTGTGAACTTTTTTAGACCGTACATCTTAATATATATTGTATTAAATGTCTCTTTGTGGGAATACATGCCCACCATCCATCCTCTCTTTTATATATGACAATATGTTTCTTTTCATTGACCAAAGGTGGAAAAAACTATTTCACCGACAGGATCTCTTAATCGATTCTCGTTGAATCATAAGCGAGAAAAAAAAGAAAGAAAAATTGTTGAAATATAATCTTCACAATTCTGTCATCACGAGTGTAAACAATCCAGTGAGGAGGACAAAGCTAAATAGTGTGATGGGGATTAGATCCAACCAATATAGGAGGCATAATATGAGACTCCTTCTGAACCAATGCTAAGGGCTATTATGATTTGAAGGTTCTCTTAAATCCTCACATTTTGTTGTCACATAATGAGGTAGAAGAGGCAGATTCAAAGTCTTAGAATGAGGTCGATATATATATATATATATATGGATGGTAATATTTGAAAGGATATATGAAAGATATATGAAGGCCATGGTAGAAGAGAATATTTACTTCACACTAAGTGAGGTTACGAAGGTAGTTGCCATGGATGTAAAGTGGGGAGTGTAAAGGGGTCTTTGGATTCATGAAGAACATTAAGGAGAGAAGGTTAGTTATATCAAGGAAAAATAAAGAAAAAGGGAAGTGATAAAGAAGGGAGGAAGAAAATAGGGAAGAAAGTGAGGAAATAAAGAGGTAGATCTAATTTATTTTGGTATGTATCCTCTACTACTCTTTTTATTGTTGAATGATTTTGCAATATTTTGAGAAGACTGCAAGGCATGAAGTAATTCTCATAAGGCATGAAGGAGCCATGTAAAGCACAAACCATACATATGAATACATGCAAGGCATGAATCATACATGTAAACCATGTTGTAATACATAAATACACATAAGGTACAAAATAGACAAGAGAGAGGTATTCATGGAATAGACATATGAAAACATCTCATTCATGAAGTAACAAAATGCTAAAGAAAATGACAAGTAATAAATAAACTTACAAGGATGAGGCATATTCATAACTTTTGTAGTCCAGCCATGGATATCAACACTAGAAGCAACTCACACTGTTAGTATACATACAAGACAATATGGAAGTTCATTATACCCAATAACTTGAGGTGTTGTTATTTGTTTTGGCTCTGTTGGACCCTGCAATTAAGATTTAATATACATTATTCAATAAGATTAACTGTGCAACATAATGAAATATTCAAAAGTGTGTTATCTTATTGAGCTTTGCTTGGTTTTGAGAATAGTTTAATATTCTTTACTTAACAGGGCCAACCACGTGAAGGTGGAAACTCATTTGGCCCCTCCCCCCCTAACATCACTCTAAATTCCCCGTTAACATCTTATAACATTCATTCATTCATTCTTTATACCATTAATAAAATATAACATTCATTCATTAATATCACATAATGTTCATTAACACATAACATTGATTAACATTAATTAACATGCAACATTCATCAATATTAATTAACACATGTCATTCATAACCATTCATTAGCACATAATTACATTCATTAACACATAAAAATGAGTCATTATCAAATAAGATAGATTACAATCATTTTTTTTTTCTTTAAAGCTATGAAAAGACTAAGTGGAACATCGGTTTCTTCATCTTTTCCCCCCTCTGCAGTTGTTCCGCCCTCTGCTCGTGATCTCGATGTATGCCTAATCCTATACTAAGGACGAGGACACTGAAGTGAAGGGGGGTCCTTTGCAATAACAAAGAAATGGGTTAAATTAAAACATTTTTTATTATTGTTACAAGTATTTCATTAATTTAGAGAACATAACTGTTGCACTCTTTACCTGATGGGGCCACATCGTTTTGTCTAGCCTCAACCTCAACATGTTGAACACCCACTAGATCATCTGGAGTTTAAATACTAAAGGTTACATTAATGCTGAACACCAATTGCAATTATATTTGTTTAAAGGAATAACAATGGTCCTCTTTACTTGATTGAGGAACATCACATTCCTGATATTGTGTACCCAGGTCATGCTCCACTTGGTCACCACCAACTACATGCTCTAAAATATTAACAAAAAAGGTTACATTAATTACTACTCTAATTACAAATTAAGATGTCTAATTGTATTAATAACTACATAAATAAATTTGAATAGCAAATGAATACCTCCACTACTGGGATGCACATCTGGACCTTCATGTGTAGGTGGTGTTTCACAATTAGCACGCTGCATTCCAATGTCATGCACATTGTTATCATTTCTTGCTTATTTAAAACAAATATAGTCACTTTATGTTGGAATTCAACATCAATTAGATTATTGGTAAAGTATTCAATTTGAAACAATTTCCATTTAGCATATTTACTTGTGTGATGGATGCACCAAAATATTGTGTATGCCCACTCAATTCTCGTAGCCGATCAACCATGACTGTATAGCCTTGCTGGTAGGCAATTCTCTTATCATCTTCTATGGGCACTCTATTGAATTCAGAGCCCTGCATTTTTGCTTGGTATTGTGAATTTTGCTTGCATTGTTTGATTAAAAAAAAAATCGTTTGCAATTTATAAATATTTTGATGCAATATTTCATTTACAAATACTTACAATTCGTGCGACAAGTTTCATGCAGCAAGTTTCATATAACCACCAGAGCCAAGTTTGTGTTACTCGTGCTTTTCTTGTCTTGCCTTGGTTGCCTTTGACATGTCACTTAGTCTATGAAAAGTTTGAAATATGTTAGATTATATAAATATAAAGGGTAATTAACTAGTACATAATTACATTCTTAATAGTATCCCATACCTTGTTTTGGCGTCTGGTGGTGTATTTCCTTTTTTCCTTTCAATTCTCTCCTTGGCATCCAAAATAAAGTCCTTCCACTCCCTCTCTGGAATCATGGGGGGATGCTTGTACTTTAGGTTCTTCTGTAAATGGGTCCTGTATTGTTCCCTCACATACTTTAGATATGTGCTAGCTTTTTCAAGGAGCTTGGTTTTGTCAACGGTGTCATTTCCAAACCACTCAACCATATGGTTTGTCAATTCATCTTTTAACCTTTTTTCTTGGTCATTCCACCTTTTAAAGCAAAAACAAACCTATTAGATTCAGAAATGAACTAAAGCTACATTTATTATACTTCAAGAAATGGATCAAAGGAAAACTATTCTAGTAATGATATGAAATCAAAATAGTGGATTAGGGTTAGTTCACATATGATGTACCACCTTTTACTTATGGTGGGCCCAAATATCTATAATGCAATGTCACTAAGATGTTTATAAAAAATATCATTTCCTGCAAGAAATTCATGGGATCATTAGTCCAAAATGAGTGATCAGAAAGTAAGTTACAATTAGACTATATATAATAATAATTTTAAAGTACCTGGAACCTTCTGTATCTTTAAGGGAATCATTTCTTCATCGCTCACCACCAATGTGGCCTGCAATGTTCTCGTACTAGCAATACGAGAAGATCCAAGAAATAATGGTATGTTATCAACAGTAGTCGCCTCTGGTGCATCGTCACGTGCATCTCCTACTGCAGAAAGTGAATCCACCATGAAATGCCCCCAAGAAAGAACGCTTGAAGGGAAATAAACACATAACATAAGATAGAGCAAAAGAGGGATCGACCAATAGTGGGCAGGCCAATATGATGTGCAATAGAGGATGTCTACATGCTACGTGTTGCCGACATTGTAGTCGAAAATACAGGTGTGGCTAACCTCTGATGAGGCACCGACGATATTTGCACAGGAACATTGACAACACCTAAAGAATAATACATTAAATATATCAAACATTGAATATATGAAAAGTGCAAGAATTTTAAACAAGGATGAACCTTTATTATGAACATTGACAGTATCAAGTATGATGTATTTTGGGTATTCAAAGTGATAAGCCAAGCAAGTGATAAGACAAGAAAATTGTCATCACCTGAAGTACCTGCAACACCCTGATCATGACCCCCAGTTTCATGAGGGCGCATAAATTGCTGTAAAAACAACATGTACATATTTTAGTTAATGACATAAAAGAGAATAAAATATAAACCATTATTGAACTTTTGTTATATTTAAAGCTTTCATTACTGCTTACTTGCAAGTTTTCTGCTGTCCGAATCAATACTTGCACCCTCTCTCGTATCTCATCAGTTTGAGGATCCATAGATGCCAAAGCAAAAATCTCTCTACTAATTTTTCTAAGAGGATTTTTTATCGATTCCATAGGGTTTGTGGAATTTCCAGGGTCATCATCGCTTAATCTTGTTGAGTCCACATCCCTAGAGAGGTGCTCAGGTATTGCATCTCCCTTTCCCTTTCCCCGAACATCCGTCTGTGTCAAGAATATCATTAACAATTACAAAATTAGTCTAAAACACTTAAAAAAAGAACATAATAATGTAACAATTTGCTTCTATCTATTTTGTACAATTACAATGAGGTTTACTTGCCGGTAGAAGTGTCGTGACCTACATCCTTGTTTGCGCTATGTGATGGATCCATGTCGCCTTGTGACAAAGAAAAAATATAAAAACGTTAGCGAAATTAAACCAATAGACTTAGCAAAAAAACTTCATAATAAAATGGTATATTGGAGTCATCAATTGGAGGTTGGTTAATTTAAATGGTATATAGTACGTACCACCCCCATGATAGTAAATTTATTTGTATCTATGCGATTCAAACTATAATCGATTAGAAGCTCTTCCCCTACACTTATTGATTTTATCGCACATATGAATACATGATTTCCCTCGCGCGCCTCAAATATGCAATTGGGTTGTTTATTAGTTGACCCAGGTCGCGTACTATTTATAAAACCTGCAATATTCCTTGTTGCTTTTGGCCTTCCATCAATGTATACAACCACTCGTTTACTTTGATCATTATCTTTCTATTGTATATAATTTGCTGACAGTGCATACCTACACATATTTTTTTTATATTGAACAGTCTACATCCAATTATTATAATTGTAACAAGGTCCGACAAACTCCATCAATTCAATAACTTTGTTGTAACAGACCTTTATGCCATCCATGGAAAATAGGCCGAAACCATGTAACAACGAAGGTGCTATGCGATATATCCTATCGTTAACACAAAAATTAGTGTTTATTGGAGATAGTTCCTTGCGTACCCATTGATGCTGTAGATTTTTGTACCTCAAGGGCACCTCAATGTCACCTTTGGTCTCATCATCATAAGAACATGACTCCCCTTGAGCAAGGAAAGATTTCATGTGTTTATTGAATTTTCTTCTAATCTTTTGACCTCCAATCGGTCTCCCTATTGTATACCTACTACATGTCTCACTTTCATTTTCTATTCTTGCATTTCCCTCACTCGAGGAAGACACATCTGACAAATACCTATTTGGTGGTACCTGCACTCCATCAAATGAGAGAGTTAGTTGGTAATGAGAGAGATATTTTACAAATGAGGGTAATGTTGATGGAGAAGTCAGCTCTAAAGTTGATGTTGGGATTAAATTTGAATAAGTCCAATTGGGCCCTCAAGTGTTGATAACTGTATTAGATTTGCTGCTAATACCGAGGTTTGAAAAACTGAGGAAGTTTGTTTTCCAAGTAATTTTTAAAAAATAAACTGTTTCTATAGGGTGTATTGACTAGTTATAACTGTCCATCCATGAGACTGTGCAGGATCCTCGTCAAAGGGGTTCAGGGTCCTGTACAATGTAATTCAATTATCTTATGTTAGCTAAAAATTACATAGTACACAACAGGAACAACATGAACTTTGTAGACAAAAAGAGTATTAAATAATAAAAAGATGTTGTCATCAAAATCATTGTAAATTTTTTAATTCCTTACCTTTGCCTTATGTAGACTAGGCAGGATCCTCAACTAAATCCCATCAATCCGTGAGGGTGTATGACTGTCCTAAACTTGGGATTGACTGTCACAATTTGGCAGTGAGTTGAGTTAGTCCATTAGCGAGATTGGGAAGCAGTTTGGTGTTGGTGGAAGGTTTAAGGAGGTAAACTATCACCATAATTAATTTTAGAGAGTGTTGTGAAGAAGAATGGCCATGAAAGGAGTGACTATCCTAAGTGCTTGAGATTGTCACAAAAAGTGAGTGTTGCAGCAGTGAATCTTCCTTTGACCTTTGGGTGGTTGGGAGGGTAAAGACCCATGGCGGTATATGTTGAGTGGTCTTGTAAGAGTGTCCGAAAGTACATTGGTTTTTGGATATCTAATACATTTTGTGAGTTAAGTACTAGGGGGATTAGAAGACTCAATTGAAGGAGGATTTGTGTGAATAAGGGTTGAGGGTGTTGGTGGTGATTGAATGTTGGAGAGTTGGATTATGACTTAGACATGTTTATTTGTCCTATTTTAGTGTGATTCAATGGTTGGGTGAGGGTTGGTGAGTATGGGTGTGTTTTGGAGTATTGAATCATTTTGAGTAACTTGTGGCCTTGTGAGGGGTCTTGTCAGTAAGTGAAGGGTTGACACCTAATTGAATAGGTGATTTGGGAGAAATATATCCCTAGTTGGTTGAGTTTATTGGATTCTCTGCATCACCATGCCTTTTCCCTATCAATCCATTCAAACTTCCACCCAAAGATTTAATTTTGTCAAAGTTCAAAATAAATTTCCTTGTTGTCCTTACTATCTTGCATCAACTTTCATATCACTAGATAGTCTTTTGCTTATAACTATCATTTTTCATGGTAGGATACCATCTCAGTCTCTTGAGTTAAGTTAGCTTACCTTTAGAATTTATCATTTCCCAATTGAGTTAGTCAAGGGGAAAATGTCACTAATCAAGTTGAAATGTTGATTTTTCAATCTGCCTAAGCTAAAAGGTTAAAATAAATTGCAAAAGATAGAACAAGGCTATGAGAAAATGAATCATCAGTATTACCTAAACCCACATTATCAACAAAATCTAGAAATAACCTTGTATGTAAATAATTTATCATGCCAAAATTGCCAATTCTAACATGAAAATGAGACCAAGGAAAGCTCTAGAACAACAACTACTATTCATTCACATGTTCCTTATTAACTTCAATCACCACAAAAGGTGCACAAATTGATTATAACAAAGAAGATGTTTCATAAATGTAAATATTAATTCAGGACTAAGGAAAATGAAAGAAATCGAATAATACCAAGCAATAAAAAAAGACTACCAATACCGTTGCAAACTATGAACTTCATTTCCATTAATTCTTCAAAATATACCAGCAAAGCACAAGTATTCAATCTACAGCCTATTGCTAAATGTATTTTGAAAGAAAACAAACTAAGTAGTGTTACTAAACTTGGACCTTAAATAATCAATTCTTAGACCCTCAAAATGAAATTTGAAATTACATTTATAGGGAAACTTTTTCCTTAAAATTAGAGATTAAAATCCACTCAAAACCTTATCAAACTAAGAGGTACAATCAACACACAAGATACTAGCCTATAACTGAATTAAGATGTATAAGTTGACTCATGAAAATAAAATATAAGTCAGAAGGAACTTAGAATATGGAGAACAAGAAAAAGAGGATCTATCTAGGCCCCCACCCCCAAGATGACTCCTCCAAAATTTTAAACTTAGGCGCACAAGCAACAAGATGAAGAACAAAGGCCAAAGTAGGTTGTAACTACCATGAACCCATCCATCCAAAGTGATGAGAATCTAGATGTTCCTAAGTGGCTACAATTCAACTTTAAAAGGATAAAGAAGAGAGTATTGAAGAAAGTAAGTTTACAAAAGATGATCGTTGAGGTTGAGGCCACAAGGAAGCCAAAGAAGGCAATGATTTGGTATGCCACCTAAAACTATGTAAAAGGAGAGATAGTTGCCAATATCCTAAACTAGAGAAGATTTAGTAAAAACTGCCATTACCCTAAACTAGGGTAACCCGTGTTAGATGCAATTATAGTCCCAAAGACATTGAGAAGGGGGGGGGGTGAATCAGTGTCTAACCAGTTTATGGAATATTTGAACTTATTTATAACTTTACAACCCAAATTAATGTATCGGTAAACAAGCAATAGTGCAACAAAGAGAAATAATAGAGACAACATAAATGCACACCATAACATAAGATATTTTGGCAAGGAAACCCGGTAAGGGAAAAACTTTGGTGGGCTTTGTGACCCACAATACTTACTCACTGGCCAATATGAATAAATATTACTTACAATAGGGGCCTGCACATGTAGGAAGGCCAACAACCTAGAGCTCACTGCTCAATGAAAGAGTCTCACTGACTACAAAATGGATAATTAAATCCAAGACAATGTACTGCTCAAAATAGCATCTGCAATGCTTGATTCAGTACCGGTTTAAGTTCTATTAGAGACCATAACCAAAAACCTTGCCTGTGAATGAAATTCACTCACATAACCTATCTGCCTTATTACAAAATCCTTTCACTATTTTCTATGATCTATTACATAATTGCCTCTCTATGTTATATCCAAAATGACCTATAAGATCTCATACATATATGAGTCTTTACAATACATCATGCCAGCTTACAAATAATTAATTACATTCACAATACAATTCACATAAATAAAACTTTGTCTCATGTTGGCCTGAGTGTCGGTATGCTTGTTGCCGGTGTAAACTAGATGCCAATGAATGAACTTTGTTGTGCCTGCCGGTGCCGGTGAATGATGTCTGCATTGCCAGTGAACCTATAGAATCCTGTTACCGGTTGGTTGCCATCAATGAAAACATCAACCATTCTCATGTGAGTGTAGAATGCCAACAATCTCCCCCTTTCGCATTGATGGCAACACTCATGAGAAAAATCCAAAAACTGTTGTCCAAAAATGAAGTCCAAAACTGATCCCAAAAAGTGTGCTCCCCCTGAGCAAGTGATTTCTTTTATGCATTTTCCTGCATACATTTTCTCCATACTACTCCCCCTTTGACATCAATGACAAAGGATGTCAAAAAGAATCAAAGAATACAAAATTCTACCTCATAGCCTATAACCGGTTGTGTACAATTTGAAAGATATCTGCCAAAATTAGATTCAGGCTTTGCATGAATTTATTAGTGTCAGAAATAATGGTTTCGGTCCGCTGGATCATGCTGGTCAGATAATGCATCTGTTGTTCTGATGATCATTCTCCTTGAATTAATGCTTTATATAGCTCAACCCGTTGAGTTATAAGATTGTCCAATCTTGGACCAAGTTTGTTTTTTAGTTCTCAGGCCTTCAACCTTATCCTTGCTTTTTCCTGATCCAGTTTCTCTATCTTTTCCTCAAAAGTTACCATCTCTTGATAAAAAACTAAGGTAAGTTCCGAAGAACCTATCATACTATCTACTATATCATCTATCTCCTTTTGTGTTTTCTTAATCTCTTCATCAATTTCTTCAGTCAGGTGGTGAGGTTTGCAATCTTCTTTATACAAATCCTTATATTCCAAAATTGTTGAATTAAGTACCGGTAATAAGGAATCAATATGCTTAGTACATTCCTTGATAGTCTTCTCAAAGAATTCACCTTTTCCTTAATGGTTTCTTCATTGTTCTTATCTACAGTTAGAACATTTGAAGCAATAAATTTGGACGATGCGTCCAATTTACTCAAAGAGCCATCAATATGATCTATCTTACATGCCGGTGCAATCATTTTCAAAATAGGCAATATATCATCAATAGCCTTGAATGCTAAGGTGTTGCACTCTGTGATCCTCTTAATTGAATCCAAAAGAACATCTATTACATTTGTAGGTCTGAAATCTGCAGTGGATGTGCTTGGTTATGCAATAACTTTATTTCATCAGACACTTGACCAATTACCTTAATAATTTCTTCCTTGTTTCCATCATTTGTTTCCTCTTTATTTACAGTTGTTGCCGGTTTCTCAGTCTGTGCTATTACCTCTGCTTCTGCTGGTTTTTCAGTTTGTGTAAGTACCTTTGCATTTGTCAGTTTCTCAGTGTCCGATTTCTTAGCTTCTACCGATATTTCAATGTTCTGAGAGTCAACAGTGTTAACCGGTGACTCAGAGATTTTGACATTCTTAGCATCAACTGTCTTTACTCTGCAGTCTCTTTATCCATAACAATATTAAAATCCTGTGTATCTACATTCATAGCAAAAATAATTTCTGATTCCGGATTAGTATCATCATGAGTTGTTTCCTCAACCTCCTTATCCGGTTGACTGTCTGTATGTACTGGTATCTCTGAAGTTATTGGTGGGGTGTCCTGTGCTGGTGGAGAAAGGTTATCTACAACCTTTATAATAGTTACACTACCAATTTTACCTTTACCTTTATCCTTTTGATATATCTTAGTAAAAGACTTATCCATTTTCTGTCTCTCCCTTTCTTCTTTCTTTTCCTTTTTCAACAAAAAATATGTCCCATTTGTCTACAGTTTCATCTCCTATTTCTTTCACTCTCCCTGCCATTAGACTAACCTGTCGGTGACCACTCACAAAAATAGACCGGTTGGCTTCAGCAATCAGTTCATCTATCTCCTCCCTAGAATTAATAGGGTGAACCACCAACAATGCTTCAACCTTTAAATTTTTATCCAATTCCACCACTGACATTTTTTTAGCCTCTAATCTTATGTACAAGTCATTAGGCAGATCATCTACAACCTCAATCAAAACTTTCTTGTAGATGTCAAGATGCAAAATAATGCTTTCCTCTATTGTCTCCTTGTCATAATCCTTGAAATAATGATAAAATTTATTTACATTACTAATATTACCTTCTTGTGTTATTTCATTGATCAATTCCTCCGGTGTAAGGGTATCCGGCGCCTTAGGTTGTTTCTTCTTTGGAGTTAATTTCTTCTTAGGCTCCCTTACAACCTACTACTTTTTCCTTAATGTTCTTGTCCTTTTAGGAGAAGGAGAAGGTATCGATGAAGGTTTCCTCTTCTTCCTTTCAACTCTCTTGAACTCTGCTGCCTTGCCACTGTCTGTATTCGAAGAAGTGACAACTGGTGAAACATGAGCTACCGGTTCCAGTCCTTCCAGTTCAACTCTTTGATCTCTCTTCTTAATCCATTGTTTTAAAAATTCTTGCTTTATTTCGTTTACTTTTTCTTTTCCCTTCTCATTAGATCCTTTATTGTTATCCGGTACAGTCTTGCTTCTACAAAAATTTGCAATATGCCCAATCTTGTTACATGCATAACAAGTTACATTATTCCTCTGAATAGATTTTCCATATCCTTGACCGGTTTGTGTTCTGCATTGATTAGATAAGTGTCCAAATCTACCACAAACATAGCATTTCACATTCATTCTGCAATTTTATGAGTTATGACCAACTTTATTGCATTTGGAACATTGATCAGTGGGTAAATTTGTATTCTGATTATTTCTAATTCTTTACTGATTTCCTCTATGACCAAATTTGTTGCAATTAAAACATTTCCCATTAAATTTATAAGCATTAGGTTGTCTTACTGGTTTGTTGTGATCTTGATTATTTGCAGTCCCGAAACTTTCTCCATGTGCAAATCCAAGTCCAATTGTATCTCCATCAGGTTTCTGTCTTTTCAGCATGTCATCAAGTCTTTCTGAACTTTTCTTGAATTTGTCTTTGTGTTCATTTG
Source organism: Cryptomeria japonica (assembly GCF_030272615.1). Lineage (NCBI taxonomy): Eukaryota > Viridiplantae > Streptophyta > Pinopsida > Cupressales > Cupressaceae > Cryptomeria > Cryptomeria japonica. Next base: position 558,972,638 of record NC_081414.1, on the reverse strand, counting down.
CAATGATCAACTCATTTTCCACAATCCCAACTTGTCTCCTAAGCTCCTCTTTATCATGTTGCATGTGAATCAGATTTGTCTTTAGCATATCAATTTCATGACAAAGTCTCAAATTTTCATTACCTCCATCATTAAGTTTCCTAGTCAAGTCTTCTTCATTATTCATCCTCCTTACATAGCCTCATGGTTAAATCTTGCATTTCATTTCTCATGTTCCTGTTCTCTTGTCTCAGCTTCTCTGCAATATCCCTAAGAGCTTCCTTTTCATCATCATGTTTCTGCATTTGCTCCTGAAGTTTCTTCCTCTTGTTTTGTGCTATAACTAGGTTCTCCTGAAGTCCTTTAATGAATTCCTAGGCAATCCTCAAATCATCTTCAAGTTTGATATTCTTCAATTTTTCTGCATCAAAATCTTTAAGAGCTCCTTCCAATCGTTTTCTCAAACTCTCCATTAGTACCGGTTTTAGAATCTTCCTCAAGTTGTTAGGCTTTTGCAAATAGAGGACCAGGCTCTAATACCAATTGTTAGATGCAATGATAGTCCCAAAGACACTGAGAGGGGGGGGGTGAATCAGTGTCTAACTAGTTTATGTAATATTTGAACTTATTTATAACTTTGCAACCCAAATTAATGTACCGGTAAACAAGCAATAGTGCAGCAAAGAGAAATAACAGAGATAACATAAATGCACACCATAACACAAGATATTTTGGCGAGGAAACATGATAAGGGAAAAACCTCGGTGGGATTTGTGACCCACAATACTTACTCACTGGCCAATATGAATAAATATTACTTACAATAGGGGCCTGCACATGCAGGAAGGCCAACAACCTAGAGCTCACTGCTCAATGAAAGAGTCTCACTGACTACAAAATGGATAATTAAATCCAAGACAATGTACTACTCAAAATAGCATCTGCAATGCTTGATTTAGTACCAGTTTAAGCTCTATTAGAGACCATAACCAAAAACTTTGCCTGTGAATAAAATTCACTCACATAACCTATCTGCCTTATTACAAAATCCTTTTTCTATCTTCTATGATCTATTAAATAATTGCCTCTCTATGCTATATCCAAAAGGACCTATAATATCTCATACATATATAAGTCTTTACAATACATCATGTCAGCTTACAAATAATTAATTACATTTACAATACAATTCACATAAATAAAACTTTGTCTCATGTCGGCCTGAGTGTCGGTATGCTTATTGCCGGTGTAAACTAGATGCCAATGAATGAACTTTGTTGTGCCTACCGGTGCTGGTGAATGATGTCTGCGTTGTCGGTGAACCTGTAGAATCCTGTTACCGGTTGGTTTCCATCAATGACAACATCAACCATTCTCATGTGAGTGTAGAATGCCAACAACTCGAGACAGTAAGAAAATGGTTTGGGGGTCATATAGACTAGCTTTATGATGTATATTAATTACAAAGTGATAAGTTGTGTGGTTGGAGATTTTCAGTCCACCCCTTCTAGGTTGGGATTGTGCTGAACCAAACACAATTGTATCTCCCTAGGGCTTCCAGCTTGGGTGTGTTAGACTGGTTGGAAAGAGAAAGAAAGGCTTGCCTGAACAACACTAAATGAAGGTTGCAATTGAATAATATTCATTCCCATTGTTTGCTTGTGCGTTGGTTTGATCTCCATCGATTCAGTAGCCAGAGGCAGGCACCACCCTATATATTATCTTGTACAATAATGATCAATCAACACGTATATGGGAGGAAGAGATTGCTCCGACAAACTTGAATGCTCACTCCTCAATCACAGTTCTATGGTTTTACGAGGAGTGGATTCTTATAAGGATTATGCATTCAAGGAACCACACCTTTAACTAGGAGCCATCTGGCCTGAGATTGGATAATCAATATGAATATATACAAGATTAACCAATTTTCATCTAAAACCTGGGTAATTAACCACCACATGTCTCATTTCCTAGCATATTTTGCATAAAAAAGGAATCTCTCATACTCCAAGAGTTGCTTCCACAATCGGTCAATATCCCACAAGAATGTAGGCATAGCTAGCATGTATAAAAGAAAAAGTTGTATAATCTCTTGAATGGTGTAATTTTTTGCAACATGAAATTAAGGTGAAGAATCTAACTCCTGCGTGGGATTGAAATGCACAAATGCCTTCGACGCGAGTTTGATCTTGTTGGGGGTTGAAGTTGACACGGACCCCTGCGCGGGATTGCAATGCACAAATGACTTTCCCTCTTTTTTCTTTTTTTTTTTAAGTAATGCCCGTTGTCGTTGGAATTCCGACAAACGTGAGCACTTTTTTGAAAAAAAATCAAATTTCATTGCTAATGCCTTCTTCGTCAAAACCACATGTCAAATTACCATCAGAATTTCGATGAATTCGAGCATTTTTTCAAAAAAAATCAAATTTGGTTAGAATATACCTTCTCCATCGGAGACCTCCATCGGAAATCTAGACCAAATGTATTAGTGAGGGGTTATAAGGAATATGCTCAGAAGACAAGATCAAAATAAAAAAAAAATGCATCTACTGACCCCATTGAAGAAGTGGGGCCCCAAGATAGAAATGAGGATCTAATGAGAAAGATTAGTGAGAAGTTGAGGGAGTTTGAGTTGTTAAAGAAGGCGACAGACCTCAGAGTGACAGATGGATTAGGAGCAGTACCACTAGCTAAAGTCCTTCCACCAAAGACAACTATAGGGCAGGTTGCAAGAGAGGGCACTCAGGAGAAAGAGGAAGGAATATAAATAAATGAAGATGTGCCCGCTCAACCTCCTCAAACAACTATGGTGAATGTTCTAGTTACCAACGCCCCTGCACCACCATCAGTTAATGTAACCATAGGGCAGTCAGGGATACAAGGATTCAGGTCCAGCACTGAAGAGGTGATTATTAGAAATGTAGAATCAGATTGGGATCAGGAAGAGGATCAACCTGAGCAACATCGACCACTTGGAGAGGAGAAAGAATGGGATGAAGTAGAGATCTGCTAAACGAGAGACTAGTCTTAACTCCTCAAGACCAAGAAGACCTCTTTAATGACATAGCTACTGAGCAAGGTGGAACAAAGGCATAAGCAGATGAGGAGATAACATTTAATGAAGCAGTCAGTGATAGGTTAGGAGAGTTGCACAAGCAACAACTTCTAAACACTAATATTGCTCTCCAAACAAATCTGGCCCGTCAAGTCGCTTCACCTCATGATATTGAACAAACAAATGCAGAAGAGAGGAATGAAGTAGAGGAACAAGCAGAGGTGCATATTGTAACTGTTGACATAGTGTCACATCAAGGTGATAAAGATCAAGGCATACCACAGTGGCTTGAATTTACTTTCGAGAAGAAGAAGAGAAAGGCAGACCTCCCTAAGGTGACATTGCAGCAGGTAATCATGGAGGAGCCCCCAAAGGTTAAGAAGCCAAAAATTGTACTTCACTTATCAAGAATAGGTTCCGGTGAAGTGGTTACTGATGTGGTACTTCCACTCCAAGCTGAAGGTCAATCTTCTCCTAAATATCAAGTATCCCAACTGAATTAGGGTAAACAAACAAAGCGGGGAGAGCTGGACACTCTAGAACTAGCCACTAGTGTTGTCAAGGGGCGCGTGGAGAAGGAGCATACCTCCAACATGGAGCTTAAAGCACAACTGGGTTAATACAAGCAGTTGTTATTAGAAATAAGAAAACCTCTAGACTCTTGTAGGGTTGATGATCTACCGTCAACCTGATCACTGCCAGAGGGAGAAGTGAAGGCATTAGTGGAGGTGAGACGGGTAGCTGCTGGAGCTAAATCATGGGCCCAAATAAATGCAGCAAAAATTAGAATATTTTTCCAGGATGCCATGGGGATATACCGAGAGGTAGTATAGGAAGGCAGAGCATTAGCTTCTTGTTGTATGCAATGGGAACATAAGCTAAGCATTTTTAATAAGCATTTTCAAATTTTGAATAAAAGTTCTGCATCTAGGGGAAGAGGTAATAATGGAGGAGGATCTCCTTGGAGGAGACAGTTGCAAGAACCTGCAATCTTACGCATACATTTTGGAACTAAAGGTTGAAATGCTTCAGCATTATGTGAAGGATATGGAAGAGATCTGAGTCTCTCTCCTTAGATAAATTTTGAAATATGAGAATTTTGTGAAGCATATGCTTGAAACTTTTGGGTTAGGATTAACTAGCACCATGATAATGGAGGAAGAGAAAGTTTTGAATCAGTGGGATGCATATGAGGCCCAACATTTGGGACCTCCGGATCAGTTTGATGTCCCTCTCATGGACATATATATGTACCTGATTACCCAATGTCAAGAGGTGGCAGAGACAATAGGGGAGTTAGAGAAAGGAAAGAAGCATGCAAAGGAGGTTTTGAAGAAATACAAATTTAGAATTAAACATACAGCTGATCGTCCTATTCAGGTTGTGGCATGCATTTTTTATAATTATAGATCTTTTATTAAAAAGTGAAAGATGAACATATAGCTGCTAAAGATAGCGGGCTTTTTGCATGACTCCCAATTTTATATTTTCAGCTGCAGGTCCAACTCACGTTCCAGTTTTAAGCAAAATTCTTCATGACTACGAAAGCTTGGCTCACCCAACATGGTCTTCGTAGTGCTCATGCAACCTCCATTTCATAGTAGTTAATTGCAATATTAAGACAAAAACTTGCAAGTTAACTGCAACTCCTAGTTTGAGTTCTTAATTTAGGTTAGATTTATTTCCTATATAATAGGGCATAAAACTTCTATAAATTGAGAATTTGGATTCATTTGTAAGGGTCCCCAAATTGATGATTTGTGGCCCACTTAGATATTTTTAGAGTATTTTGCAGATTGTTAAGAATTTGAGTTATTTTTGTTACACATTCATTGAGATTAATACAAGAAGCAACTTGTAGATTGCCCAATCTACGTCTATATTCTATGAAATTGTTTCGTGTAATTTGGTAATGTCTGTTATTTCAAATTAGCAATGTGGTTTGATCTTCTTTTTATTGCTTTATGAATCATATTGCGCATGTGAGTGGTTTATGAGAATTATTGTGGTAGGTGATATTGTTGATGATTTTATTTCTATAAGTCTGTGAAATTGATGATTTTGCAATTTTACTGGAGGTCCGTTGTTGAATGCTAATTTGAATAATATTTGATAATATTTTGGATTGCAGGGAGCTAACTGAGTAGTTTGTTAAGTTGTCATTGAATTGATTTCATTGTTGTTTTCTTGTTCCCTTTAATCTTCACAGTTTATTTTCCAGAGAATCTTAAATCATAAAATACAAAAAAAGGAAGTTAAGACATTCATGATTAGCAGGACTTAGTTTCAAGCGGCAGGCCCCTTCATAGTTATGACGACATCAACCATTGGGCTGCCCATCACTGTTGTGACCCAGCTATAGAGACCTTGGAGTAGTGAGTTTTCCTAAACTCATTGCTTTTCAGGAGAGGTGGTGAGTGTTCACATTGGCTACTTGACTGTTGGTGGGTGTGTCAAAAATAGTCGTCAATAGAAACTGGAGCTAGAACAAGGGCCTAGACTAGGCCCCTCGCTGGTTAACCACATATGGTACTTCCAGGAGATGGATTGCTACCCTTTACCCAACCTAACCTCATCTACAAGCAATACGACATTCTTACCCAACTATACAATTTTGCTTGGGACAATACAAGAGATTATAACGATTGGTTACGAGCAGGACAAGTCTTGGACAACAAAAGACAAAAGGCTATATGTATAGAAGCAGAGGCACAAAGACAACTTAATCCTCAAGAGAATCCACAAGAAAATCTACAACCACCTCCTCGACTAGAGAATTGAGGAACTAAGCTGGATCATATATCATATTTCTCTCCCGTGAGATTCCACCTAGTCCTTAGGAGTAGTTCTTCACCATTTGACTTAGTAGAATTAGGACCTGCCACTAGGAGAAAAAGGAATAAAGCTAAGAAACAACCCTCAATAGCCTCACCAGTGCAGTCATCCATACTCAACGTAGAAGATCAACTGATTCCTAGTCCTCAGCCTATCACTGCACCTTTTGTAACTCAACGTCCACCGTCACCACCTTCAATGGCCTACTTTAACCAAGACCACACACCACTAGGAACCATACGAGGGGGTATACATGACCTACCTAGATACCTGGATAAATTTTGTAGAAAATTCTATTATTTGGGGGGATGGACGACTTATGAACATATTGAAGCATTGAAAGATGCGATCGTTTGTAACCATATTGAACACCAAGATGTAGTATGTAGACTCTTCCCATATTCACTTGGGGAGAATGAATATAATTGGTATTTAACCCTACACACAAATTCTATCATGGCTGGGATGTCTTGGAGAAAGCTTTCATCGATCAATTCCGAGTGTACTTAGATCCCAGAACACTATACCATCAGTTCACTTCTCTTAAGAAGTCACCAAATGAGCCTTTAACAAATTTTAATACTAGCTTCCAAAGGGAATTCAAGAGGCTACAATCTCCTTACCAGGTAGCACCCAATGTAGCAATCGACTCGTACCTAAGAGCTATCGACCCTTGGACTGCTATGTTTATTAAGAAGAGTGTTCCCCAAGATCAAAGAGACACTTTGACAAAAGTCTTCGCACTAGCAATTAGTATGAACCATGAGTTGAACCAAACCCCAAGAGGGATCAGATATAATTTACCCATAGGGGTGAATCAAGGGAATTACAACCAACTCCCTGGCGTACCCTCGCCTCTACTTGTAGGTGCCCCAACAATGAACCCAGTGCCAATCTATGCGCCCCAACCTCAGGTGAATCAACAGTTTGTTGCACAAGCTTTGACTTGGTAGAATAATACCAATACCGCCCCCACTCAAACACAATATGCTGGTCAAGTGCAAGGGGGAAATCAATAGTTTGGTAATACTCACACAACAAACCAAAGAGGACTGCCACCACTATGTCCTTGATGGAAGTACTGAGATATTGCCCTCAACAAAAGAGGGCTCTCCTTAGGAAGTTGGAACTGTTAGAGTCACAGAGCAATAAGGTTAAGATGGCTGACCTTAATGAAGTCAACACCAACGTCAGTAGTGATGCAATAGAAAATCCACTATTTATACTGAGTTTGAGGATATGTGGAAAGAATCTACACAATTGTTTGGTAGATTCAGGTGCTTCAGGAAACATAATACCCTACTCTATATGTCAGAAGCTCAGTCTCAACCTAGTACGTGCAAACAGTAAGGTGGTACAACTAGACAAGACTGAGGTTAATGTAATCAGAGAATTAAAAGATGTATACATCCAATTGGGTGTTGATCCCTGCATATCCTGTTACATTGAAATTTAAGTGGTGGTTAATCCAGAGGTATATGGGATGCTCCTTAGTAGGGATTGGTCAAAAACTTTGGGAGGATATTTCTCAACTTGTTTTGCATACTTATGGCTTCCATGGAAGGGGGTAAGAAACCATATCCAAATCAATAGTGAACCTAAGTTGAAGTAGTTAGCGACAAATTATGGCACTCCCAATGAGGTGGCATGCACTGAAGTAAGTCCAGGAGTCTATAGAGTCAATGAAATCCTTACTTTCTCTGCACCAACTCCTCTCTAGTTATTTCAAGTGGACATGACTGCATATAGAGGGAAGGTCAAAGGCTTTGCTACAACGGTAAAACAAGGGATGCGTTTGTTGGGAGATACTATAAAAATACAAGATTTGTTGCTTTTGAAATGGTGTCGGATACATCATGAGGAGCACTAAGAGATGTCATGTATCCCATGTCAGAACAAGATTACAAAGTTGACGAGCCCAGTTTCATTTGAAGATGTTGATCATACCATCAACATGGAATAAATTCAAATTCCAAGTTCTAAGGGAGTAATGCCTCAGATAATGGATCTTATGAGTAAAACTTCCCAACCAAGAGAATGCAACAAGGAGATCTTCGCGGTCTAGATTGTTAAACAAGAGAAGGAGGATATCCTACCTGAGCATAAAAATGAAGAAACACAATCTCAAGCGAAGCCTCAAGTGGAACACACTACTCCTAACACCCTTGAAGTGTTCTTGCAACCATTAATCGAACAACCTCAGGTATTGCAAGATCTTGAACCCAAGAGACAACAATCAGTTTGGGATCTGAAAGGTTTTATTTATAAAATCATTTTGTAATTATTGTATAGGGCCGACATTGAATATCTTTTGTAATGTATTGTAAGCCGATATAAGGCATATCGTTTGTAAAGGGTATATAAGTCAGTTTATTAGGTCATTTTGATATATGACAAGGAAGCAAAATAGTGTCGTTATATCATGTAATGATCAGTAGATGGTTTGTAAAACATTCTTGGAGGAGAATAGATATCGGTAAAAGGGTTTAGGGTTTATGAACTAGTAAATAACATAGGTATGACCAAAACTCTTTTTGGCATTGCAGATGCATTTTTGAGTTCACCATTATTGTTTTATTTCAGCAGAAGCTTGTAGTCAGCGAGACTCTTTTGTGCTGAGCAGTGTGCCTTCCTGCATGTGCAAGCCCTCATGCTATGTAATATCTTTCATATGGCCAGTGAATTGATATTGTGGTTCACAAATCCCATCGTGGTTTTTCCTCTTTGAGGTTTTCCACGTATAAAATTTAGTGTGTTATGGTGTTTATTCATGTGGATGGTTTATTTACTTCATGTTATATGTTTCTTCATTTACCAGGTTATATGTGTATGTCGTAATAAGGTAAAATATTCTAAAACCGGTAGAACACTGATTCACCCCCCCTCTCAATGTTCTTGGATTCCTTGTATTCCAACAAGTTCAAGTTGCTGTTGAAGAAAGAAATGATACGAAAAGTGAGGAAGAAAAAGTTTTTAAAATTTTAGGGAATTTTTACTTTACCAAACAAGCTGCATCCCCTATCCCACTTCTCTCTTGCACCCAACAATGCATACTTATTTGAGTTCACCAAACCCTTTGTCACCTCCTCCAAAAGAATTACTTTTAGGAAGAGAAGGGAAGCAACTTGTAGAAGATGAAGAAGAAGTGGAAGGTAATAAAATTAAGGCAAAAAAGGGAAATGCGAGGACTAATTATAATATGTAATGATGCTATATTGGTTTGAGAGACATTTGAAAGAATAGGGAATTAAGTTAGCCCTATATGAGTAGGTAGTAAAGAAAAAGGAAGAAGATATATCCAATGGAAATAAGGAGAAAGAGAAATACTTTAGAGAAAAGAAAAGGAAATTTCCTAGGTTGTAGCACAAAATGAGGAAATTAGACAAAATTTTAAAATGTATAAAAGAAATTAACACAAAATGAGGAAGCCCTTACATAGGCTAATCAACAGGTCTTTAAGAATGCAAAAGAGAGAGAAAATTTTAACTAAGGATCTTATTAGAAGTGGGGAAGCTATATACAAACCTCTTCCAAGGGCTAATGATTAGGAAGCATCAACCTCATCGGCGACACCCAAATATCTATCCTTGGTTGCTATGAAGTATAAGCAGAAAAAATTCTCAATTAAGGGTATAATTGAAACAATGAAGAGAAAAGGGATGAAGCTAATCTTCAGGTGGAAAAAGTGGTAGAAATAGCATTTGCTTTGGTATTCACTAGGAAATCCTCAAGTATGTACTCTTTATTTTAAAGGGAATAAGTGCCTAGATGGAAGTTGTAGACACATCAAAATTTCATTAATAGGTCCTCTTAATTAATCTTAGTTTTTCCTACATCATCAAGTGGATCCATTAATAATATTCATTTCTCATTATTCCATATTCTCTATTATACTATTCATTATATTAATATTTATATCCATATCATTATTCCATTGAATCAATAATATACTTATTTTCCATTATTCCACTAATTAAATAATATATATTCTATTATCCATCTATTTAATAACATATATTCCAGTATATTCATTTTAAATAAAGTTATTCCTATTCCTTCTTGCACATCCACTACACCCTCTATTTACCATCTCCCATTCCAATACATTCCATCCATTTAGTCAATGTGGGATAAACACTTACACCTCCAAACCAATCCTTTATCCCACATTCATCCTGCAACCTAAATCTCCCCTAAGGACAACTATTTAATTCTAGCCTCCTCTCATTTCCATTGATCTAAATTCAACCTGTCATTTGCATACTTGCATTTTCAAATCTCCCTCTTGCATTCTAGTTTACATAGTTGATCATTTTCATTCATCATCTCATTGATTCCCACATATTCATTTCATTTGCATTCATCTTTCAAATCTTCATTCATCATGGCTCTTTGTGCAAGTTCTTTCTGAGAGCATTCAAATTATTACGCATAAAATCTTGGTGATAGTAGTACAATAGAGTTAAATTTCTTGTTGATTGCACATTGGCTTAGTTTGTTTTGTCTTTTCATGTTTGTGTGTTTGCAGGTACTCTAATGAGAATGTTAAATTAAATTTGGATCTTAACTCCATAAGATCACAAACATTTTTCCTTGTTGACAAAAGTTAAATTAGTTGGTGTTAAAAAGGCCTTTAGATTTTGAGGATGACATGGATTTTGTTGAGAAATTTTTTCATAATTATTCCACCATGAAAAATCAACTTTGTGAGTTCTTTCAACATGGGTTTATCATGGATCATGTCCAACAACCATTATTGAATAAATTTATGTTGGGGAACTTAAAATTAGGTCTTTGAAATCTTTATTACAAAAAGAAATTGAGTGGGCATTTATACTATAGGAATACAAAGATGCAAAACAAATATTACGCCTACCAATGAGAGAAAAGTAGATTAAAACAAAGGATTATGATTGAGAATTCAATGCCATAGCTCAGTCTAAGTGAACTTATAGATTCTATAGAAAAAAATTATAGGGAATATTGATTGTTATAGAGATAATGAATTAAATCTTATGGATAGAGCTCATTAATCACGTATGGAAAGGTTTAACTCCGTACCAGTGCCATTAAGAAGGGAGTCCATTTCTCCCCCTAATAATAATTCAAGTATAAGTAGAGTGAGAACAATTGTGCTAGTAATATAGGATTTTTTGAAACAATGGATAGGAATGAGGTTCAACAATCCACTTATTATCATGCCAAATCCTTAGTTGAATACACCTAAGATGATTCCAAAAAATGTATTTGAAACCTAGTTAGAGAGAGTTCAAGAGCATTTTGGCATGCATTACCCAGGTAATACACAAAGTACAAGCAACAAAAAATTGATTTAGTTTTATGGATGAAGAAAATGAACATAGACCTACTCGATCCTCAACCATGAGGTCATGATTGGAAGCAAAAGGGGGATGATGATGATGATGCATAAATAATGCCTTTTAATTCCATGTTTTAACAAGAGACTTGTTCTATGTTTTAATATTTTGATGTTATTGGCACTTAGAAATTTGTGTTTTTTGACAACTTCTTATGCTTATTTTATGTAATTATGAGATATTTTATAAATAATATTCTAACATAAATTTTCATATTTTGAAAAGACAATGATGTGAATGAATGAATGCATACTTTGTGCACTCAATTTATTTGGATTTTAAATTTGAACAACTCCTATATTACCTCCTAGACTATCTTCACCCTAATAACTAATTGATGTGTGTTAATGGAATCTCAAGCACATGTTTGAGTCACTCATGATGTGGTTGTTACAAGTGTGGTTGTCGTTGCACCAAAATATCGACCTATTAATGCCCGATACAACCACTAGGCTTATAGAATCCACAAGAGGCAGTTAAGCCATGTCACAAACCCAAGCACTGTGCTACACAATATAAGGAGACCAAGGGCATACACCTTGCAACAATACCCCCCAGTGCAAGCGAGGGGTTTGAACCTGTGACCAAGCTCTGATACCACTTGTTACAAGTGTGGTTGCCATTGCACCAAAAAATTGACCTCTTAATGCTCGATACAACCACTAGACTTATAGAATCCATTGGAGGCTGTTAAGCCATGTCACAAACCCAAGCGCTGCGCTGCACAACACAAGGAGACCAAGGACACATACCTTGCAACAGTGGCCTAGCTATTCACTTGCAATGAATGAAGAAAGTCCCTATTCCACTGTCAATTTCACTTGCTCCTACAATCTCTCTGGATGTCTCTAGACACATGTCACAACTTTATCCCTCTAGGGCCAAGTTGAATGAAATTTAGAAGTTTTTGATCTAATGAAGGTGTTAGATCCCCCAGGGAGGAGGAGTAGAGCCTACTTGACCAAAGGGAAGTGATCCCTATATGTTTATTTTTCTTATTCTTTCTATTAATATTTTCTAGCTAATGCTTCAAATCATTTAAAATCATCATTTGAGTATCTACTGTAGTTGCAGATATATTTGTTAGTTTCGAAATTGTTGTGATTCATAGCTATGATAGATTTGTTTGAAATCAATATGATTATATTCTTAAATTAGATAAAATGTTAAATTACGTAAGCGACTTGTTGAATGAGTGAAATGATAAATCCAAGATTTGAATTCAACTTGATGAAATGGGATGTAGTTCTTTTCTTGTTTCCATAATAATGATTTAATCTTTATAAGATTAGTATAAGATTTCAGTTTTGCAAGCATAAATAGGGTTTCAATTCTATAGGCATAGATTAGATCTTATTTCTATAATTAAGTAGAATTTCAATTTCAAAATAGTTGTGTTAGATTAGTAAACTCCAGAATGTTAAGTATGAATTTGAATTTGAGTAAAAATAATTTATTGCAGTCTTTAGTTTAGGTAATACTCTTCAGGTTATAAGTATAGGATTGAGTCATACTGAGATAATTAGGGTATCTTAGAGTTTATCTGAATAGCTTCGAGTATCTTCAGGTCAAAATACAAAAAAATCACTTCCAATAAAATCTCCCCAACACAATCTTCTTACTATAGATAGCCTTGGACACACCTCATATCAATATTAAATGAGTAAATGATGTAGGAATTGTGACATGCAATGATCCTGTTCATCAGAGTTGATTGCCTCAAATAATATATCCTCACAAAAACCTCTCAAGATGAAAAGGGGAGGAAACATGATAACAAGGAAATATTCAACTTTCTCCTCAAAGAAGGTGGAAGATGACTTAAAAAGAGAGCTAAGGAACACATATATTTTTTTCACATGAAAGAAACCATGGGCACCAAGTCATAAGTGTTTACAAAAAGGAAAAAAAAACATTAATTGGAAGCATATTTAATTTATAAATTTGAGTCAGAAACTTTAGACCAAGAAATTTAACAAAGGATAGTGAGGAAGAAAAATTATCAAAAGGGTCTAGAGGAGAGAAAGGGAGTGGAGGTATAATTGCTAGACTCTCTATTCTTAAAAAGAATGTTTTATTTAGGGTTAGAGGTATTTTGAAAGGGCAACAAACTGTTGTTGTTATTGACATTAACAACACAAATAATTTCATTGATGAGGACATATTAGTATATAAAGCTCTCAAGACTATGAAGTTTGGTTGCTTTAGAGTCATGGTGGCAAATGGACATGCTATGTCTTGCATGAGGAAGATTCCTTAATTGAGGTTCCTTTTGAACCATTATGAAGGCAATGATGATTTTTACGTGGTGAACACAAGATACATGAAAATTGTTCTTCGCATGTGATGGTTTTCTTCTTTCGATGAGATCACCTTAAACCTAAAATCTATGGACTTGAAATTTTAGAGTGGTGGCAAAATGATGGTGTTCAGAGGAATGAAACTTGGGGGATCCCATATTTCTGTTGGCATTTTGCATATAGATTGCATTAATGATATGTTGTCATTGATGTCAATTGAACTGGTAATTGCATCCATGTTATTACTGATATTGTTGTTTTTTATATTGGCTAGTAACCGATAGGAAGAGCTTTGTGGAAGATGTTGTAAACTGGTATGTTAAGTTTGTGAGTTGAACTGGTAAACCAGTGTAAAGGGTTAAACCTTTCTATGCAATGTAACCGGTAAACCCTACGAGTTGTTAAACCCTAACCGATCAAGTTTGTTGGTTTATTATCTGAGATTATTGTATGAGGGTAAGTTTAGATTGTTTTGGTGTGTTTGTTTGTTGTCTAGGGAAGGAGCAAAGTGGATTGCATCTAATGCACAACGCGTGATGAGTTACAAAGTCCGATGAAGCAGTGATCATGGAGCGGTTGGAATTTTCTTGAAGAATGTGAAGAGATTGTTATGATTTCTAACAGTCAAGATTGTACCGACTTGTTTGTAATCTCGATGATGAGAATTAGTTTTTTTTTGTGTTACCGACCTTATTGATTTGTATTTAAGGCCGATGAAGTTGTGTGTAAAAGTTGTTGGCAAGATTGGCAGAAACCTGTTGAATGTGTAGTTGCCTAACCGGTGAATGGATCTGCACTTTGAGTAAAGGCAGATTGAAGCTTAAAAGGATCTGATCAAGCAAATGTAGTGCTATTCAGACAGATCAAGAAAACCTATTTTTTTCTAATAATTACAACAGAAGTGAAATCCCTTAATCGGGTAAGCTCTAACAAGCTTGGTTACTTATTAAATCCTCTAACAAGGTGGTCCATTAGCTTGGATGCTTAAATCCTCTAGCGAGGTTACTCGTAACAGGGTATTGTGCTTTTCATCAAGGCATATTTGTAAATCCCTTAACTGAGTGATTCTTAACCGAAATTAGTTCTTAACAAGACTTATTGTAAAGCTTTAACAGGCTTGGCTCCTAATAGGGCTAACTTTAGAAGCATTCAGATAGATATCCTTGTGAGTCTCATCTCACTGTGGTTTTTACCTATTTGGGTTTTCCACGTATAAACATTTGTGTCAAGTGGTGAATGTTTTGTGGTTATGATCTTATTTGTTGATTTGATTAACTTCTGATAAGGCATGATAACTAGAAGCATTGAGAGATGAATATGTTGAGATATGATTAAGCATTGTTGATGTTTACAAGATTGAATTTTTTTACTATTTAGTTGTCATAACAGTCAAACTGGTTAATGTCAAGTATTCTTATGATTATTGATCTTGACTGTAATATGTTTACTTTGTGTGATTGAATTTGAGTTTGGGAACTTTCTATCAGTTTTTCAGTATACTGATTCACCCCCCCCTCTCAGTATTCTACCAGATACTTATTCTTTCACCATACCATCAATTTCTAGATGTAAAATGATGCAAGGAGTATACGATCATGTGCCAATTACAAAGTCACAACAAGGAGGCAATGATGATTTTCAGATTTTGGATAATCCCCTTTTTGACATAGTTCATTTTATAACATCCTTTTTGAGATGCATATTGACAATTTAGGGGAAGGACAAAGTTATTGTGATGGTTTTCTTAATGCAATGGATTATGATGGATGAAATAAATATGGCATGATGGATGAATTTATAAATTTAGCATAAGGAGATGAATATTGTGGCACCTTAGAAGTTAAAAGAATTTTGCGATGTGGACCTTTTTTGGGGGTGAGTATCTATTACTAGAATCATTTGCAAGGGTGGTTGGGAATTAAAGATAAAAGACATACCATGGGAGGTTATGGATCCAAAAGGAGAAATAAGGTTACCTCTATTTTAAGTAATTTTATGAGTCCATTTGTGATCATAAAAGTGGATTGGAGAGAGGTTTTGAACAAAATTTGGATCTCTTATAAATTGGCAACCTATGGAAGTGGGTTTGTAGCCAAGGGGATGATCATACATCTCATTTTGGCCAAGAAGTTTCAATATTGTAGTGACTGTTTTTCTTTTGGGGTATTGAATTTTGAAAATCCATACTTGAATAACTATGAATTCTAGAATTTTCAAACCATTCAAGCTCCTAATAGGGTTAGTTTTTGGTTTCACATGAACTGGATAAGTGTTGCAACTAACCAGGTTCAATATTGGATGGGTATTTGGGCATTAATTAGTGGTTGCATCTTATTTTTGAATTTTACTTTTGATTGGGACAACAAGTTACTTTTGATTGACAACCTTCATGTTTGAGTGTTATATGTTGACAATGAGGAAGTTAGCACTAACTTTCTCGAGTTTTTTCCAATGGTGCTCTAGATTTGCAATCATAGAGAGAAGTTGGCTAAGGAGTTGGCTGAGATTTTGTGGTGCTTGGGTGCTCTTCTTACAAGAAGATTCTAGGAGATCAATTATGTAGGAGCCTAGTAGTACAACATTCTAAGCGATTGGAGCTGCAAATCTCCTAGACATATTTGGGATATTGGAGTCTCGTTGAGTTTAATATGGGATTAATCAGTTTATGAGATAGCATTACTTGAGCACAAGTAATATTTGGGGAGGGAGGATTGTAATGTCCCTATTTTTATCCATCGTGTTCTATGAGCATTGGCCAATTTTTAGGTTTTTTGTACGTTTCCAAATGTTCTAGGAGAATTCCAATGTTCTTGGTGAGCTCAATTCTCAATTTTAGTGGGGTTTGATAATAATTGCTATTTATAGTAAGTGTTTGCATGGCATTGATATTTATGGGCTTTTATAGGTTTGTTCTCTTTGGTCCTCATAGAATATTACTATTTATTATAAATATTTTCATGACATTGAGTTTTCTGGGTTTTTTTTTTCCAGTTTTCTCTTTGGTCCTTGAAGGCTATTTTTAGTAAGTGCTTGCATGACACCAGTATTTTTGTGTTTTTTGGGGGGCTTTTATATTTGTTCCTCATATAATATTACTATTTATAGCGAGTTCTTGCATAACACTAATATTTTTGGGTTTTCCTAGGTTTGTTCTATTTGGTTCACAGAGAATATTGTTATTTATAGTATGTACTTATGTAAACACCAATTATCATATATCATCATCAGCTGGTTTTAACAAGTTTTATTCTTTGTTTCTGCTACCTTGATGAGTTTTCTTAGGGCGATGGAAATTATTTTAATATTTTCACTTATGTTTTAAAAGTGACTTTTCAATATTAAACATGTCATTAATATTTTATAAAGTGTGTCTCCAAATGGGATGCTGAAGTTTGTTTTTAAAATTTATATGGAGGTCTTTTTCAAGGGAATATTATATTCAAATATTTGAATTTACCTTATTTTATCCCTCCAAATCTATGTATTGGGGTTTGGTCTCTCATTTTCTCATTCTGAAATTGCACACATATTAAAAATTGTCAAAATGAGAGTTCTTCTTAGCATTGTTGAGTACCAAAAACCTCTACAATTGGTTTGGTTTCGATGGTGAAAGATCCACCCTATATGGTTATTAGTTTTTAATTAGAAAACACATTATTTTTTTTGAGTTTGGTGACACAATTTTTGAGAAAAAATGAAGATTTATGAAGTTTTTGAGTCACCTTAAGGGTTTTGGTGATATTTGTTCATTTTTTAAGTAGATTTCAATTCTAGCCTAAATTTTTAAATGCACAAGAACCCTCATTTTTTTTTGATCGGTTGGGCCGAAGTCGATGAGGTGTACATAACTTACCCCCTTATAGGATTTGAACTTGTGGCCTCTCTTTCAAGAGCACACGTTCTCCACCACTAAGACAACTCAGGCTATACCACAAGAACCCTCATTTTTGCTCATAACTCAAAGGAATTTATTTTGGTTTTAAGGTATATATGTTTTTTTTAATCGGTTAATGGTTCATTATATTATGAAAATATAAAGCATACATTGCTTGTAATATACATTCAACATAAATATCATTGTCTTCAAACAATCTACCATTAAATCCCCTATTCTTTATGTTCTCCTCATTTTTGTTTTTAAAAATGATGGACCATTACATAAATTTTTAATCAAAAAATGAAAATTTTACTCTATGGCACGCTTCATGAGGTAGAATTTTGCCTTACCCTTTGACTGGACTAATCCTTAGTCCATCCACAAACCACATTTCAAATTTCATCGCATTCTGGTTTCATTTGCTATGTTTTTCCTTCAATTTCGGGTTTTTTCTCCTGGCTGCAGGTGGGAAATTTTCCTTAAGTGCAAGTTTTATGTTTTCCTTTGTTTTAGTCTTTGTATGGAATTTTTTAGTTAATTACAAGTTCACTTTATGAAAAAAGAACTTGTAACTTACTTTTTATTTCCCCCTTGATGCTTTTTGGCTTTTTAAAGTTATAATAGAAACTTTTTGGACATATTACAAGTTAATTTTAAATTATAAATTTAAAAGAACTTGTAATTATTTATAAAGTTCCTTTTTAAGTGATTTTACTTGTAATAGGGATTTTATTTCCCTATTACATGTTTTTTTTTCAAGTCACTTGTAAAGGGAATTTTATTTCCCCATTACAAGTTCTTTTTAAAGTTAAGTTATTAAAACTTGTTAAAGGGATTTTATTTTCCCCTTACAAGTTGTTGTGACTCGTAAATCTCTCTCAAAAACCCAATTTGCCTTATGAATGAAAATAAAGGCATTTTAAACATGCTAAAGGGTTTTAGAAACCCGATTGCATGTGTTTGAAGGCATTTTTGAACTTGTTACTCCTTGCCAAGAACCCGACCAAGTATTTTTTCCTCTCCTAAATTGATTTTGCCACAAATTATTCCCGATTTTTTTTGGAGAAATTCATGGATCAAGGAGGCGATATGATAGCAAGGCGATTTTTGTGAGTTTGGGAACATGTTGTAATTGTTCTAGTAGCCGTTTCATGCTCCATTAAACTGCGTTTTACCTCTTCAAAGACGTTTTTACATGCCATGATTTCACTCCATGATTGGGCGTTTGGCATTGTTCTTCTCCTACGCTGTATTTCCTTGAAGATTTGACACATTCTACTTACATTTTGTAACATGTTTTTGCTGTTTATTCTTCAAATCTGAGTTTGGGAAAAATGTGGCAAGGGTTTTGGTGTCTATTTCTATTTAAGAGATTGATTCTTCCTTCTAAAGATTGTTTCATCTCTTGAAGAGGCATCTTGGGTAAGCAAGGTAAGATTTATTTTGGTTTTGCTTTCATTTTTCTTTCTTGCTTTGTTTATTTTCTCTTCTTGTTTGATCTTTCTAGTTGTATATATGTTGATTTTGATAGTTCTTGCCTAAAACAGTTTTGTGAGAGAGATTTTCCCCTTATAAGCAATTTGTGAATTGCATTGTTCTTCCCCATTTTCCCTCTTTACTTGCATTCGGGATTTTAAATCCTGATTGCAAGTAGGATGAAATAATTGATCTTCCCCTATGGTTAGAACATTTTAATTGTCTTTTGGTGAAATTCCAAGTTTCTAAGTTAAAAAAAATCCATTCTTTCAAAATCAGTTTTATAAAACCGGATTACATGTTGAAAGTTCTTCCCATTTTCTTGAAAGTGATCTTCCCAAAATCCTTCCATTTTTGTTCATATTCATGCCTTTATCTGTATATATCATTCACGTCATTTTGCGCATGTCAAAATCTCATTTTCCACTCATTTCTCCATTTTCCTTTTTACAAGTATACTTGCATTTGAGTTTCAAAAATCCGATTGCATGTTTTTCCTTCCCCACTTGTATACTTGTAAAATGTTCCCCAAGATCCAAAATTGGTCAAAGTCAAGTTTCAAATATCCATTTTTATTTCCCATCTTCCTCTCACAAATTTGTGAAGTGCAAGGGTTAGAGTTTTTCCCAAAGATGATAGTTGCAGCTGATCTTGATGTTTCTTTGACACTTTTAAGTCTTCATCGTAGCATACCGGATTGTTCTTCAATGTCAGATTTACCATCATCTTCCATTCCAAAGAAGATGAAATATAAATATGACAAATACCAAAATGAGATTTCTCCTACATAGGTTTCCTCTCCTATGGATCATATCAAGGATACAAAAATTGGGCATGTTGACATGTCAAAATTCATCGAAATGGTGGAGGATCCACATGATAGTAATATGCAATGTTTGTTGGACAACCACATTCATTATGCATCTTCTTTTCTGGTGGCTGCCCTAGAACCTTAATTTGTTCTTGCTTGCACCCACCATTTCAACAAGGAGATGAGAACCATTAGAAATGATGATCGAGAGGCAATAATCCACCTAGATGCAGATACTATTGAGAAACTCTTTAGAATACCGTCAACACCTGTGTATATGGAAATTTCCAAGGATAGTGCAGCTGAGTACCATGTCAAGAGGGAAAATGACTACAAACATCACATTAACAGATGAATCCATGAGCCAATTTTACAAGGTGGGCTAAATTATACCATTGTGACTTCAAGTGGGAAATTGGAGACATCATTAGTCTCCTCAGTAGAATGTTAAGTCTTGAGCATTCTAATATTTTTGAGCATTGGATGTATCAGTTTATCATGTTCATAAGGAAGTCCCATCATATCTCATGGGGAGAGATTATTAATGATGCTTTGTGCAAACAACTTGCAACAATTCCTACCACTATGATATTTTACATGAACTCATACTTAGTGTATTTGGTAGCGTTGCTTAGACATTTCCTTGGTTTTTCTACCAAGGGCGATCGCTTGCTTAAACCAGTGTGGGAGTACTATGATCAACTGCTCTTGAGACCCAACAGGTTACATTTCAAAAGTGTTCAAGATGCATTATTTGGTCATTTCATGTGTCAGTTTGAAAAGACTCTAAAGAATAGAATAACATCTGATGAGGCATGGGAAAGGGTGAATGAGTATGGTTTCTTGTTCCTTCAATTCCTGACTTTCACTTATATGAGAGTTGGATGTTACAATGGGCAACCATACAAGCTCCCTAGATACTCAATTGATAAGATTATTCTTATGGAGTTGGGAAGACAAATCATGGCGGTTCATGCACATCAATCTGTCAAGCATAAGGTTGGAATGGGGATTTCTACAACTAACCCATTGAATATTGGTCGGTACTCCCTCATCACATCCACCAAAGCCAAAGCTATGGAGACCGAGATGTAGGAGATAAAACTCAAAAGGTTTAAGTCAAGGGCATATTTTGACTACTGAGGTATGAAGGAGAGAATCAAAAAGTCCTTCATACATGTGCATCGCATAGAGGATATCTGGGTGGATCTCTGTACAGAAAAGGAGGTTCTCAAGATGGACTATTGCCGACTCATCCTTGAGCAAGGGATAATTGATGATGGGAATGTGCTTGATCCAGAGTATGTCTCACAAAGGGTTGAAGAAGCTCCACTTCCTTTAATCCAATGGTCACACAAAGAATGCACTTCCATTCTTTAGAGATTTCAGCCCATCTTACCTAACACCAACACTTGGCTCAAAGGTAATGGTGTTCGGATCATCAAGATCAAGGTAGGAAAATAAGATGATTCTACAGGAGCCCTTGGATGCAAGTTTGAAATCCAAATAGATAACAAGGAAGGTGCATCATATTCAGGCACGAGGATCAAATTGTGGGTTAGTCGAGAAATGGTGCTTTCTCCCGAGGAGGCGATAGTTCGTGGGAAAGAAAAGTCCCAGATTCACATTCATGTGATTGATCCTGATGATTGGAGGAAGGACAACAATCAAATGATGCTCCTAAGTCACTAGCTTTGGAGTCACCTCATGAGATTCCCTCCTTAGTATCCATGGAGCTTCCTCTATCTCCTCATAAAATAGTAGTGGATGAGTCTCCTCAGAATTTTGTTCCCATTTCAACAGTTGAGCCACCTCTTGATCATCAACAAGAGAGTTTGCTAGAAATCTTCGAGGATACTCCTGCATGTATTCATTTGTCAGAGATCAATACCTCTACTTCTAGCTTTGAGTAGTTTATGAAACAATCTTCATGCCCTTTGGTTACTGAACAAGCCATGGTTGCCATCCAGATAGATACTTCCCCAAGGGTGACCACGACTGTTCAAACAGAAACTGCTTCTCCTTTGCTTTCAGCTGCTACTCAAGGAGAACTAGTCATTTTACCTCCATGGCTTAGTTCTTTCACTCCCAAGAGGAAGAAGCAGGAAATTTCTCCTGATGTCTTTGATTATTAGCAGCTTAAGCAATCTAGGCCCAAGGTTGCTAAAAAAGCCAAGATGACCTCAAGGGTAATAGTTGACAACAACAAGATGAAAGTGGCAGAAATTGTTGAGCCCCTTGTAGATAAGCCACATGTGGAAATGCAAGTTGTTGATTACAGCGTCACAAGGATAGAATTGGGTAAACAAACACATGAAGTGGTCAAGCATGATGCCCAACAATCCATAGCTTCACTAGTACATCGGTATGATGAACTTCTAGTGAAGAAAGACAAGCTAGAAGAGGAGAATAGGCAACTTGTTGCAGCTGTTCATAAAATCACAAAACCTACTGGTGAAGGGAGTAATCCTCCAAGTTCTTTTGGTTCACAAGAATCAATTTGGGGAGTTGAAAGAGCTGCTTAGAAGGTACAAGCGTTGGGCTCTTGGGTTGATCAACTTCATGATCTGTGTGCGCAAGTGTTGAAAAACATATTCTAAATGATGGTTAAGTTGGAGATCATTGGAGAAAAATTGAATCATACCTTCGAGACTTTCAAACAAAACTTGGAAAGGGTTGAAGGTCGCTTAACAGTTTGGCGCAAGATGCTTCAACACACAGTTGAGTGTTCTTCAGGAGCATGACATTATTCCTTCTAGGGTCATGCATCTATAATTTAAAGAGATTCTAGAGGACAAAGCCCTCATTATCAAATCCCTCATTGAAGAGATTGATGATGCAATGAGATTGTGAGTTGAAGTATTCCAAGGTGTTGTTTCTCACTGTGACAAGGCCTCTTGCAATATCATGGGTTAGAATGGGGAGTTGACACTAGAAGAATAGGTTCTTGGAGATCTACAGATGAAGATTCATAATGAATGGAGGAGTGAGAAATTTTCAGTTGCCTCAATTCAAGTTTTGATGAAACATCAATATTCTTGCACGAAATCTAGTCTACTTTGGAGAAGAACAACTCTATGCTTCTTCAATGCCATGATACCATTGTGAAGACCATGATTGTTGCCAAGAACACCCACGAGCTGAATCTTGCTGAGCTACGAACGATCATCCAGAAGTTCAAAGGATTCATGTCTTCACATGCTGCAACTTTAATGTTTTTCAACACTTAGTTGCATTTTTCAGAATTGTAATCTCTTAGTTGTAGTTTTTCTTTTGACAAGTTTACTAGTAAAAACATTTGGTAAATTGCAAGTCAAGTCATTACTTGCACTTTTGTAATTACAAGTGGACGAGTAACAAGTCAAGTCAGAATAGGACTTGTAACTTTGAATAAGTCATAGTTAGTTATTGAATAAGTTTTGGTGGTTGAGACAAATTCTCTAGTTAGTTAGGATCCTCCCACCTTTTTCTCAAGACTCCTCTACTATAAATTCTTGAGGGGGTATATTGTAATCTCATCTTTTGGAAAGCAAGCAAAAAGTCTGCCAAATTTGCAACAAAGAAGACTTTGAAATTTTATGTGTAAATTGAAGAATTGAAAGGAATAGAAGAAAATTACTCAATTGTTGAGACTTTGTGCTATATTCTTGAGTTTATGTTCAATATTGTCTTTCTTGCAAGTGTTTCTTTAAGGGCTTAATCAAATTTAATTTGTAGACTTTTTGCTGGAAGTATTGGAGATTAATTTAGTTAAAATAGAAGTTCTATTGAGAAAATTTGTAAGCTTTGTGCTTACACTCGTTCTTGATAGAGATTAGAAGTAGATTTAATAATAGGAAATAGTTGTGAAACTTTGAGTTCACACTAGTTCTTGTTGTCTTGTGTAGAAAGAAATAAGTTATTTCAGAGGGTGCTATCATAATTTGTTCTTCACATCATTAGAATAGAAAAGGGTAGATAGGACTTCACATAGTCAAGACTTTGAGCTTGATATTGCTATCCCATCCCGAAGGAAGCGATAAAAGTCTTTGAGCTTTCAAGAAACTTCATTTCCTTTCTCTCATTTCAATTCAAAAAGTTGTTATTGTTGTTTTATGTTAAATTCCTATCACTTTTCTGTGAAGAGAAAAGGATATTAGCTTTCTTGAAAAAAGAAGAAACACTATTGTTCCATCCTATTTTAGATTTAGTATTAGATAGATAGGGAGAGCATTCCCTTAATTAGGAGAGTTTTACTCACACACTGTGGTTGAAGCTGGTTGGTTAACAGATTTGCCTTCTCTTCAAATTTTATATGTTTAGAAATAAAGACTTCTACACACCCATTATGAAAAAGAAAATGTACCAATAGTTGGGTGAACCAAGCTTTGGTTTACCCTCTACATAAGAGTACATCTCCTCATAAGATGTTCAATAAATTTTTATGTAGATTACTCAAGAAATGAACACACTTTTAACCAGAAAGCAAGAAAGGCTTCCACACTCATTTGTCAACACAAAGGAATGCTACAAAATGTCTATTTAAAAGTACAAAGCTCACAGACTTTATCTCTGTACACATTCATTCAACATAAAATTTATTCCATCCATAATACTTAGAGTAATGAAAATACTGATCGATTCTCGCTCATGTCTCACAGGACAAAGGGGATGAGAGTAATTCAAACAACTATGAAGTACTATGTAAACAAAGAAAATCAATGAATCCACAAACTAAGATAAAACTGGTAATGAAGAAAATATATTTAGTGCATAAACATATATCCCAACAGATACTACTAATCTTTCAAACACACAGATTTGAAGATCGAACCATAATATTATTTTCATTCAAAAAACCAGTATTGTCTATATTGAAAATCCAAAGAAAAACTCAGTTTTTGTCTTTTTCAATCAATTTTTTTCCGGACCTTTAAAATGACTTATCCAACCATATAAATAGCCTCCAGGCTATGATAGTTTGTTACACATAAAACTAGAGTTAAAATAATTAACTCTATCCCAAAGTTTAAAGAAGTCTAGTTACATAAAACTGAAAAGCGATAACTGTTGTGCCTGTGAAGTGTGATACCTGCAGCTGCAACATAAACACTCAATAGATCATTATAAGCATGGTTAGCAAAAAATAAGAAAACAAATATGAACCATGACAAAGCGACCTATCACCTCCTAAGAGATGCGAGTATGGATTTGCTCTCAGATCTGGATAAGCAATCCCAGTGACTTGACTACACCTAAATGGAGGATTTGAAATGATAATGATATGCATAGATGAGATTGATTATGCTAAATTGATCCAAGAGACTAATTAATCTAATGATATGCATGACTAAGATATGATGATGATTCAATTAAGCTAGAAAAGAGATTGATTAAGCTACATGATTCAACAAATATGCTAGAAAATGATCAAATTAAACTAGATCTAAGATGCAATTGCCTATAATAACAATGCTCAAACGATATGCTAGAATGGATATGCCTATAGTAATAATTCTTAAGATGAAAATGAGATGGGATCCTTATTGCTCCAAAATGAGGGATATTTATAGGATTTCCAAGGCCAGTGGTGAGGTGGCAGGAATCAATAGTCAAGATTGTGTCTGAAGATATCAAGGGTGAAATTGGAGGAGTTTGGAGAAGAGGTTGGAGGAAGAGACACTTGTCATCTCTGTGGTGACAAGTGTCAAGGAGCCTTGCTCATAAAAGGGCAAGTTTCCAAGAGAGGAGAGATGTGGCCAAAGTGTCATGTGTCTCAAGAAGAAAATATCCACACCATAGGAGGTTAGGATAAGGAGGTTAGAATGTTCAAGATAGGATAGGGTTAGTTAAACCCAAGGTTAGGTGGAATGAGTTAGGTTAGAGGGATGGTTAGGTTAGGTGGTTAGAAGTTAGGAGGCAATATGTGGCTAGTTTGAATTTAAAAAATTAAATAATAGGAAAAGACTAATTAATTCTCAACAACTCATAAATTGATTTGTTTTAATTAATTAGAGGATTAGAAGAATTAATTCAAGTGGGGGAGGATTAATTTATTTGAATTAATTAATCAAAGGGGACTATGAAAACGAACCCATTAAATAAATCCTTAGATTTATTAATAAGTAGATGAAAGGGAGAATTAATCAAATTTCTTAATGAATTCAATTAAATTAGGAAGGGGGATTAGTTAAATAATTGCTTATTTAATTAATTATCTTCGAACCATTTTTAGGTGTATACATTTTGCCCCTCTTTGAAGCAAGGTGTGATGACACGTTGATTCAAAGAATAATCTCATTTTGATGATGATATTGGTTTGATAGGATGCCCCAGCTATTTATTGATAAATTGCAATATGATGATGCCCCCTCGGGAGATCAATTGAGATAATTAACCTTTGAAGTTTTTGGATCTTTGCGAAATTGATATCCCTATTAGAAATGATTTGATTTCTGCAACTGTGGTTGATGAAAATGCGAGTTCTACGGTCAAAGTGATGTGGTTTCTGATTATTGATAAAGCTTGATTGATTAGATTGATAAGATCAAGATTCAGTCTGGTTTTAGGAATGCCACCATCTGTATAAGACAAAGATGATCAAAGTGTCTGGTTTCAGGAATGATATATCGTGTATAAGACATGATGAGAATGTCTGGTTTTAGGAAAGATACATCCCATGTAAGACATGATAGAATCAATTTAGATGCGATTGATTAATAGAATTGATAAGATTGATTGAATAAAGAACTGACAATTTGTTGATATCAAGTTGCAGGAATATTTAGATATGCTGATGTTGGTTTTGTTGGTAGGGGAGTATAATATTTTTGCTGAGTTGATAATATCTGGATAGAGATGAGTCATCGTTCTAATTGCGTATACACCTATAATGATGCTTTGATGATTCCTGCGATAGATTTAACCTTGGATAAAATGAGCATGCAGGATCCCATGCAAGAATGAAATGCATGCTAAATGCAAATGAAATGCAACACGACGACCAGACCAATCATTGGGTTATTGCGTTTTGTCATCATTGAGCTTTTTAAAATGTGGGAAGTAAGTGCAAATATCGATGGTATAATTAAACCATGATGACCTGAGCACGACTTTCTTGGATTTTGATATGGAAAGTTAGCACAAGCATCGAGGTATAATTGAACCAAGATGACTTGAGTGTTGCTTGCGTAAAATAGGCAGTATTAACCATTTCAATACGCAAATCAGAAATGTCTTCGATGATACTCTGATGATCATATCCTGAGATAAATTTGCACATATTAATGATTAATTTATAGACAACTGACAAGAAAAATATCATGTTCCTTCCTTGTTTCCTCTAGTCAAAGATATCCTGGAGTTACTTAGAAATCATGATAGCGAAAATCAAGATAGAAAAGTTGAACAATCACATGAAAATAATTATCCAAAAGATATCATCCATGTGCTTAGATTGACTTTGTGATAGTTTGATGGTTGACAATTTGGTCTTGTGTTCCACGTTGGATGTGTCTCAAATTTTGCTTGATAAGGGTTGTTTAACTGTTGTTCTTCCTATTTGATTAAGCTCAAAATGATCAAAATTTTGTCCCCAGCTAGGTGCAGGATTTTTCCCCAAGCCTAGAAACAAATTCATTATGATATACCCAATGATCCAAACCATGGTGAGAAGCCACCCGGGATGCCTACGTATGTACAAGGCTTTATTATGGATATGAACAATGCTGAATGAATGCAAGCTGAAGGATGCATGAACTAATAAATGGAAGAGCTAGCAGACACATAACGCCTGTTTGGCCAGGTTTTCACCATCTATTTTTATTGCACTTTTTCTCATATTTGATTTTTTTTTTATTTTCTTCTTGTTCACTTTTTTTTTTGTATTTTCTGTTTTTTCACTATTTTTGAATTTTTCTGCTTTTTCATTGTTTTTGGATTTTTTGCTTTTTCACCGTTTTTGGATTTTTCTACTTTTTCAGCCATAAAACTTCTTCACATGCATGCTATTGATGGGTTCCTTGAGTTGATCTCTATCCTATGTTTATAGCTGATATGCTCCTGACCCAAATACTGATGTGACCACAAACGAACCTAAACAGTTTGGTTTAAACTTTCCTTTCTTTTCTCGATCTGCCTGGTTGCGTGGATTTTCTTTGAGTACTAGTTCTCCAACTTGAAAGACTCATGGTTTGACCATGTGATTATAAATTCGACACATTCTTTTTTGATATACCTTTAAATGATCAAAGGCATTTTGTCTTTGTTCATGGATCAATTCTAACTCCTGCAATCTAGAGACTCGTTGTTCTTCATCTGGGAT
Organism: Cryptomeria japonica; assembly: GCF_030272615.1. NCBI lineage: Eukaryota > Viridiplantae > Streptophyta > Pinopsida > Cupressales > Cupressaceae > Cryptomeria > Cryptomeria japonica. Next base: position 558,944,622 of record NC_081414.1, on the reverse strand, counting down.
AAGACCTTTTAATGATACTCATAGAGAAGGTATCTCTACCTCTATTGGCAGTATTGCTTCTGATCCATAAACAAGAGAGAAAGGTGTGGCACCTGTTGGTGTGTGGATACTAGTACGGTAGGCCCATAGAGAAGTGTTCAATTTAATATACCAATCTCTTCCAACATCATTCATTGTCTTTTTGAGTTTTTTCAAAATACTTGTGTTTGATGCTTCTACTTTCCCATTTCCTTGTGGATAGTAATGTGGAAAATCTGTGTTGGATCTTGAATTTCTCACATAGCTCTTGTACATCTTGATTCTTGAATGGTCTCCCATTATCAGTGATAATGGTCATGGGTATTCCATAGCGACATATGATGTAGTTCAAGATAAATGCAACAATTTATTTTCCTGTGATATTTGTGAGATGTACTGCCTCAATCCATTTTGTGAAATATTCTGTAGCTACCAGGATGAATTTGTGACCATTAGATGAAGAAGGATTTATCTTTCCTATTAGATCAAGACCCCATTGATAGAAAGGCCAAGATGTTGCCAAAGCATGAAGTTCTTGTGTTGGTGCATGAATCAAATTCCCATGGATCTGAGATTGTTTGCATGTTCTAGCTATCTAAAAAGAATCTCGTTCCATAGTTGGCCAATAATAGCCCAAGCATATGATTTTTTTTGAAAGGGTAAGACCACTTGAATGAGTGCCACAAATATCATTATGGACTTCATGTAAGGCCTTCTCAGATTCTTCTTGTTTGAGACATCTTAAAAGAGTATCGTCTAGACCTCGTTTAAATAGGGTATCCACAATGAGAGTATAATGGGAGGATTGGCGAATAAAGTTTCTCTTTTGATTTTTTGATAAGTCAGGAGGGAGGATATTATCTTTCAGGTATGTGTAAGTTTGGCCATAGCGGGAGGAATAATGCCCAACAAGGTGACATATATTTTGGGAATCAGGACAATTATGAGCAGGGTAAAACAACTCTTCTACCAGGAATTCATAACACTATTGATTTTCCTATGTTTGAAGTAGAGAAGCAAGTGTAGCCATGGCGTCTGCTACTTTGTTGTCATTCCTTGGAATCTGCTGAAAAGTTATTTCTACAAAGTATTTCTTGATATCATCAACTATCTTTTTATAAGGCATCAAGTTTTTGTCATTTGTTTAATAATTGTCATTGATTTGATTGATGACGAGCTGAGAGTCTCCAAAGACTTGAAGTTGTGTAATATTCCATTCTATAGCCATTTTGATACCTGTAACCAAAGCTTCATATTCTGCTATGTTGTTGGTGCATGGAAAGCTTAATTTGTATGATTTTGGAATTTTATGACCTTGTGGTGTGATGAATAGAATACCTGCTCCTGATCCATGTTGTGTATATGAACCATCAAAGTATAATTGCCATGTTTTTATTATGACTGTTAGGATATCAGCATCAGGAAACTCAATCCGCAAAGAATGATTATCCTGAAGCGGTGCCTCGGCTAGTTGATCTGCAATGATGTCCTTTTATAGATTTTCTATCAACATACTCAATATCAAACTCACTCAGGATCATGATCCATTTGCTAATTGTCCTGTTAATGTTGCCTTGCTGAGTAAATACTTCAATGGATTGATTTTAGCTATCAACTTGATGGAGTGAGATAGTAGATAGTGTCTGAATTTTTGAGAAGCAAAAACTACCACCAAGCATGCTTTTTCTATTGGAGAATAGTTGATCTTGTATCCCACTAATGTTCTACTAATGTAGTAGATGGCTCATTCTTTTTCTTCATTATCCTGTTGTACAAGCAGAGCTCCTAATGATTCTTTGGTGGTCGATACATAGAGTAATAATGGATTTCCTAGAATTCGTGACATTAGGACAGGTGGTTGCATGAGATATGCCTTGATCTTGTTGAATTCATCCTCACATTGATGGTCCCATTTGAAATGAACATTTTTGTGTAATAGATTAGTAAATGATTGACATTTATCTGCTAGTTGAGAAACAAATCTTCTGATTGACTAGACTCTTCCTTGGAGTAATCTTAGTTGACTTATATCTTGGGAGATGCCATCTCCATGATTGCTTTGACCTTAGCTAGATCTACTTCGATACCTCTAGCTAGAACAATGTATCCCAATAGCTTTCCTGAAGTGACACCAAAGGCAAATTTCTTAGGATTGAGTCATAGCTTATATTGTTCTAACCTGTCAAAGACATTTTCTAGTATTCCTATATGGTCTTCTCTATTGTATGGTTTTGCCAAGATGTCATCCACATAGTCTTTTCCTGATCTTTAGGTGCTATTTTAATCTGATTGTATCTGGAGAAACCATCCATTAGAGAGAACATGGAGTGTCCAATAGTTAAATCTACAATGATGTTGATGTTAGGTAAAGGAAAGTCATCCTTTGGACATGCGTTATTAAGATCTCTGAAGTCTATGCATAAGCTACAAGTATGATGAATCCGACATCCAATAATTTCTTTAGTTCTGCTTTGACCAGGAGAGTGATATGTGGATGCATTTTCTTTAACTTCTGTTTGACTACTTTAGCTCCGGAACTGACATTCAAGTGATGCATAATAAGCTCTGGATCCAACCCTGACATGTTTGCATATAACCAGGCGAAATTGATTTGCCATCGTTTGAATAATTCTATATATTATTGCATTTCTTCTTTTGACAGAGAAGTGGCTGGATGTAGGATCTTTGTTTGCTCTGTTGTCCTAATGTTAACTGCCTCTATTTGTTTGATCAGAATGAATGACCTTTCTTGATAGTGTGCAGGTAAAGTGTCAAATATCCCATCTTCCAGCACCTCGAGGAGGTTTTCATCGTTAGATGCATCCTTTCTTTTTACTTTTTTCTGATCTAATGTTGCCAAGAAATGGTTTTCAACATTAGACCTGATATTGTTTTCTTTATCTTCCTTTTTGCGACTAGGAGATTTGGCACCCACTTGACTGGAAGATACGTTGCTGAAATTCCTGGTGAGAATTGTTGCGGGTTTGATTGCATTAAGATATATAGATATGGCATGGTCATTTGGAAAGGTATCAATGGCAATATGTCCTTCATTTTCCCAATCAATAAGTTCGGGGTGAATTAGAGGTAGGGGGTCATCAGGTTGAGATGTTTCAAAAGTATCAAGAGTCATGATGGATGTATCAAAGTTTTCAATATGTATGCCGATGTCTAGAACGGTACTCTCATCATAATGACCTCGCACAAGAAGCTCCCGATTGTCCTCGATTAAGTCCAAGTCAGCCGAATGCGATTCTAATTCAAGTGAGCTAGTGCCTAACATTTTCCTTGCATACGTGTGAACTATATCGACTCCTACATCTTCTTCAAAGAAAATTTCTTTAGCTGATTCTTCAGAGTGATAGGAATCCCATTCCCATTCATAAGAATCTATATCACTCGAAGCCTGCAATCTACAGATTTGTTCATATAGTATTTGATTTGTTTCTTCATCTTTTCTTGTTATATCTTTTTTTATTTATATTCAACCTCTTTGGGACTGAGATTGAGTTCTGTCAACCTTCCTATGAGCTCTCCTTGATTAGTACTAGTTTCATGCTTGTTTTGATTGAGATTTAAGGTTTCTTGAGAGGTGATTTTAGTTTATTTTTCTTGTTGATTTGAAGTTGCTTCTTTTCCCATTTCATGTTTTCTTGTGTTTGTTGCTTAGCTGATGTGTCTTCTCTTTAATTTGCCAGTTGTTCTTGTCTGTTTTCATATTCCTCTTGTTGTTGGCTAAAAGATGTGTCTCCTGGTAGAGTGACTTGTCCATACCCTAAGCCCGTTTTATCTGTAACCTATTGAGTGTAAGGTTGGATAGGTTCTGATATACCTTCTTTTCTTTTCCCTATAGGACCTATTCCAGTGTATCCCATTTTTATGAGTATATTAAATCCTTTTCCATACTTTTCTGTAGGTATGCATACATTATTGATCTTTTGTTGAACTTCTTCATCCTTGTATAGCCACTGTAGCACATCTTTGTCTTCTTTTTCCTCTGATAAGGTTCCAGCACTAACAAATGCTCCATCAAATATCAGAAGATGTTTCACAATTGGAGAGTTTGATGGTTTTCCAAAGGATTTAGAAGAAAGTGGTAATTGTAATATTGAATATTCTCCATTCCCTCGATCTCTTAGCTACAATCATTTTTCCATACTTGACAAAATTAAGGCAAATGATTTTTCTTTAGATTGTGTGTTGGAAGATGATGCCTCTCTATTATGAGGAACAATGACTTCTTGAGCTGGTTTGAGATTACTACAATATTGAAAAGGATTTGAATCTGCTGAGATCGTGATTTCCTGCCCATTGTAGGGAAACTTAAAGAACTGATGATATGTTGATGGCACAACTTGTATTTCATGTATCCAGGGTCTTCCCAAGAGTATGTTATATGATAAGTCAAAGTCTAGAACTTGGCATGCTGTGTCTTTCTCCAAAGGTCCCACTCTGATGGATAACATCACAATTCCTGTAGAGGAACACTCTTCTTCATCATAGGCTTTTATGGTGATCTTTTTCTGGGGATCAACTACATCTTCTGAATAACCTAGAGCACGAACTAGACTCAAAGAGCAAATGTTTAAGCTAGCTGCTCCATCTATTAGGACACGTTTAACTCATGTCTTATGAATGATGACTTTGATATGCAAGGGAGCATTATGGGGATGGTGCAAGGACATGTCATCTTCTTCAGTGAATGATAAGCAATGAGGGGTCATGAGGTGTACCATCATGGTTTGGAATTGATCTATATCCAGATCTTTAGACACTGTTGTATCGACTAAGGCTCGTTCAAGGATTTCTTTGTGTGTAGGTGAAAGCTTTAAAAGTTCCAAGATGGATATTTGGGTGGGTGTTTTCTATAATTGATCCACTAGATTGTATTGTTTGGTAGTGGATGACGTGTTTGTTGTAAGACCTGACAAAATAAATTTAACTTTTCTTCTTGTGATAGCATGAGCAGGTTCTTGATTTTGGTTTTCTTTAACTACAATCACATTTACCATATTATCATATGTATGAGCGTAGTTTACCTTTGCTTTACCCTTACCATTATTTGTTGTTGATGATTCACCCTTCTCATAGTTTGGAAGTGGAGTTTTAAAAGTTGTATGAGATTTGTTCGTTGTATGTCCATCCACTATTATTACTCCATTATCAATCAAATCTTGGATGACATGTTTCAACCGCTGACAAATATCTGTGTGATGTCCCTTGTTTTGATGGAAAATGCAATAATGGTTATCATTCCACCAAGGTGGTTTTACTTCAGGTTCATAGTTCCTTTCTTCTGGCAAAGTAATCAATTTGTTTGCGAGAAGTGTCTTTAGTGCTGACTCAAGGGGTTCACCAATGTTTGTAAATTTCCTTCGAAAGAAATTTTTGATAGTTGCTTTTTGGTGATTGTTGTTTTACTGAGCCACTGTTGAGTGATTGGATAAATTAAAAACCCATTGTTTTGGTTTCACATTGTTGTTATCCACAATTCCATCATTGATGACATTATGATTTCTTTTCCAAAACTTTGTCTTATCATTGTGATTGTTGTTATTAGTGTTGTTAGGAGGATGAACTCCGTCTTTGTATATTTTCAACTCACCTTTCTTTATCATGACTTCCTCCATTCTGATTCCATTATCAATCATATTTCCGAAACTTTGATTTGCTTGCATTTTTAGATGATAACTCATTTGATCATTTAGGTTGTCGATGAATATGTCCATTTTTTCATAGTCTAGCACTGTATGAGGATATCGTGAAGCTAATTGTCTCCATCGTTGTAAAAATGTTATGAAAGGTTCTCCAATCTTTTGTTTGGCGTTACATAGGTCTACCATTGTTACTTCATGTTGTATGTTATAAGAGTATTGTGAAACAAACTTATCCACCAATTCTGAGAATGATCTGATTCCAGGTGGAATTTTGGAGAACCATTCCATAGCTAGTCCAGTTAAGCTTTTCAGAAATAACCTCATCAAGTAGGTATCCTCATGTGCAAACTTCATACTTATTGTGCAAAATTCTCATATATGATCTTGAGGGTCAGTGCTTTCATCATATTTTTTGTATCTAGGAGTTTCAAAACCTATAGGAAATGGTATCGTGTTTAGATTTCTGTCGAATGGATAAGGACATATTTCTTGAAGTGAGTATCTTCTAACATTTCCTCTCTGCATATCTTGAATGTGTGTTTGCAGTGTTTGTATTTGTTGTGTGAGAGTTGTGATAGGATTATCCACATGATTTGTTCTTGCATAACCATGATTTTGCATTCTAGGAGGATTTGGATCTCTTCTTGTATCATCTCTACCCCTTCTTGTATCTTCATTGGATTGAACGGTATTCATAATTTCTACTTCATCTCTTTTGGGAATGTAAGTTTCCTCATTAGTTATGGTGTTACTATGAATTGACGTATCATTCATTTTGAGACAAAAAAATATCCTCATATTGTTCATTATTAGGGGGAGGGTAACTTTTCTTTTGTGTCAATTTGTTCACATCAAAATCTTGGGGGAGTGTAGCACCAATTCTTGCTAACATTAGGAAGTATTTTTTTTTGTCTCGCTCCAATATTTTCTTCATAAATTTATCGAATTGAGGATCTTTTTTGACGTCTCTGACATGTTGTTCTTTTATTTCTTCTTCAACTTGTATTTCATCTTTGTGTTCCATGGTTCTATAATCTTTGGTTATTTCCAATGTTTTGATTTCTGTCTCTGCGATCTTTCATCTCTGAGCTCTGGTTAAAACAGGCATACACGTGTCTTAGATATTATGTTAGGATTTGATTGTCCAAAAGTTGTTTTGATAAGTGATCAACTGTCAATGTAAATGCGATAGAGCGATATGACATGAAAAGATGGTTCAAGTGTTTAAAATTTTGCAAGTTTTTCGATCATTGGTTTGGGAGTGTAATGATGATAATTTTGATAAAAACCACGTCCAATAGGAATGATATATCCTATGATGTGGGACAAGGTTGTCCTAAACAAACATTATAGTTTCGTGATAAAGGATGATAGATCCTGATGAGAAACTATGTTTTGGGTGATCAGTTTATCAAAGAGGGTGATGATGCACTTTAAGATGTTTTTATATTGAACTTGTTGAGGGTGTGTACTTGAAAATCTCGAGGTGTGTAGCTTTATAATCCAATTTGACAAATGATAACTTGACCAAGCGAACCAAGAAGACAATCCAAGCATAAAATGACAGATATTCAGGTGTTTATGATCACTGTAAATTGACTGAGCTTATATGATAGACCTGAAAAAGATGTGCAAGAAGACAACTCTGGATCAATAGAGACAAAATTCGTATGACAGTTTAAGCAACTTCAGACAATAATATATACAGGCCCATATGACAAATCGGGAATCTTATATGACCAAGCACAAGCTCGTACGACAATTCCCATAGAGAAAAATGATAAACCAGATGCCTCGTACGACAAAACTTTCTAAACCATACGACAAACAAGAATGATCGTACGACAAAAAATTCTAAACCATATGCCAAACAAGAAGGCTCGTACGAAAAAACACAAGCTCATATGACTCAAGACAAAACAAAGGTAAAAAATGTTGTTTGGACAGACTTTTGATCATTGAAGTTTGATGTTTTGCTTATGTTTTCCAGTTTTAAATGTTTGATTTTTCTATTTTAGGGGATGAAGACACATCAAACATGTGATATGATAAGTGACCTCAAGCACATTACACTACCTAAGGAAGTTGGTTGAGAGAGAAAACCTTTGCTTGCAAACTTAGGTACACACCCAATAGCTAATCAGAATACGATCGCCGAGTCTCACGCAATGGATTCTCAATGCCATATTATCCGACTCCAAACACTAATGGGGGCACGATATGGCAAGTGTCTTAGGAGAGTTACTATCTCTCTTGCACAAAGATTATCACCCTTTCAGAGGTGAATCTAGTAGCTTCTAATTTAATTGGAAGTAGTAAGGGATCCATTTGGCGTGTCGGGGTATAAACTCAATTAAGAGGTCTCCCAACCTTGAAAACCAAGGTTTGATATACCCGAAGGTACGAAGGAGAGATATTCCCGAGCACTGCCTTTGACTTGATTTTCATCAAATCATATTTATTTTATAGTGGGTTGGAGTAGTTGGCGTTAACCATTCCCACTTGGGTCATTCCCCTCTCACCGACCTTAAAGGCTTAGAGTTATTAGCTCCTCGGGAGGGCAGGGCTGCTAAAGATATGCACTAATGAAAGCAAAGGATGAGTCTGGATTTCTGATCACCTAAGAAAGGTGAGAGAATACTTGCCTATCATCAAAACACATAATACATGATTGCTCATTTTTATTAGCAAAAACAAGTGTGCCTAGAAAATTTAAAGAAGACATAAAGTTTGGTTGAGTCCTCCTAGGCAACCTACAAAATAGATGCATTAGTAGTCATGATGTTTGGATGAAATGAAGCTTTGACAAGCATAATATTTGATAATCATCTTGCAAAAACTAGTTAGGCTGTCAAAAAATGCACAAACATACCAGGGTTAGCATTAGTAATAACCAAATTGAAGCATGAAAACCCTAAAATGCAAACTGCTTTGAAAACACATAAGCAAAATTTTGTACGACACTATTTACCTAATCGTACGAGTATCCTTTCATGACCGTACGATTGCAAAATGGATCTTGTACGACAATTCAGTATCCTTAAAAGCTCGTACGAGTAAGAAAGAATTATTGTCTAGGTGCAAAAAGGGGCTTGTACGAGGCTGAAAAGGAACTCGTACAATATTCTGATTCAAACCTGGCCAACAACCTGCTAAATTGGACATTTGATGATGCTAAGAGGCCAAAAATAAATTTTTCAGCCCAACAGTGGGTGCCAAAATGTCGTGCTTGTGAAGTATGATACTTGCAGCTGCAACACAAACACTCAATAGATCAATACAAGCATGGTTAGAAAATAATAAGCAAACAAATATGAATCATGACAAAGCGACCTATCACCTCCTAAGAGATGCGAGTATGGATTTTCTCTCAAATCTGGATAAGCAATCTGTTATCAGTATTTAAAAATTGGGTATTCTTGTCCCATATTTGGATAGAAGTCTGCAAAAATGTGTTTAAGCTTGGCCTTGTTACCTTTGAGTTTCTTGGATCAAATGAGGGTTTAAGGTTTTTGAAATTCTAACCCTTCCTATGTTTGAAAAACCCTTATGTTCTATTTTTGCGTTACTTTTGCCACTTAAAGAAGGGTCGGTTTACCATTAAAAGTGTTCCCCCATAGGTTTTCCCTAGGCGATCTTTCAAATATTTTCAAAAATTACGCCTTTGCCTATGTCTTGTTCTAATGTTTGTCGGGCTCCTTAAATGGTATGTAACTCATTGTTAATCTTACGGTTGTCGTTGTTTCGCTAGGCATAGATGCTAGCAGGTTAATGTTCACGAAATAGCGAAAAGGCTAGGTGGGCCCAACCAGATGGATTGAGCGTCAGATTAAAGGATTGCATCTTGTTTTAAATCCAACGGCTCGCATTGATTCGCTAGCCCAAAGTACACATGATTTACCCTTTGCGAAGTAGCGAAAGACTTGGCGGGTCCCAGAGGTGAGTACGGTGATTGGTTAAAGGATGATCAGCTCAAAAAAAATCAACGGCTCATGTTGATTCATGGCCTAAAGATACTCGTTGTTTACCTTTCACGAAGTTGCAAAAAGGTGGAGGGCCTGGGAGAGGTGGTCACAACAAAGGTAACCGACGAGAAAGTTGCCGAGATCCAACGGTTGTCGCTGCTTTGTGAAGATAAGTGGCCTAAGGTTTAAGGTCTGTGAAATAGTGAAAGGGTTGGTGGACCCAAAGGACAGGCAAGTTATAAAGTTTTAAAGGCCGATTAAGTATGATTTAATCGGATGGTTGTCGTGGATTCGCAGCCTAAAGTCAAACGAAGATTAATGTTCGCGAAATAGCGAAATGATGTGGCAATCACACGATGGCTGACATGGGAGGATAGATGGGTTATTTCATGGAAAGAATTAGTGACTTGTCAAATACATGTGGCTCCAAAGGGTAGTTGAGGGCCCGCCTTGGTTCAATCGACAGTTATGTTGAGAATGGTGAAGTAGAACATGTGGCGGCTTCAGAATGCAACCCAGTGGAACTTCCTGAGCAAATAGCCAACTGCCACATGGCGTTTGTTAACTGGTGATGCAATAAAGCCAATGGTCTTTGAGTTAAAGGGCCCACTTGGAGGTCTAAAGCATGTTAAATGGTGTTCATCTCATGGTTGATCCAACGGTTGTCATTGTTTCGTAGCCCGAAGATGCCTGCAGTTTAGTCTCTGCAAAATGGTAAAAACCGTTAGCTGTCATGGTTAAGCTCGGTTAGTTAAGAAGACTGGCAGTCATTGTAGGAGGTAAAGACTGAGCAAGAAAATGATGATCTAGTGGCCGACGTTGTTTTGTGAGGTAAAAGTGTGCATGGTTTAGTGTTCGCGAAATGGCGAAAAGAAGGTAGGACCTGTCACTAACACAGAAAGACCAGAAGGAGTAAAAGCAGTGCAAGTTTCCAAGATCCAATGATCGTCGTTGCTTCACGAAAGAAAAGTGTGGGGGTTTTAAGCTCTGCAAAATGGCGAAACGACTAAAATAGAGAAAAAATCAGAGAACTTGTGGTTCGTTGGAGCCTGTTTTCGAATTCAATTTTTATGAATTCAATTATGAGGTGATGGCCGAAGCATGCGGGATTAATTTCTCAATTCAATGCTAACTTTCCGTATTAAGGTCCGCATCAATTGAATATTGGTACCATTTCGACAAGTTTTTTGCAGAGGAGTTGGTGCAGAGCGAGTTTCTTCAGGTGAATAACCAGGTTTTTTCTGTGTTTTCCTTGCTAATTGCAGTCTGAGAATCGGTATTGCTGTGTGAATTGTTCCATTAGAGTTTTTGTGCAAATCTCAATTGATATAGATGTATTAACGGGATGGCTCCAAGAAGGGAATTAATAGGAAAAGTAAATTACTAGGATAGGAATATTTGTGATGATTTTCTGGAACAGTTAACTATGTCTACCAATGCCAGGGCCAAGGCTAAAGAATTGGTACCAAAGAACCCTCGTCTGAGAATCGGGGATGGCCTCTATGAAAAAGGAAATTGGCTAAGGGATCCACAAATAGGGATGTTAGGTTTAGGATTACTCAAGGTTGGTTTTGGTCAGAGACATTCCCTTGCTCCTTTAAATAGCATATGGGAATTGGATGTGGGGAAGCTTATAGTTCCTGGTGTATTCATGGATATAGATTTGTTGACTTTGATTGCACAAAATTATGACCCTATAGCTAGATGTATCAGGAATGTGAAAGGATCAACCCTGATTGAAATTAAAGATGATGAATTCGGAAGTGTGTTTAAGCTCAGTGAAGCTTCAAATTTGTTAGAGCCTATTGATTTTGAATCACTGGCCCGGGTTTATAATGCACAAAGGGATCACCTTAGGAGTGGCCTATTGAAAGAGTTCTTTGTTAAAATAGGAGGGTTAACAGTTGTAGGCCCCAGTACAATGGAACCCTTCTCCTTGAATCTGTTTACTCTAAGAGCTAAGGGTATGTATTGGGCACTGTGTCAGATTTTTGGAGAAGATGCTGAGAAAAACATGCCAACCCATTACATGCTAATGATTGCACAAATTCTAAACCCCTCTCTAGCAATAGCATTTGATTATGCGCCATACCTTACTGATGCTATTCATGTAGGGCTAGTAGGGATAAAAAATGGTAAGGTGGATAGACCGTTTGGATGGTATTCTCTTCTAATGCACATGTTTTTGTTCAAGGGTGCTGATTATTTTGCAAAAGAAATGGATTTGGTCAAGGTGAAAGATAAGGAAGAGATGCCTGTTCAACTTTGGAGTACTATTTTGTCTTGGGATAGGGAGGATGCTAGCTATCTAAAGTTTGACAGATGATTTGCATCTAAAATTTGATTTCTTTTGTGCACAGAAAACCCTAGGATTCCTAAGGCTCTCTTGGAATTCCTTAGGCCCAAGGAGTTTGCAGAAGGTATTAAGATTGTTCATAATTGGGGAGATATGTATTTGTACCCTGTTTCTACAGTTTTTAGGGTATATGGTTTCAGAGGCACTCCATATTTATTGCCTTATCAAGTCCCACTGAAGATAGGAATTGGTGAAGTCTTAAGGAAAATTGGAGGTGTACAAGAGGCAGAGCTGACAAATAGGGGTAAAGGTACCATTTTCCCAACTATTACCATGGCACATCATTTTGTGATCACTAAAGGTGGCTGGAAGTATTTTGAAGAATTCCTTAAACCATATAGATTATCAACTGCCGTTTCAAGATATGCAGACCCTGAAGACTTTTTCGACGACATGTTTAGGAAGAGAGAAGTTTGTAAAGGTAGGCCTCACCAATTTCAGTTCCCTGAAGATCTAATTAGGAATGAATTCAATTTAGATGAGCAATAATTGAGGAAAGAGAAGTGGGTTGCATATAAAAGGGCTCTTGACTTCATTCATCAATTTGATAGTAGTTATGACCCTCTTTATTTTGAAGACCTCATGTAAACTTTGAAAGAAAGAGGGAGGCTATAATGAGAAATGATCCTGATAGGGTTAAATTGGTTCTAGCTAATCCTGCCTTTGCTAAGGCTATCCCACCTGGTGATTATGTAATGCACAAGAAATCAAGATACAGTGTGATGATGCCAGTGACAAGTGAGCCTTCCACTTCAAGAGGGAAAAGAGAAATTAAGGATGTCATTGACATCCAAGACTCCCCTAAAAGGCAAAGGTTAGGGAAGGAAGTGCAGACAAATGAGCCTCAGTATTCTCCATCTCAGTCCCCTATCCACATAGGAGTTGAGCAGGTGGTGGCCGAATAGTTGTTATAGTTAGGGAGTCTTGGGGAGATTGCCTACACATATGAGGAGACACAAGAGGGGATGCCAGAAGAGCCACCTAGTGCTGAAATGAACTTGACTGATGGTGAGCTCAAGGGTAAAGAGTTAGACCTTACTGTCAAGCAAGTCAGTGAGGAGTTCCTGGCTGATAGTAACTTTTTTACAACAGGGGCCTCCATGCAGTTTGTATGGAAGCAAAACATGGAACGATTCAAAGACAAATGTGAACAAAGGAAGAGTGAGCAGCCTCATAGAGATATAACTCAGATAGAGGAAGAGGTGAAACAAGAGATGATTGAAGAGTTCAAGACCATTAGCCCTGAAAAGGGAAGAGAGATGGTATCAAAAGCTGGTGTTTTAATCCTCCCTGAGTGGGATATAGCTGATTCTCTGGTACTTGAAGCAGGCAGAAAGGAAACTAAACCCATGGAAGGAGTGACCTTCAGCAGAGATAATGTTGCTTCAATCATGTCGTCACTAAAGAAGGATGAAAATAAAAGAAGAAAAGATGTATCAGTTTCTAGTCTCCTAGGAGTCATGATTGTAAAAAGAGTCCAAGATATAGGAGTGGTGGAAGCTGCAAGCACTGTCTTGGAAACTGCAAATTTCAATGTAGCAGTGGCAAAAAAAGAGGGAAAAGAAAAGGCCAATATCCAATTAAAATTGGAAACAATCTTAAAGGCTTACAATGAGGGCAAAGAAGGAGTAGCCAATAGAGACAGTATTATTGCTAGACTTCAGGGTCAGTTGGCAGGTCAGTACCATCAAGGTGAATCCTCCACTCTTATGATAACCTCTTCTCCAGCAAGACCTCAACCTACAAGTCCTATCATAGAATATCCCCCTTCTCCTATGCCTTCTGGTTTCCAGTCAACTGAAACTATTCAACATGAGTTGGAGAAGTTGAAACAGTCTCAAGCCCTATTTGCAAGCAAATATGAGGAAAAGGTAAAAGCTACAATTTTGAAGTTTTCTGATTCAGTTAGGCCCTCTGTCGTTCACATTTATATGAAGAGGATTCTTAATATTTTGATAGAATTAAGAGAAGATGAAACCACCTTGGAACCAATTTTTAATAAGTGGATGTCTAGAGCTAAGGAGTTAGAGCTCATGTGTTCATCCCATGCAGATGCAGAGGCAAATGACAATCTCAGGCCCACTAATGAATTCATAAAAGACAGGGATATACTCTGAGAAGAAAGGGAAGGTGTAAAAAGAAAGGCCCAACTATATAGAAAGGAATATTCTGGTCACAAGTATGAGATGTTTCCAGGGGGTTTTGTTGGTCCAACTCAGTTAAAGGAGGAGAAAACATGGCTAGAAGAGCTGGATCACAACTTGTCCAAAAGGGTTAATGAAATCATTAAAATTGATGACACATCCTTATTTGTCAAGACAATTGAAGAGATTGAAAAGGTGAAATCACATTATAGTTTCATAGAAATTTTTTTTGGACAATTAAGGGTTACTTGGAAAAGGCTGGAAGGAATGAAGAAAAAGATTGTCAACTTCTCTTGGCTGAATGATGACGTGTTCCAAGAATGGAAGGATAAATATGCCAGACAAAAAGAAGAAGTTCCCAAACAATTAGAAGATGTTGCAGCGGGACAACAAGTTGAAGAGGCCGTTGATACCGAAAAGGACTTGTAACTGTTTCTGGGAGAAAATTGCGATTTGTAACAAACTTTTCTTAGGTTTGTTCGAAGCTTGTATGCATCCATAATGTTATAAATGGATACCAGGACTATTAGAAAAGTGATCACAAAAATTTTGTAAAGAAAATCTGGGAAAATATATTTAGGACCTTTTTCTGGTTTTAAGGAGATTGCTCTGAGTTATGTAATATTTTAAGGAATGAATATGAATATACAGATCAAAGTTTCAGGCCTAAAATTCCTTTGTCTTCTGGTGTGCATTCTTTAGTTTGTTGGTTTCATTTGGATAATCTAGGGTTGTTCGAATGAGCATGGATTGTAAGGCAATCTTATAGATGTTATTTCTGGCTTTTCTCTTCAGGAGAGGGATTAAATGTGCATGAAATACTTCTGTCAGCAAGTCTATTGTTTGTTGCTATGAATCTGATGCATTGTTTTACTTAAATCGGAGAGGACCTATGTATATGTTAGGCATGTATGGGTTCATAAAAGCCAAAATGATGAGATGTATGAGAGTGTTCAGTTTTGAGAATTATTGTTTGATTTAGGTGACTCTGTGGCTCGGATAAGGCACTGGTATCAGATTGTAGAATTTCTTTCTATCTTTTCTTGAAGATCAATACTGAAAATGAATGCAAGTTTTTCCTTTAGTGTTTCAGTTTCATTGAGGTGATGAAGTTCACAGGTTTTTTAGCACTGGTTTACTGTGGATCTTAATTTTAAAGTGTGAAGATATTCACAGAAGGTATACCCACCTAAACTTTGGATAAGTTCAAAGTGTAGAAGGTCTCAAAACCTTGTTATATGTTACTCTTGAGTTCCATTTCCCTGATCTTTTCATATGTAGACAGAGTTGATTTATTTCTTACAGAAAGGATAGAAGGGAAATCAAAATTTGAGACTAACAAAAGTGGCGACTCTGCTGGGGAGAGTCATAGTGTATATCTATGTTATAGATTGGTTCCTGAATTAGTTCAGAAGTTTGTTCAGATATCTGTGTTGTGGAAGATTGCCTGATCTCTCATTTGTGTTATCTGTCTTTTTGAAAATCTTAATGATTTTTGTTAAAAAATTGGCAAGTATTTTGTTTAAAGCTTGTTTTCTTATTTCCCACAGTCTTTGTGGGTGGCGACTCTGACAAGTATAACCAGTCCTTTTAAATAAGTGAAACTCTTCTAAGAAAGCAAGCATAATGCAGAGAGGAAGGAACACTAGGTCTTTCATGAAGAAGCATCCTCATGAGACATTGCAAGAGGGATTACCTGAATAGTCATGGAGAGGCCAGAAAAGATCAGTTGTACATGAGCCATCTAATGCTGCTTGGGTATAGAAGAGCATCAATACGGGTAAGTCATCTGAGAGACTTGTTTATGCAAATTCAAATTCTTCTTCCCGCGAATCTGAGCATGATATTTTAGGTTTCCATTCTAGTTTGTTTGGGAATATTGAAGATGTCCAAGTTTTAAATCAGGGGATCTCCCATGATAGTTTTTCTGGGAAGGACATAAATAGTTCAAACATTAAGAGAGATTTTGTACCTAGGACAATTGATGGAAACATCAATTTAATTGATATTGACCAAGTCAATATGTCAGAGTCTGAAGAAATCTTCCCTGATGAAGATAAGGTATCCCAAGAAATTGAAGTCTCGAATAGAAGAGTCCATCATTTAATCTCCTTAAGAACACAAAAGGAAGCAGATAAAGAAAGAGAGGTAAAAGCAAAATTGATGGAGAGAGAAAGGCTTTTAAGATAGATAGCTGATCTTGAGTTCAATGGTTCTTCAGCCCCATGGTGGGCGCCAAAATGTCGTGCCTGTGAAGTGTGATACCTACAGCTGCAACACAAACACTCAATAGATCAATACAAGCATGGTTAGAAAATAATAAGCAAACAAATATGAACCATGACAAAGCAACCTATCACCTCCTAAGAGATGCAAGTATGGATTTTCTCTTAGATTTGGATAAGCAATCTATTATCAATATTTAAAAATTGGGTATTCTTGTCCAAAAATGAGTTTTTCAGCCCCACGGTGGGTGCCAAAATGTCATGCCTATGAAGTGTGATACCTACAGCTGTAACACAAACACTCAATAGATCAATACAAGCATGGTTAGAAAACAATAAGCAAACAAATATGAACCATGACAAAGCGACCTATCACCTCCAAAGAGACGCGAGTATGGATTTTCTCTCAGATCTAGATAAGCAATCTGTTATCATACGGGTAAGTCATCTGAGAGACCCGTCTATGCAAATTCAAATTCTTCTTCCCACATTTCACGTATTTTTGCATAGTGTCAGTCAACTCCTTCAATTATTTTAACAGATTGAGGAATTCTTCATGTCCTTGCTGAATGATTGAGTTCCTCCCCTCAATGTTTTCCTTGCAAACAAAGAGTATGTTGTCATCTAGGCCATGCACCATCTTCTCAGCGAGGAAGTTCATTACCCCATATCTCTGTGTATCTCTCATCTACCTTAAGATGACCATCCATTTACTTTTCTCTGTCTCCCAGGCAACCATCTCTGTTTCTAGTTCTTTCCCAATAGATTCTGCATTCTCAAACACTTTGACTAAACTGGAGATATAACTTGCCCCTTGCTATGCAATTGATTCGAGCCATTCACTAAAAACATATGTGATCATTTGGCTCCTTTGAACCTGATCAAGTAACTTCTGATTCAAAGGTGATTTTGGGTGGAATGATAGAGAAACACGGGAGAGAGGCTAAGGATTTGGATTCTGGATAGCATTAATATACTGGGCCATCTGTATTATAATTTGCTTCATCTCACTTTTATCTTTCTCATCCTTGCAGGTCCTTATGAGAATCCTTTTAGTTCAAGATTCCAAGTGTCTAACATCAGCAGCTTGAGAAGTTGTCCCTAGATCGATCTTTTCAATGATAAAATCTTTCTCGGTAACATTCTCAATCTCTTTATCTTTCGGAGGTCTAGCTACCTCTGCAACCCAATGTCCCGTCTGCTCATCCACATTAATCATGGTTTCTATTTTGAGTCTTTTGGACTTTGAAGTCCCCCCCAATCATTTGCTAACCAGATCCTCCATTGGGATCGAAATAGGGATGACGTTCCTCTTTTTGGTAAGTGAGGCACTCAAGCACTTTGGAGTGGTGAATGTTTCCTTTGGCAATGGTGATTATTGATCACTGGTGACAATGACCATAGTATTCCCAAAATCTTCAGGTTGCATGATTTCTTTTCCACTGTTTGCTGCATCTAGGAGGGCCTGATCTTGCATTTGGGCATCCATTGTTTCTTGAATTTCCTCTTCAGAATCTAAGTCCACTACCAGTGAACTTACCAGGGTTTTCTGATTACTTTTCTTTCTTTGTGATCTGGTAAAACGGGTGGAAGCTGAACCCATGGAAGACTCTCCTAGACCTGTTTTTTTAGTCTTCTCTGTCCTTTATTTCCTTTCACATGCAATATCAACAACAACATTAGAACAAGGAAGGGATGTTAGGGAAGCCACACGAGTTCAACCGACTTTCTTATCCTTAAGTGCAGAAGATGGCTTTTGTTTGAAACAGTGATCCTTCAACCATTTCTTTGTTCTTCTAATTACATTAAAGCTTCTGGACTGAATGCTATCATCCCCTTTTCTACTCCAATCAATTTTTTGGTTAGGATATCCCTGTATCTTCTCATCAAACTCAGGGTCAACTAATTCTTCATCTCCTTCTTCTCATATCCCAAAAACATTCATGGATAGGCCCATTATGACAATTTGTTGAACTGTGAACCTTGACCACAACCTTCTTTGGACTTCAAACTCATCAACACAATTTTCCCAATAATCCTCCAATTGAGGTTCATGCCGAAAATCACTGTCCACTTCTAAATTTTCTCTAGCAAATGCTCGACTATCAAATTTGCATCTGGCAACATACGGTTGAAGCTTGAACTTTTTGAATTCAAGTTTAAGGTTCAATGTGTCTGAAACAGATGCACATTTATAATGGCCAAGTTCCATAGGAAATATCACCCCAGACTTCCCTCCACTCTTTTTGTCAATGTGTGCCAGTTGACGACAAACCTTAATTAAAACATAACTATCTAACACAAATCGAGGCAACCTGAAAGGTTCACCCTGGAAAATGCCAACTCGAATATAAGTGAAGTGGAGAAATTGGATAAAATAACTACCATAAATGCCGATGAATTCCATGGCCTCCGTTGTTAATATTTTATTTATGTTTCCCTGCAACTTGTGAACCAATCTCCTTGCGAAAATGCCATTCCACCTCATAAAATTCTCTGCATATTTTTGTTCCTGTAGGTGAGGATAATATTCATACACCTTTATCCCATCAATATAGGGTTCATGATGTAGCCCATTCCAATCTCGGGTACATGCAAGCATATAAAACAAATAAGATGACATAAAGAAGCCACTCATTCTTGCAAACCTCTTCAGACTTTCATGCAATCTTTCTGCAATTAGCTGCCCCCAATCCAAGTAGGCACTACCACTAAACATGAATTGGATATAGAATTACATCCAATATTACCAATAGAAGGCATGGGAATTCCCTTTTAACCTATTCAAATGAATGACAATGTCCTGCACCTCTGTTATGAAGTGTTCTCTGGTAAGCGACCTTGTCAATCTAGACCCCCCTTTTTGAATCTTTAGTAGCCAATTTCTTGCAATCACACTTCTATAAGATCTTTTCTTCTCAAAGAAGAATGAATATGATGTGCCAATAGTCAAGTCCTCATATGGCTCTTTATGAGGTATACCCATGTCTTCCATTATAATTTCTCTATCAATTTTTAATAGAACTTTGCCATTGACATTCTTGATACATCTGTGCTCTGCATCATACCTATTCATACATTCTAGTACCAACTTTGGGTATGGTGCAACAATGGGGAATGCAATGGCTTCAACCAAACCACTCACTATTCTTTCCATCATTGAATTCTGAACTAGGTTTTTGGCTCTCTCTCGAGAAAATCAGAGAGGTCCTCTAGAGCTAATGAAGTGTCTCCCATCTCTGGGAGTGAACTAACCAGGCAAGAATTGCGGCCTAGTTTGGGAAAGGTGGGCCTCATTATGGTGCCTCTCATTTAAACAAGCAATTTACATGGATGCAATGAACTTATACGCAACAAAGGAGAACGAAAGACAACTAACTTCCCGAATAAGAAAATCTAGCAGAAGAGAGAATGACTGAAACTAACCTGGTTTCAATAGCAAATTATTGAAAAGCTTCTACGCGCAGAAAAAATACCTTCAATTTCTCCCACTTGCATTACAACTGAAGAAAATTCTAGAGACAATTGCTAGCTTCTACAACAATGATAGACAAATTACACTTAAAGCTTAGCAAGCTGTACAAATTAAGGAAGTTCGTGCGAGCTATCACCTAATTTGACATATAGCCGACATGCATTTAATGTTCATATCACTTCATCACATGACTCACGCTTTATCATAATTGCTTGTCATAATTTTTAGAAAGTAACCTTTTTGAAATCCCCAGAATATTCTCTTTTCCTGCCGCCACCTTACTTAATGATGCATGTATCAATTGTGCATAGAAATTTTTGGTCTTTAAGAATTCAGACTTTGAACCTTGAACCTTGAACCAAAAAGGGTTCAAAGGTTCAAGTTCAAAGAAGACAAATAACACAGAACAACATAGAACATCAACTTCACGACAAGACAAATAACAATTAATGAGCGAAGACGAGACCGACGCTTGACCAACTTTGAACCTTGAACCTTGAACCAAAAAGGGTTCAACGGTTCAAGTTCAATACTAATTACAATATAGCGCTCACCTTATCTTAGAACAAAGACATGAAGAGAAGCCCTTTGAGCGCGTTTTGAAATTTTGAACCAAAAAGGGTTCAAGGACTTGAGTTGAAAGACATAAAATATATGACCGAAAGGGAAAAGAAAGACCAAAAGGTGACCTCTGCGATTAAATTTTTTAATGAAAACTGGGGGGGGAACTAACAAAGCCAAAATTTTGTATATTTCCCCATGTACAAAATTTTTAACCAATAGTTTTTGGCGACTCTGCTGGGGACACGAACGCATTTGAGAGCCTCACGCTTTCGTTTGAAGTCTAGTGTCTTGCTGATTTTTCAGAATATTATCACTTTGGTTTTTTAGATTTCTCTAAGCTGGAAGGTTTGCGTGTTTATGTTTGTCATAGGAGGGGTGAAAGTTCTCAATAAATATCTCCTATTGAATGACCTACATTCCTTTTTCTCACTAGTACATCCTCCCTTTCACGAACCACAAGTTACCCCCCATCAAAGAAAAAGAAGTCTATTCCAAGTGAAAATTCTCCTTTCTTTTTCAAACCATTGATATCTTCATTATCTAGCATGGGTAATCTTCTTCCACCTCCTCCTCCCGGTCCGTGGGGAGCAACTTTTGGTCCTTTAGCCTTAACCCCACCTCTTCATCCACTTCCATAAGGTTCCCAAAAAAATATTCCCAAGTTCTATGGAGATGTAAAGCAACATCCTAATGAGCATGTCAAATCCTTTTGTATGGCTTGTGGTGTTCTTGGAGTAGAACATCAAGATGTTGCTGTTCGCTTGTTTGTAGAAACTCTTCAAGGTATTGTAGCCGATTATTTTTTCAATCTACTAGTTCGATTGTATCTTGGAACTTATTGAGAGACAAGTTTGAGGAACATTTCAAGCCTGCAAAAGATGAACATGCCTTGCTGGCCCAATTGACCCAAATGAAGAAGGATACCCATGAAGGCATGTGCGAATTCATCACTAAGTTTAAAAAACTAGAAAATATAATTCCTACCAATTCTCAACCTACTCTTGAGAATCTCAAGTGCTTTTTCATCAATACTCATTTGCCGAAAGTTAGTTTCTTCCTAAGGCGAGCTTCTCCAATAGATTTAGCTGCTGCTCAATCAATGGCTACTGAAATTTAGGATGATTTGATCCTAGCTGGTAAAATCAAAAGGGATCCTAATCGATCCAAAGGAGGTTCTTATATGGAGATTTCATCTTCTAGTTCTACTGACCCAATGGTGCAGAAATTAGTAAATGAACTCCTTGCTTTGAAAAAGCAGGTATATCAAAATTCCTATCTTTCACCATACAAGGATAGCCCAAGATGGACATATCCTAATGCTTCTGCCAATTATGCTGCTAAGAATCAACCCAAACTACCTCTTTCTCTCGAGAGGCTTGTGCTTGAAACACATCCTTCAAAGGCAACTATTGGTTACTATGAGACTGATCAAAGTGAGTCTTCTTATTTTGATTATTAGTCTGATGATGTTTCTATTCCACAAGAAGAAGAAGAAGATGCAATTGGCGACTCTACTATACGCTATATGCATTATACACTCATTCTATTGAGAAAAGTTGTAAGACTTTGTTCTTACACTTGTTCTTGATAGAGACTAGAAGTAGATTTTATAATAGGAAATAGCTGTGAAACTTTGAGATCACACTAGTTCTTGCTGTCTTGTGTAGAAAGAAATAAGTTATTTCAGACTTTATGCTGTCATAATTTGTTCTTGACATCATTAGAATAGAAAAGGGTAGATATGACTTCACATAGTCAAGACTTTGAGCTTGATATTGCTGTCCCATCCTGAAGGAAGTGACGAAAGTCTTTTAGCTTTCAAGAAACTTCATTTCCTTTCTCTCATTTCATTTATAAAAGTTGTTATTGCTGTTTTATGTTAAATTGCTATCACTTTTCTGTGAAGAGAAAAGGATATTGGCTTTTTTGAAAAAAGAAGAAAGACTGTTGTTCCATCCTATTTTAGTTTTAGTATTAGATAGATAGGGCGAGCCTTTCCTTAATTAGGAGAGTTTTACTCACACACTGTGGTTGAAGCCATAATTTTGTATATTTCCCCAAGTGTACAAAATTTTCAACCAACACTTTCTAACCGTAACCTCTCATAAGTTGTATACTAGTAATTACAAAACGGTCGTAAGTCCCCTTTACAAAAAAATATTAACAAAATTATACACACAACTTATCAAACTTGATTATTTAGCTCTGACTCCAAAATTGCTTTGCCCCAAACCTCTGCCACCCATGCTCCTGCCTGCGCATCCATTTCTTTATTGGGATTTACCAGGATTGATGAGGATGTACCTCCCTTCAACAATTGCCTCTTCTTTGCACTCATTGTTTCCTTTTTGGAGGAAATGCCTCCTCCTATTGCTCCTGAGTATCTGGTCATGGCATCCATTATGCCACCTCCTCTCTTACTAGACACACTTCCCTAGACTTAAGATAGTCCTTGATTCCTTAAATCCCTATCCGGGCTAAAGCCTGATGAACCTCCTTGTTACTATTCACACTCCAAAGGAGGAAAGGCCTCAATTGTGATGTAAATTCATCCACATGCAACTAGTCATTGTCGGGACAGACAAACCCTTCTTGTTATCTCACCATGCCAATAAAATTTGCCAAACCCCAACACCAGTTGTCTTTAACACATTTGTGCATGAGCCAAAACACCATTTCACTTGCCTCTAACTCTAGACACCAAGCCATGAACATAGAAGTGATATTTATTTTGGTACGATACCTATATTTTACATTCAAATACTCATACCCCAACACTATCTTCACCCTGTTAAGGAATGATTGTTCTGCAACCTTGAACACATGACTCCGATACTCCTCCAAGATCTTTCCCCCAAAAGTCACCATTGGTTTAGTGGTTTTTAAGGAGAGATTCTCTTACACGTGGCCTCCTACCTTTGCTCTTGGCTCAAATTACTGTCTCTCCTTTTACAGTCTAAAAACTTTCAAAACTTGGTGTCTTTCATCGACATATTTTTGGTAAGTTTCTATCCTTATCAGTTTATGACACCCATTACCAACATTCATCAAATACAACAAAATTAATACGTCTTTGTTGGCTATTTACTTCTCTATTTTATGATTACAAACTAGTCATTACAGATAGAAACAATCTCCTTTGCACGCTTCTTGGCCATGAGTTGGTAATGTGAGTGCAGGTGTGTCACATCTGCATTCAATTCCTGTTCAAATTTCTGGGCTTCGCTAGTATCTTACCACCACCTCAACCTATATGTTCTAGAAACAATTCTTATCCTTACTTTGATACTCCCACTTCCCCTATTGCATGAGGCAAAGGTCAATTCTAGCTTAGTTAAGCCAACTTGGCCGCTTGGGCATAAAAATTCATTATTACCACCTTTCTCCCTTAGCTTCCCCATCACCGTTATTCATTACCACTTCCACCAATCCTATTTGACCCATGAGGCAAGTCACGTACAAAGTTTGCCAACTCATCCTTGTATTCGAAATCACCTTAATTCACCTCCTTCATGACTTCAAGTGTCACATTAAACCATTTGACTTCCCTGATTTGAAGGTCGGCTACCATGTTGGCTTGTTTGTCAGCTTCCATGCTACCATCCCTTAGCACGTGAGATAAATTAAATTTGCTAAATATGGAAAGGAGCTGTTTGATATTCTAGATGATCTTGTCAATTTTCTAGTTATTGACTTTCCCTTTTGAAAGTGCATTCACTATAATTTTGTTAGGAATATGCATCTTAGTTGTCATTGATGTCAAACCTGGTGATCCAAATTGGTCTGAATATGGTGCAGAACAATGGAAGATAGGTATGTATGATGCAAATAACAAATCATAGTTATTATTAATGTATTGTAGATATGCTTATGCTTCAGAAATATGTATTATCAATATGTGGATACATTTATTGTCATATGAGATATTTGGGTTGGTTATGGAAAATAATTTTGTGCTCCAGTCATTCATGTAGTCTGACAACACTCAATTGACTTATTTCAAATTTGTAGTCCTCCATATTTATGTCTTGATGCAAATATGGTAGTACAATTGTCACTGTTTGAGATTGTTGTGCTCATGTTTTAGTGCTCCAAAAGTCACACTCCAAATGTTGTTCTCTAGAAATATATTTAGTTATGTAGTATTTGGCAGCTCTATATGCTCTGGTTTCATCTTTCGTTGGCTTGTTATTCATGTCTTTAACCTCGTAATGTTGAGTTGGATCGTGATATTTGTGCTTTAGTAGTGTCTTATTATGAAAATTCAAGGATATGTTCATTTTGGGTCAGGCCGACCTTGAATGATTGTGTTGCTATTTTGCTCCAGTGATTGTAGCATGTGATTTGATCATTGAAGAATCATTTGAGAAAATGTTATTAAGGCTGACTTGATGTTTGATGGATAAGATAAGACAATATGTGATGAATGATAATGAAGTAAGTGAAGAGTAAGGTGGTAAGCGAATTAGTGAGAAGGTGAATGCTGTTTGATTAATGAAGATGGGCAAATTTAGTGCAACAGATTGCAGAGTTTTTTAATTGAATCTATTGCAAGCAGTTGGTGTGTTGTCTAAGCTTAATAGGAACTGGTCCCATGCATATGTAGATGAAAATTTCTCAGTTTATTCCTTTTCTTCTTAGCAGTGAGCCTTTCTGACAATGAGCCATTGTAATCTAGGCAATGAGTCCTCCGACAGTGAGCCTCCTTTTGCAATATCATATAACTAGTTATATTATCTTGAGAGTTAACCCTCTTTGTGGTTTTTCCCATTTGGGTTTTTCACGTATAAAATCTAGTGTCTCTCTTATGGTTGTGTATGTTGTTGCATTTCACTTCATGCTAAGGTTATTTAATATCAAGTTAGGTTTTAGTTAATTGGAGCGTGTTATTTTGAGAATACTAATTCACCCCCCTCTTAGTATTATGATCTATTCAATAAATTTGTGAGTCACCTTCAAGGTGAATATTCTCCACTGCCAAATTTTTTGCCATGTATACTATGAGGAGGGTTGCATTTACTTTTGCTTCATTATTGGTTCTGCAACTTAGTCTTTGACCGTATCTAGAAATGATTCTACCTTGATAATCCTTGGCTACACAACCTACTCCAAATGGTCTCGAATTTACTTTGCAGCTCTGCCAAAGTTCACCTTAATCCAATCTTGGTCTAGGGGTTCCTTGGACATTGTCCTTATTTCACCTTCCAAAGGATGAACCCTTCTTGGCCCATTAATAGGCCAATTTGGTTTTTGGGTATTATTCATTTTTTTTTTCTTCCAGTTGGATGATGAGAATCCATATATTATATGTAGGTTTTGGTGAGCATTTAATTTAATAGAAAAAATCACCCCTTTGGAAGTAGTTCCCATCTTTAGCTAGCCACGTGTGGGTTTAAGGGAGTGGCAAAATGGATGCGAGAGGCTCTTAGCTCTTCTATTGAAAGTTGGTTGTAGCTCTTTAGGGAGCGATTTGGTGACATTTGGAAGAGATTTAATGGATTTTTAGACCCCTACTTGGTATGAATTCCATTTTAATTCATTGGAAATATTGTTAATAATATTTTAGACCATTACCTATTTGTAGTAGATCTTGTATGAGCCTTTGGAAGGGTTAGAGAATAAGCATTTGTTGGTGAAACATAAGGATCAATTCAGAGTCTGTTGGGTAGTTGTTTGTTGATGCAAATAGCGTTTGAGGATTCCAAGTTGCATCTTTGTTCACTATGATTTTAGATTTACAAGGACAATCACTGTTGAAGTTTATGAGATCTATTTATAATTCAAATTGCCTTATTTTCTACTATTTTTATGTGAACAATGAAGAGTAATTTTGTATGTTTCATAAATAATGCACATTTAAATTATCAACTTTCTATACATTGGGGATGACCCCACACTGCAGTGGTTAGCTGCAAGTCTCCTATGAGAGGTCTTAAGTTCAAATCTCAAAAAGCATTATTCAATATAATAATAAAAACTTTCTATACATTATAATTTGCAAAAGATTTGAATGTAATATGAATGATATTTAAAGCAAATTTTATCACCAAAGCTTTATGTGCTTCATTACATGTTATAACATGATTTGCTAGCATCTTTAAAAAATACTTAAAAAAATTAGGCATATATATCACATGGTTCTTTTTTACACTCCTTTTTGTTTTATTTTTTGTGTAATATTTTTTTGAGTATATGTGATACGAAGTCAATGATAACTAAATCTGCAAATGATTTTTTTTTTGGTTAGATCTATATATATAGATCATCTAGGTCAAGTAAGAATTGCATTATCGAACAAAAATGACAAATGGGTATTGATAAATGGAAAACAATATCAAGATAGCCTAAAGTGTAGATAATCTTGAATAAAATTATAAGAATCAAATAGAAATTAGAACAAAAGGAGAAAATTGCACTACACACTATAAAGTCAAAAATCTCAATCAATCAAGAATATTGCACAAAACTTTAAAGGGTAAGAAGATATGGACCATGAGGAAGAGGAAGATATATATAGCCTCACTTCACATCCTTTCACCTAGTCAACACATTTATATGTATGGGAGATCAATTATTAAAAATATATAAGAATGCATGGAAATTAGGGAGGAAGAAAAAATACCACAAACTCCATGGGGTTACAATATCAAGTCAATATTACTAAAAAGAAGAGGGACAACACCTTGAGCCCATAAATATGTCACAATTTTTTAAAGAAAACAAACACAAATATAGTTTTCCAACTTGGACCGTTTAATAGTGTCATTTATGTTTTGTAATTAAAATAATACAGATTAATTAAATGTAGAACTCTTACTATATCATATTTTTATAATATTTTTTAAAATTTAAAATTAGCTAGATATATTTTTTTCTAAATTAAAGAGTTATTTTATTTGCTAAATTTTTTGAAAATAAGTGAGGTTCATGGAATGTCACAAAATATAAGAAATTTATATTTTTCTCATTATTTGTTTAGCTTAAACAACTTGACAATCTAGTAAATCTAGTGTATAAAGGAAAAAAGTTTGATGAGTATTTTTTAATAATCTTTTAATGTCAAATCTACTCATAATGTCATAATTTTAAAGAGATATCAACTATTGTTTAATTATTTATAATAAATACCCTCTTAGAAAGAATTCTCTTCTCTAGTTCTCTATCTATTTTGTAATTGTTTTAAAATATTTTAATATCTTTTAATATCTAATCATTAAAATGTTTGATTATAACAATCCACTTGCAATAAATTCAACAAAAATCATAATAAATTAATCAAAACATTAAATGCATCAAACTCTACAAAAGGATATCTCCACAATTTCATGAAAATGCCCTTGGTTGATGTAATCTAGAGCTAGAATTGATTTTTGTTAGATATGTCCGAAAAGAGGGCTTAGGCTATCACAAAAATAATTTTGGCCAAAATAGTTTCAATCAAAACTTGGCACATAAATTGAAGTTGGATTGAATTTTAAAATTATATTATATTGATTTAATAGTCTCGTTAAAATCTTTTTGTCTCATGTAAGTGTCAAATAGTTTCGAGTTAAATTATTTTTCTAAAATTATTTTGTTGGCCTAAAGTGTGACGACTTTAGAATTTCACCCATAAGTATGCCAAACCAGACATGAACTAGCTAAACTTAGCCTAGACCTAGGAAATTTAAAGATGGCAAAGAGTGGAACATAAGTCTTACAACAAACAAATACTCAAGGGATGAAGGAAAAAAAGAAACGTCGGAATCAATTCAAGATAACTAAAAAATTGGGTTACATAGTTAAAGGCATAGTCAATAAGGAATATGAGCCACGTTTAAAGGATAGTAGTGCACAAAAAGAGAACACAAAGCAAGACAAGAAAGATTGAAAAATACAATTATTATAGGGCTTAGAGATTATGGAAAAATGGAAAGCACTTTCAGTCTTACAAATGATTTTCTAATGGGAAAGTTGTAATGGAGAGGACAAATTGATCAAGAAATAAGGGTAGGAAAGTTGAGTGAACAAGGTTTTAGGCCTATAAAAATTGCCTTAACAAGATTAGAAGACAAATACTAATTTTTAAGCACAAAGAGGATCTTGAAGGGGTTGTATTTTTTTTGGATAATGAGCCTTAATATCAAAAAAGGAAAGAAAAGGAGAATCGACCACAAAGTAAGAAATGAAGGGTGAAGGTAAAAAGTTATGGTTACAAAATGAAAAAGCTATAATTACAAATCTAATGCCCCAATTACATCAAGACAATTATATAGAAACAAAGTGAAATAAAATAAATCAGTGATACTAAAGAATGTCACAAGGCAAACATGGGTGAAATGAGGTGAGGATTATACCTTGAATTGTCACCTCCAAGACAAATAGCAAGTAGGTATCCCCAAATAGTACTTAAATTAGTGTGTTGTAATTGTAGAGGTAACCCTTGGAGGAGGGGGCCTAGATTAGGACATGTCACCAATAGAAGAGATATAATATGCCTCACAAAAAAATCATAGGGTTGGTCCCCCCATCCTTTGGAACTAATCACAATGCTATACATATTGAGCCATGTCCTTGGACATAGTTAACTAGTAATAGCCAACTCCTAGGATCTTTTGAACTTTTCAAACTGATGAATAATGTCCTCAATCTAGTCCATCGTGGCATGACGTGAGAACCTCAAAAACATAAATTTATTGTACACATATCCTTAACACATGATCAGGGAAATTTTTTAATAGCATTCCATCTATGCATTTGAATCTTCAACTTTTCTTAATCAACCTTTTCTTTTGCTTAGAATTAAATTGAGAAGGAATTTTCACTGTCACCAAATTATTTTCAATGTCTACAAACCAAGGTGATGTTAGGTCTCGAGAAGGACAACTGAGAAGGGGGGGGGGTGAATCAGTTGTGAACTAGTTTACAATAATTTATAATCCAAATGCAAGTTATTCCAATTTAAACTTAATGCCGGTAAATAGCATCTGCAATGCTGGATTCAGTACCGGTTAAGCTCTGAACATAAGTGTAAAAACACCTTCATAACCTTCCTTCAACCTTCAAATAATGTCTATGTGATTCGCACAAGGATCTGCTTATTTTCGCTCTTCAATATTTGAACACACTCATCATGATCCTATATCCCAATTTTCAATAAGATCTTACAATCATTTATACAAAACCTAAGAACAAATGTATAGGTCGGCTCACTAAAGATATTACAGTTAAATCAATTACAAATAAGTCTTGATGCAATACAATCATGTTGGCTCAATACATTTACCAATCAATAAACAATCTCAATAATGTGTCGTGATGATCTGGAATAGATAACATGTACCAGTCCATAACCTAGACCTATCTGTCGGCAAAGGAAAATCTATCAACTCGATTAGACCAATAAGCAAAACAAAAAAACCAAACTTCCAATTCATGTCTTTGACATAATCAAATGATCTCTAGATGATAACAATATAACCTGCTGGTGAACACATATCGGTGACTGTGCATAAGTCACTAACCATACCGGTGAACATAATGTAAACCTCCAAGAAGACAAGTGTTGACATCAATGACAAAACCAATGCAACACATGATGAAGTCATCCATGATACCAACAATCTCCCCCTTTAGCATTGATGGCAACACTAGATGGAAAAACATCTAAGTGCCAAAAACAAAATGCCAAAAATAGTAAACCAATCAATCTCCCAAAGATAGATCAATACAAATTTTGTTACAGAACCAAAACCAAAATACATTTATCCAAAGAGTATATCTCTCCTCTAATGAATAATCTCTCCCTCAAGGAATAATGTTTTTCCATAGACATCTCTCCCCCTTTGACATCAAATGCCAAAGTAGTTAAGAATTCAAAACTTAACATTCAACGAACTAATCCCCCTAAGAAGTAGCTCTCCTCCATCAAAGTTAGAAAAAGATTTTTATGTTTAGTCCCTATCGGTTTGATGCCAATTTTCAACATCTAAGTCTCCGTCGGTGGGGAAATTACCCCAAGCTACTCTCTGAGATATTCAAAAGTTTCCCTAGGCAAAGGCTTTGTAAAGATATCTGGAATTTGCTCTTTAGTATTCACATAAACCAATTTCACTTCATTTGCTTCAACATTCTCTTTTAGAAAATTATACTTAATATAAACATGCTTTGTCTTAGAGTGAAATACCAGATTCTTTGATATATTAATTACTGCTGAATTATCACAATAAATGATTATTGTTTCTTTGCATTTTACCTTTATAGCCTTCAACATTTGCTTGATCCATAATACCCGAGTACAATTAGTTGTTGCTGCAAAATATTTTGATTCTGCTGTTGATAATGATGTACAAGTCTATTTCTTACTTATCCATGAAATCAATCTTCTGCCAAGAAAGAATGCACCACCAGTGGTACTCTTTTTGTCATCTATATCACCTGCTCAATTTGCATCAGTGTATGCACATAAATCTAAATTTTCATCTTTAGGATACCAAAAATCAAGATTTGTTGTGCCTTGTATGTACCAGAAAATCCTTTTAACTGCTGATTCATGATTTTCTTTAGGATTGCTTTGAATTATCAAAACAATACATATTGCATTCATTATATCAGGTCTTGTTTGTGTCAAATACAGTAAACCTTCAACCATAGATTTGTACCTTGTTGGATTAATAGGAGCTTAATAATCCTTCAATGTCAATTTATCAGTTGTAGTCATAGGAGTACTTACTGGTTTGGAATTCTCCATACCAAATTTCTTCAAAAGTTCCTTCAAGTACTTTGTTTGACATATGAATATACCTTTATCTGTTTGTGAAATCTGCAAACCTAGAATTTTTTTTATTTCTCCAATCATAGACATTTCAAATTCTTTTTGCATTTGATTAGCAAAGTCCTTACACAATCCATCTTCACCTCCAAAAATGATATCATCTACAAAGACTTCAATAACAAAAATATCATCATTGGTAACTTTGTAATACAAATTGCTGTCAGCATTACCTTTTGTGTAACCAATCTTCAAAAGATATTTATCCAATCTAGCATACCAAAGCTCTGGGATCTTGCTTCAATCCATATAAAGCTTTCCTTAACCTGCAAACCATATCCTTATTATGTGTCAAAGAAAATCCATCAGGTTGTTCAATGTAAACTTCCTCTTCTAGATCTCCATTCAGAAATGCACATTTTAAATCCATTTGATAAACTTTATAGTTCTTATGAGCTGCAAATGCAAGAAATAGTCTAACTGCCTCAATTCTGGCTACTAGTGCAACGGTTTCAGTATAATAAATTCCTTCTTTCTGTGAATAACCTTTACAAACTAATCTTTCTTTGTTTTTGATTACTTCTTCATCTTCATTAAGTTTATTCCTATATACCCATTTAGTTCCAATTACATTTTTGTCTTTAGGATGGGGAACCAATGTCCAAGTATTTTTCTTTTCAATTTGTTCTAATTCATCTTCCATTGCTTTTATCCAATGTTCATCCTGACATGCTTCAATAATAGATGCTGGTTCAATTTGAGAAATTAAACATACCTCTTCATTTGCCAATCTTCCTCTAGTCATAACACCTTGATTCTTGTTTCCAATTATCC
The DNA here is from genome assembly GCF_030272615.1 of Cryptomeria japonica. Classification (NCBI taxonomy): domain Eukaryota; kingdom Viridiplantae; phylum Streptophyta; class Pinopsida; order Cupressales; family Cupressaceae; genus Cryptomeria; species Cryptomeria japonica. The sequence continues at coordinate 558,912,634 of NC_081414.1, read as the reverse complement.
GATTCTCTGAATGATTCAATCTTACATACCTAGGTTTGTTTTGATTAACATTCACAGGCTGTTGTTCTTCAGTCACTGTTGAGTTTTCTGATGATGTCGGTGTGACTGGATCTTCATTCTGTATCGGTGCGATCTTTGTTGGCTGATCTATAATCATTTCAACTGTCGTTTCAACAGATCTTGAATCTCCTCTAAAGTGTTCATCTATCTTCACATTAGTTGGTGTAGGTGCACCTCATCAACAAGAAATTCATGGCTCAGAGGATGAATATTAGGACCCTAATAGTTGTCTTAGTGTGTCTTGTGTCTATGCAAGTTTGTTTCATATATTCAATAAACCCCACCATGTAAACCCATGTCACCAATTAGGCAATTTGATAAGCCAATAGGGACAATGTGGTTAATAAGGGGTAGTAGAAGGTTTAGTTTTGTGTTTGATATATTTTAGATATGTTTTAGGGGTGTTTGGTTGATCCAAGTGTGTGGATCCCCACCTTATAAAGTTTGACAACATTTTGTGCAAAATTGCAACATTTGAAAATGCAACTTTTGAGTGCAAAAGTGCAACTTTTCAAAATGTGATTGGGGGAAGCCTTTCAATAGCTCCAACATACTCCAAATTTAGTTGGATACCATTGGAGAGTTTTATAAACCTTGTGGACATGACTCCCAAGGTTTCTAATGTTGTGGTTTGAAATTGTGAAGCAATAAAACACTGAAATACTGAAGTTTTCCCATAAATTCTGAGTTTGCAGCGATTGTACATGGTTGTACGGGTTGAATTGAGTCACACCATTCATAGAGTATATGGAGGAATGAACTAGCTTTGATTTGGTGGTGGTCTGAGACTTTGATTGTGTCTATGTAGTGAGAACCCTCCATTTTTCTGACTGTAACCCATAAAGTAAGGGTTTGGCTAGGGTTTTACTTGAAAATGGCCATATCTTGCATCTCCTTCCTCTAGAAGTTAATTCCTTTGGTGGAGGGAAACATTGGTCAATTTAAATTAATTTTTTCATGGGTTTTTGCAGGGAGGACCTGGTTGTGAGGAGAAATAAGCAAAACTAGTTAGGCATCTCTATGTTGTCATCACAAAACATCATAGCCGTGGATTCTAGGCATGCAAACTTGGAATTAGAGGTTAACAACCATCCCCCACATTCTTATGAATTTTATTTTATTGATTGGACTCAAGAAATGGTAGTTGCTTTGTAAAATAGGCCTAATTGCCCTAATTAGGTCTCTTGGTTTCTAAAAGGGTTCAGACCCTGAAGGTGCAGATCTGGGAAAACCATTTTGGGGATAAGTGTAACTCCCAAAAGGGTATCTCAAATGGTATTTTTTTGTATGAGTGTGTGGAATATTTTGGAGTTAAGTTCAATTATATCACCAAATAGGGCTACTAGCCTAGGGGGTAGGTTTCTAAAGGAGGTATAAGGAATTGGAGTCTAATCCCAAAACCAATGCTTGGACCAGTCTCTAATGGCCATAAATGAACCAATTACAAAGCCCTTAGGAGAAGGATGTCATGAGATGGTGTATGGTAGGTATTGAGGCATTTACTCATCTTGAGTAGGCCCAAGCCTAGTGAATTTGTGAGTAGATTCACCCAAGGTGTGGAGTCCTTCCTTGTAGGACCCTTGTGATCATTTGAGGGGTCAAAAGTCTAACCTTGTTTGGGCTTATCCTTAGGTGTGTAGGCAGGGCTCTGCATCATTAGTACTCTCAATGATTTTTTGTAACTTTTTATAATAACCTATATATGCCTTGCTTTTAGACGAATAACCAATAAATATTCCTTCATCACTTCTAGGATCAAATTTTCCAATATACTCATCCTTTATAATATAACATTTGCTTCCAAATATTCTAAAGTACTTAAGAGTAGGAATATGACCAAACCATAGTTCATAAGGGGTCTTACCCGTTTCACTTTTGATGTGAACTCTGTTGAAAGTATAAACCATTGTATTCACTGCGTCTCTCCAGTACACATGAGTTAGATTTGCTTTCATTAACATGGTTCTTGCTGCATCCAGAATAGTTTTATTCTTCCTTTCCACAACTCCATTCTGCTGGGGTTTCCGAGGTGCTGATAGTTGTCTTTTGATTTTGTTCACTTCACAAAATGCATTAAATTCCCTAGATGTAAATTCTCCTCCTTGATCTGATCTTAAACATTTGATTTTCTTGCCGGTTTCATTCTCTACCATTGCCTTGAATATATTGAATCTTCCAAAAGCTTTTGATTTCTCCTTGATAAAAGTAACCCAACACATTCTAGAATAATCATCAATTATTAGCATAAAGTATCTATCTCCTTGTAGACTTCTTGTTCTTGCTGGACCACATAAATCAATATGAATTAAATCAAGAATATTATTGGATTTCCCAGTAATTCTCTTAAATGTTGTTCTAACTTGCTTTCCCATTTGACATTCCTTACATATTGGATTTTGAGGTTTCACAATCTTAGGTAAATCCCTTACTACCTTAGTTGAACTGATCTTTACAATACAATCAAAATTCACATGACAGAGTCTTTTATGCCATAACCAACTTTCATCAATGTGTGCAATTAAACATGTTTTATCACTGGTATTCAAGTGAAAGATATTACCTTTAGTCTGATTACAGGTTGCAATCTCCAATCTAGTTCTGTTTATGATTTTGCATTTTCCATTCTTGAACTGTAACTGAAATCCTTTCTCAACTAACTAACCAACAATCAAAAGATTATGCTTTAAACCTTCTACATAATAAACATTATCAGTATTGTGCTTACCATCCAAAGATATAGTACCTTTTCCTTTGATTAAACAAGCTTTATCATCTCCAAACCTTACTAGACCTCCATGAATTTCCTAAAATGATAAGAATTTGCTTTTATCACCAGTCATATGATGCGAGCATCCACTATCTATAATCCATTCATCCTTTTCTTCAATTTTTGCTGCCAGTGCCTACTCTACCGGTTTGACAATAGGTGTTAGTTGATCTTCCTTTATTGCAAAAAAAGCCCATCCGTTATCTACTAGATCTTCATCTGAATCATCTGTAACACCTTCATCTGCATAGTAACATGACTTATCTCTATTTTTCTTGAATCTATATCTCTGATATTCAGGGTTAGGCTTATATGATCTTTTTGCTTCCTCCCTTAGTCTTGCATGTCTATCAGGACATCTAGATGCCATACGACCAACTTTATTGCAGTTAAAACATTTGAAAGGTGCTTTACCTTCATACTTACTTCCCGCTAGACATTTAGGCATCTTCCTTGCAAATAGTGCTTCAAGTTCTTCAAGTTCTTCATTTTCTCTCCTCATATCTTCAAGTTTTTTTGCATAAAGTGCTTTCCAATTAGTTTTGTCAGATGATGATGATGTTGATATGATGATGATCCTTTGAAAGCTAAATCAGTTTTTATAGTAGCAACAAGACCAAACTCCTCAAGCTCAAATGCTGAAAGTTTTCCAACCAAAGTATCTCTAGAAACTGAAGTATTAGGCATTGTTCTCATTTCATTAATAGCGGTCACTTTCATTTTGTAAGCCAGTGGCAAAGCTCTTAAAACTTTAGACACAATTTTATCTTCACTTAAGGATCCTCCACAACATTGTATTCCTAAAATAATTTCATTAACTCTTTCCATAAATGCAAAAATTCTTTCATGTTATTCCATTTTTATGTTTTCATACCTGACTGAGTAACATTCCAATTTTGCAATTTTTATAGTGGTATCTCCTTCATTCAGTGTTTCCAGTTTATCCCAAATATCTTGAGTAGTAGATCGGTCCGATAATCCCATGATTTATTGATCTGATGATGTGCTCAGAAGTGCTTCTCTTGCTTTGCAATCATTTTCCGTATCCTTAGCTAGTGTTGGTGGACAAGGTTGATTCAGAACAGGAGAAACATATCCATTATTTGTAACATCCCATATATCTCTTCCAATGCAATTCAGATGTGTTTCCATTCTAATATGCCATATACCATAGTTAGTTCCATCAAGCTTCAAACTGTCCTTCCTAAAAATATTTGTTGCCATAGGATCTCCTCAAGTTGTTAGGCTTCTGCAAAAAGAGGACTTAGCTCTGATACCAATTATTAGGTCCTGGGAAGGACAACTGAGAGGAGGGGGGGTGAATCAATTGTGAACCAATTTACAATAATTTATAATACAAATGCAAGTTATTCCAATTTAAACTTAATGCCGGTAAACCAAACTTAAGTGTCGGTAAAACAGATTAACAAATATAGCAATATCGGTATAACTTAATGCATGAAACATAAAGAGAAACAACATCCACAACACATGGCACACATATTTTGACATGGAAAACTAGTAAGGGGAAAAACCATGGTGGGAAACCTTACCCACAATCAGATGATACTACTACAGATAGTATGTGTATACAAATGGGGTCTACACATGCAAAAAGGCCAACTGCCTAGAGCTCACTGCTCAATCACAAATTAGGAGTCACACTAACTACACAATTGGATGGTTAAATCCAATGATAATGTACTGCTCAAAATGGCATATGCAATGCTGGATTTAGTACCGGTTAAGCTTTGCACATGAGTGTCAAAACACCTTCATAACCTTCCTTCAACCTTCAAATAATGTCTGCATGATTCGCACAAGGATCTGCTTATTTTCGCTCTTCAATATTTGAACACACTCATCATGATCCTATATCCCGATCTTCAATATGATCTTACAATAATTTATACAAAACCTAAGACCAGATGTATAGGTCATCTCACTAAAGATATTATAATTAAATCAATTACAAATAAGTCTTGATGCGATACAATCATGTCGGCTCAATACATTTACCAATCAATAAACAATCTCCATAACGTGTCGTGCTAATCTAGAATAGATAACATGTACCGGTCCATAACCTAGACCTATCTGCTGGTAAAGGCAAATCTATCAATCCGATTAGACAAATAAGAAAAAAACCAAAACCAAACTTCCAATCCATGTCTTTGACATAACCAAATGATCTCCAGATGCTAACAAGTCATCATCACTGCCAGTGAACAATATAACCTACTGGTGAACACATACCGGTGATTGTGCATAAGTCACTAACCATACCGGTGAACATAATGTAAACCTCCAAGAAGATAAGTGTTAACATCAATGACAAAACCAATGCAACACATGACGAAGTCATCGATAATACCAACATGTGATTGAATAGATATTGCAAATAGATATTCGTCAAGAAATGTATCTTTCACTAGTTTCTCTTCACCCTATAAAATTATTCTAGATAGAAAATCAACTACAAATTACCAAGTTTATCCACAATAGCTATATCAAATTCTTGCAATAGTAATAACAATTGTATTATATGTCCTCCCATTACAGTTTTATTCATCAAGTACATCTAATAGCTACATGGTCAGTATGCACAAAATTTTTATAACCTATATTAAAATCTCTAAACTTATTTATTTCATAGACAACTCCAAGGAACTCCTTTTCATTAGTGGTATGTTTTTTACTAGCAAGATTGAAGTTCTTCCTTATATAGTAGATAGCATGCATTACACCTATTTCATCTTTTTGTGCTAAAATAACTCAAATTACTAAGTTAAAAGCATAAGCATGAATGTGAAATTGTTCTCCCCAACTAAGACTCTTTATGATAGGGAAGTTGTCAATTCCTATTTGATATCTTCAAATGATTCTTGATAATCCTATGTCCATTGAAATTCAACATCCTTTTTAAGTAATATTAAAAAATTCCTACAATTTTATTGAATCTTTCTATAAATCTTGTATGATAGCCTACATACCCTAGAAAACTCCTCACATCAATTTGATTCCTTGGAATTGGAATCTTCCAAATAATCTCAACTTTCTTAGGATCAACCTTTATTCCTTCTTTTGATATGTGACCTAAGACAATTCCATCAGTCATCATTAGTAGAATTTTCTCATGATTCAAAGATAGTCTATGATCCTTACACGTATACAAGAGTTTGTTTAAAAATTTTCAATGCTTCCTCAAATGTCTTTCCATGTAGTCTAAAATCATCCATGTATACTTCAACAAAAGTTGTCAAATTTGCAATGATTTCTAAAACAACTCATTGAAAAGTGGTTGGGGCATTATAGAGACTAAAAAGTAAGATAGTGTAAGCATATGTCCCCAAAGGATAGGTAAATGCGGTCTTATCTTGGTCTTAAGAAGTCACTTGGATATGGTTATATCCACTAAATTTGTCCAAAAAGGAAAAAATACTACTTCCTACAATATTATCTAACACTTGACCAATGAATGGTAGTGGGAAGCAATCTTTCTTGGTAGCTTTTTTTAATTCCCTAAAGTCAACACATACTCTCCATTTTAAATTTTTATTAAGGAAAATCACCAATGGGGAAACCCCTTGCTATCTAAGATTGGATAGATAAATCCTATCTGTAACTTCTCAATTTCCTACATTAAAAAATCTCTTAATGGAGGGTTGATTCTCCTTTGTGGGTGCCTTATAGGTTAAACACCCTTAGTATAAATATGATGTGTGCAAATATTATGATGAATTCTATTCATATCTTTGTAATCTCATACAAAGGCTTCAGTGTTGTTTTCCAAAATGTCTCTTAAATGAGTTTCTTGCATACGGTTCAAAGATCCATTTATAAGTAATGGCTTGTCCCCTTTTACCTTAATTTATTTAACAATATCCTACATATCATCAGGATTTACCTTTAAAGTATTTAGTGGGTAGAGTTGTGGTAATGATTCATGAAGGAAAGGAGTATAAGATTGCACAATAAGTTGCTCTTCACTATCCTAGAGTGTCACCACTTTCTGACCTCCTTCTATCAAATTCTCTTGGTGTTCCTCTAAATGTGATACTAAAGTAATCATTGATAGCTCCAAAATTTCATCTTCTTCCGACTCCATAATATTATCAATTCAAAATTGGATTCCTATATGCAAGGAGGGTTTTGCACAAGGATGGAGTGAAAGTTATTTTTGTTTGATACCATTAGAAATTGTCATGTTATTTGAGCAACAATCTATAAGAGCAGCAACAATGGCTAACCAAGGTCTTCCTAAAATAATTGGATATTCGGTTTGTTTCTTCTTACCTTTCAAAACAAGGAAATCCATAGGATAGTTCTAAGTGTCAATTGTAACCATGATATTCTCTAGGACTTCTTTTGTTATAGCTATTGATTGGTCGACCTGCTGTAGGACTGTAGTTGTTGGCTAAAGTTTTGTTAATCCCAAAATTTTGTTGTATTTTCTATTACTACATTAATCATTGCTCCCACATCTATGAACACATTAGGAATTTCTATTCCTTTTATACTCAGTGTGATTACTAGAGTTCCAAACTAACCATATTTTTAAGGTAGCAATTTTCTTAACAAAATAGTTAATTTTCCTGCTACTTGAATTATGGATGACATTTTTTGCTTCTTACCAAATTCTTTATACAAAGTGCTCTTATTTTGGTTCATCTTGGGAATATATTTAATAGCTCTCACCAATGATATCTCAATGTTAATCATTTTTAATTCCCTAAACAATTGAGAATCTTCCAAAGGGCCATGTTTCTCTTCAACATTTTTTTGTGCCTCCTACTTAATGCGTTCAGGGAATGGATTTTTGTTGGACAGAGGATCACTTTCATCACCATTTTTCTTTTCCTCTTGCTCCTTAGGTGATTCCTCCCCCTCTTTTTATTGGATTAGGGGATTAAAGAGGATTTTTCTAGTCCTTAATTGAATCTCATTAATTTCAATTAGGTTCAACCCTGCAATGATTTGATCAAACCATATGTTTGTTTATTCTTTAGGTTTGGGATAAGTTGAGAAATATTTTGAGGCTAATTGAACTATTATTTACCTGTTTTATGTGTGGGGCTAGTTAACAAAGGTTGGTTTTAATTTTAGGGGCATCTTGAACCTTCATTCTACCATGACTAAAATGATCCTTGATTAGGTTGTCACTATTATACCATTTAGGCTGATTAGACTACCATTAAGGTGCATCCAATTGTGGCATTGTCCATTTTGGATGTCCCCATAAAGGTCCCCAAGGTTATTTCATGAAAGGAGGCATAGTCATAAGTGGTGGCATCCATTGATTTTCCCAAGGGTTTGGCCTCCAATTAGGATTATTCCTAGGTGCATACTATCCTTGATAAGCATCAATACTTGCATTTTGTTGTCTTTGACCTATAAAATTTAACTCTTTGTCAACAATGGGAGCCTTCTTCAATTGGTTCTTAATTTCAGGCAGAAGATTGCACGTACTAGTAGCATGCTTTTTTCTCATAGATGCCTCACAAATCCCCTTGAATCAAAGGAAATTCTCTCAATGGGTTCTTCTCCATACACTTAGGACAATATGTTGCTATAGGCTTAGTGGTTCTCTTATCAAGTTGAGAGTTAAGATGTAGGAGAATATCAATTTTAAGTTTGGCAATTTTCTCCATGGCCTTAGCTACATCTAAAGAAGTTTTCACTTTCATCGGATTCCTTTTTTTTGGTTTAGTGCAAGAATAATTTCTACACATCTCAATGATCTTTTCAAAGAGAATTTATTGATAGTGCCTCTCCTTATAAGGTTCGAGGCTTCCCTAGCTTCTTCTTCAATTCATTTCATAAAGATTCTCTTACTAATTTATTGATCTATTCCATTCCCACATCTTTTATAGACAAATAAATATCTATCCACATACTCTTCCAGAGTTTCATTGTCCATCTATTTCATTTCAAATAGGTCCTCTTTACTATTCTTAACTCTACAATAGTCTTGATATTTGACTAAAAATATTGTTTCAAAATCTCATCCCATGTAGTAATGGATCTTGCAGTTAGGCTCACAAACCAATGTAGAGCAAATTCTAAGAGTGGATAGTAATAATTTTAGATTGTCAACGGTGTAGTCATAAGTTTGACATAACACCTTAAATTCAAATAGGAACTAATCTAGATCTTTTGATTTTTTTCCTCTAAATGTGGGTAGGACAAAGGGAGAAATTTTCTTCATGGGAGGTTCATTCCCTTGTACATTTAGGGCTATAAGATAGGAAAATATCCTCCTCTTAGGAGGATTTTCTCCTGCATATTCACCCATATCTTCTAGTCCCTCAAAATTTATTCTTGTTGATGAAGAGGTAGAGCTCAAAGACAAATATAACTAAGGGTTATTTTTAAAAATAACTTCCTCATGGTTAACCCTGGAAACTCTCTCATGATTGTCTCTATCTCATCTCATCAACTTTCTCACAAATTTTCCCTTACAACAATGCCAAAATGATGAATAGGGTTGTTGCATGTCATAATTAATACATCATTTAATATTTAAATATTGATCTAGGGTGTGTCCAATGCTATCTGAGTAAGAGGCCATTTGGGAGGGAAGACTTAAAATGATTTTCTTTAGATATTTTTGGCTTAAAGCTACTTGGAGTGATTAAAAACTCTTACATATGACTTATGGATTTTAATTCCTACTCAAACTTAAACCTGGCTAAAAGAAATAAACTATTGTAATGATCGTCCTATTCTAATCCAAAATCCATACTTGAAATGATGGAGTTGCAAGCTAACTTGCAAGGAAATAAATAATATGGTTTTACGAAAATTAAACCTACACTAGAATAATAAAAGTCGAAACTAGATTATGTTTACAGAATGAAAAATCCTAATTAATTTTGCAGGAAATAAATTCTGTCTATCACTATGCAGAATAAATCACACCATTCAAAAATAAAAATAAAATCCATCTTCCAATATTCGTTCATATTTTGGCCAAGATCAACCATTGCATAAACCTACTATTTTTTCAATAAATGAAATAGAGAAAATTCTACTGAAACATATATACAATTATAGGTGTAGTACCCCTCCTCGATCGAACTTGTTAGACTCATATTTTCATGTTGTTTACTTTTAGTGGATACATTACCACCATGTGTTATTCAGGCTTATTTGACATTATTTCATGCTTTAACTGGATATGGGATGCATGCTTTATTTACGGTATTTCAGTACTTGTGATTAGTATTATTTTATGGATTATTGTTATGGACTGACATTGTACTTTACATATGCGATGTGTATTTATATGTTGCCTGTTTGCAAGTGTATTGGATGTGAGGAATTGATTTTCCTTCACTCACTCCGGTGAGACAGGGAACATCACGATTCTCCTTCATCGGTGTGCGTGTCGTGTATTCTATATTTGTATATATGCATGTGTGGTTCGATGATGCAAGACATTGCAGGTACAAGTATCAGGTAGGTACGGGGTATCGTCTCCACTTGGATCCACAGGTCTGAGCGTGCCTTATTTGTCCAATGGAAGTGGAGGAGATAGTGGTTGACCCTAATTTTACCCCAGTTACACTCTTATGAGTGTTGTCAGTTGGACGTCTTTTCTGTATGTTCGGCCTTCGAGTTTTGTTTGTTTGACTTGTTCAGAGTCTTTGTTTGGGTTTTCTCGGTTTGCATGCCCTAGTGGATTACATTAATTATTTGAGTTTATGGCATCATTTCATAGTTAGTATATTCAATTTATGTATTATTATGCATTTGTGATTATGAATTTAATTAATTAAATGAAGTAATTAAATTTAGTTTGCAAATTACATTATATTAGAAATATAATTTTATTTAAATTTAGTGGAAGATAAATAAAATTAATTGAATTTATCGTTCTCTAGATTTTAAAAATAAAATGAAGAAATAAAATAGAGTTAAATTACTTTCCTTAATTAGTTTTTTAGAAAGTTAATTGAATGGGCATGAGAAAAGAAAAATAAGGAAAGTAATGATTTTTGCAAATTACTTTCCATTTACTTTTTGGAAATTAGGAAAATAAATTCTTTTATTATTATATTAATATGATGTTTTTGGGGAAAAGATTTTTGGGAAATAACCTAAAAGTTGAAGTAAAATATATTTTTCTTCATTATTCCTGGGAGAGTTCACGGGAAGGAGGCGACAGACTTTTGGAAGAATTTTATTTTTATTTTCTTGGATGCATGTTGGGGAAGTAAGAATCAGAGGTTGGCTGGAAGGAGGGATTGGCTTGGGAGGCTGATTGCAGGGCTGAGCTCTTCCACAAGATTCTTCCAGGAAAGCTTCACAGGTTGCATAGCCTTTGCCTGGTTTTGTTTTAAAAAAATAAAAAATTAATTAGGATGAATCTCCAATCTCTGTCTATGTAGATTCTTATGTTTCATTTATTTGATTTTCTGTGAATAGAATAGTTTAGTTATTTGTGAAATTGCAAGGGCTATGCTGGCAAAATTTTGCCAGATTTACCCTCTTTTGTTCTAAATAAATTCTTTATGTGTGTTTTGGTGTTCTTCTTGTTTGTGGAAAATCATTAGAATTTTGGTTTAAAAATTTGTCCTGATGGTTTTGTGAAGGAAGTTTTCTTTTTAAAATAATATTGGTGGTTTTTACCAATCTCTGTTTTGTCTCAGAGATTTGAGTTCTCTGGTAGATTTATTTACCAGTAAATTTTTATGTTTGGACTATAGTTTTATTGATGAAATTTAATTAAATTAAAGAAACAAAAAAAAATATTACCTGTGATTCTATTAGACTTTCTTTTCTCAGAGTGCAGGGGTGAGATTTTGAAATCTCTAGTATTAAAAAAAAATTAATTAATAATAATAATAATAATAATAATAAAAATATTGGTGTGGTAGCAGTGCTACCGTGCGCTACCGTAGGGTAGCAGTGCTACCGTATGGTAGCAAAGAAAAAACTACCAAAGCAAACATAAAATTTGCCTTCCTGTTTCGTGCCTCCAGAATGTTATGTTTCAGATTTTCATTTTTTTTATGGTTAATATATATATTTTTAATTATTTGAGAATTAAAGAATATGGTGGAAATTAGTTTATGTTTTAATATATATATATATATATATATATGGTATATATTCGGTGAATATATACTCATATACATATATTATATTATTATATATATAATTAATTTAAAATTTATTTTATCTTCATAAAAGCATATATTTAGATTTTTTTTTATTTAATCATGAATGTATGCTAGGGGATTAATTTTTATGTGATTAAATTTAGCCTTATTGGACAAATGACAACTCTGCTATTCTTTTATCAATAAAGTTATATTTTCTATTTTTTTGGAATATCTGTATTTGCAAGTATTTAATACTTTTGACTGATTTAAAAAGATTGCCTGTTATAGGATCTTTAGTATAAATGGTAGTTTTTGGTAAAATTATATTTACGTTGTTATCCCGATTTTGAGTTGTCGTCATGTCGTAATGGTTGCTTATACCCCTTGGTTAGGTGTTGTTGTGTAACCCTGTTGATGTGAGCTATTGTGTGTTTTGTTCCATATGGTCAATCCTGGGTTATTCATTGTGTATCCTTCACCTATAGTTTTTTCAGGATTAGATATGGCTATTAGTTTCACCATAGAGTTCTCATAGAGAGACAATTCCTGTTAGTGTCTTATGAGAGAGTGGCTTTCGAGCGGGGGCTGCACCCAAAGTGGATGGCGGGATAACCCCTCGAAAGTCAGTTAAGAAGTCATAACCTAATAATTGATTAGGGGGTGGGTAGCTGAAATATTAAATGAAGATAATGCGCCTCGCACATGGTTGAGTGCTCGTATAGGCTCACTAACAGGATGTTATGAGAAGGTCTAGAATGGAAAACCTACCACCTTGTCTTCACAAAGGGATTGGTAGGGTCCGCATGATTCTTAGATGGAGCCAGGGGTTCAGGAGAGGTTACCAGGATAACCCAGGATGGGGGTTGGGACCTATGGAGGCCTACCTAGGGTAACCACCTTAAGCCATGCAATGCCACTCTCTCCTTAGGGTCACTAGTGTTTTCTGAGTTGAGTCACTTGAGTTTTGTGGAGTCATGTTGTACTGTCATACTTATCTTGTTATGCTTGCTTAAGGGTCTTCTGCTATCTCCTAGCATGGTGGGGTGGTTCCATTTTGGGATCACATTGTCGGGTGGTAGTGCCACTTCCCATCAGATATCTTTGTTCATACCTTCATGTGAGGATCAGCTTCGCTGGTGTTTCTTGGTTCGTGATTCTTGTATCAGCTCATGTTCGTGATAATTGTACATCTAAGACCCATGTGGTCATTCTATCAGTAATCTATGTAACCTTGGCATTATAACTTATGTCTTCAGTTGTACTATTGGAAGCCATGTAATTATTGATTATTGTAATATTAATTCATTTGAATGTATATTAATTCAGTATCTTTATTCTTATGTGTAAATGAACCATGGAAAGTAAATGTATTGGAACACTTTAAATCTTTCATTGTGGGATTTAGTTTTATGATTATGTTTTAATTAAAAGCAACTAAGTTCCTAACTAGATGGATGATTTAGTTTTATGATTATGTTTTAATTAAAAGCAATAAAGTTCCTAACTAGATGGATAATTGGATTGACCTTGATGTTATTATTAGTATGGCGAATTAATCTTCATTGGTAACCCTTAGGAAATCATGTGTTAGAATTCCATTGTGTTAATAAATGTGCAATGTGATAATTAATAAACTTAATCCTTTAAAAAAAATAAATAAAAAAAATTCACCCTTTAGTTGCCTAGTTGTGTTGTTTTCCTTTAGGGTTCCTCGCGGGGCATTACATTTGGTATTAGAGCTCAAGTTTCAACACTAGGTACTCTGGGTTTGTAGTGTGCCCATTCAGCTTGACTTTTTTGCTTAGGTCTTAATGTTTGTGTTTCCCTTGTTTTATCCCTGCCATAGATCTGAACCGTCTTCTCTTTTGTAGTGTTAGGGCATGGCTAGGAAAGCCAAGGGAGGTGGCCATGCGGGTGGTCGCAATAGAGGTAGAGGTGGAGGATGGGGCCGAGGTTCTAACCATCACAGTCCTTCGCCACCACCCACGCATGTGAGTGTCGAGCCAGAACAGTCTGTTCATTAGGATGCACAACATGTAGGAGAGCAGGTTCTCGAAAGGGAAGAGCTGAGATAGATGTTTTAGGAGGTTCTGGATAGGTTAGGGCCCAAGCTTGAGGTTGATCAGCCTATTCATGCTTAGGTTGAGGAGTTGCATTAGCAGGTTCCAGAGGGGAGAGAGAGAGAGAGAGAGAGAGAGAGAGAGAGAGAGAGAGAGAGAGAGAGAGAGAGAGATCCCAACTGACCGGGATCCAAATCCCGTGGGTCACATAAGGGACTTGATGAGGTCCAACCCTCCCTTCTTTGATGGTAAAGGTATTAGTATTGAGGCAAAGACCTGGCTTATCAGTTGGGATAGGTGTTTCGCCATGTTTCCATATAGAAAAAACACCAGGGTGAGATGTGCTATCATGTGTCTCGATAGTTTTGCTTCGATCTGGTGGAGATTAGAGGAGGAGAAGATCGGTGTGAGCATTAACACCATATCATGGGAGATATTTTTGGAGAGATTCAAGGCATGATTTCTCTCACCCCAGTGGAGGCAGACTCGGGTAGATGAGTTCTACACTTTGCATCAGTAGATCAGTTTGAGCACAGGTTCTATGAGCTTAAACAGTATGTCAAAATTGGTAACGATGAGGCAATGCTTGTTCAACACTTCTTGAGGGGTCTAAATGACCGCATCAGTGGAGGAGTGAGAGTGTTTGAGCCAGCTTCAGTTGAGGTAGCCATGGCGAAAGCCAGGTTGGTAGAGCAGAACCTTAGCCGTGCACATGGTGGTCAGTCAAGAGTGTAGATTGGGAGTGTACCTTTCAGTGGGCCCAGAGTTCATGGGAACCATTCCCACTGAACTGCACCATTTAGGAGTCCTTAGGCACCCGCTAAGGGTGGACAATAGCAACAACAACAACCGTCAAGACCGAAATAGTTCAAGGGCCAACAGGGTAGCAATTCTCAGCATAGGAGGAACATGACCTGGTAGAGGAGAAGACATAGTCCTTCAGGGCAATCCTCTTAGGGTGCATCTCACACCCCTAGTAGGGGAAGCTTCCAATAGTTCAGTGGGCTGACAGGAAGTAGAGGACCAGGTAGGGGAGCTTGCTTCTCTTGTGGGTAGTTTGGTCACATAGCCGCTCAGTGCCCTCAGCGTTCTCACCAGACAGGTAGTCAGAGGCTAGCAACATCAGAGCCTACAGTGGGAGATGCAGGTAGGTCCCATAGAGTTTTTGCAGCAGTGGATGACCACCAAGCTGATCATCAGGGTACAGTTATTGAGGCAACAGGTGCATTGTGTCAAATTCCTATCTCTGTATTTTTTGATTATGGTGCTTCGAATTCTTTTATTTATTCATCCATTATGGAGCATTGCAGACTTGCGTCTACTAAGCAGGCGGATAGGTGGCAAGTAGAGTTGTCTACAGGTGTGCGTGTTTCTGCAGATGCCTTTATTCCCAGTCGTGAGTTGAACCTAGGAACCATAGTTACTTTAGTTGACCTTCAAGTCATTCCTTTGGGTTCTTATGGAGTTGTGTTGGGGATGGATTGGCTTTCATCTCATAGTGCTCGTGTAGATTTCCGCAAGAAGACAATGGAGTGTTTAGATGACCTTGGCAGGGAAGTGGAGATTGTTGGAGTTCAGAGACCAATATCCCTATGCATGATTTCCGCTATGCAACTTAAGTGGTGTGTGCGTAAAGGGTGTCAGCTTTTTGCAGTCACTCTTGAGGATGTGGATGAAAAAGAGAGTTGAGAAATCACTCTTGATGGTCACCCTATTCTTCAAGAGTATGCTAATGTGTTTCCATTGGATGTTCCTGGTAGGCCTCCAAAGTGAGACATAGACTTTCGCATCGACTTGGTTCCTGGTGCAGAACCTATTTTGAGAGCTCCATATCGGATGACTGCTCAGGAGTTGAGTGAGTTGAAGTTGCAAATAGAATAATTGTTGGCCAAGGGGTTCATTTGTCCTAGTGTTTCCCCTTGGGGTGCGCCTGTTATCTTCGTTAAGAAGAAGGATGGATCTCTTCAGTTATGCATTGATTACCGATAGTTGAATAAGGTGACCATCCGGAATCAATATCCATTGCCTCATAGAGATGATATTTTCAATCAGGTAAAGGGAGCCAAGGTGTTCTCTAAGATTGATACGAAATGTGGGTATCATCAGTTGCACATTCAGGATGCAAATATTCATAAGATGACATTTTGTACTTGTTATGGTCACTATGAGTTTACAGTGGCGCCATTTGGGTTGACAAATGTGCCTTCAATTTTCATGAGCCTCATGAATGGGGTTTTTCACACCTACCTTGATCATTTTGTCCGTGTGTTCTTGGATGACATACTGATTTATTCTAGATCTATGGAAGATCATGAGGGTCACTTGCGATAGGTGTTACATTGCCTAAGAGAGTCAACTTTATGCCAATTCGGCGAAGTGTGACTTCTTCCAGTCAGAGGTGAACTATCTTGGTCATGTGGTTTTAGGAGAAGGTGTATCCATGGATCCTTCAAATATCCAAGCCATTGTTGATTGGCCAGTGCTAACCAATGTTTTAGAAGTTTGGAGTTTTATGGGTTTGGTCAGATATTACCGTTGCTTTGTTCAGGGCTTTTCCCTGATAGGTCACCCGATTACTTCTCTTTAGAGGAAAGGGAAGAAGTTTGTTTGGTCAGAGTAGTGTGAGTCATCTTTTCGTACCTTGAAGGAACTCCTTGTCATTGCTCTGATTTTGGCAGTTCCTGATCCATCTAGAGATTTTATGGTATGCACAGATGCCTCTTTAGATGGTATATGTGCAGTGCTTATGTAGGATGGATGTGTGGTTGCCTATGAGTCTCACAAACTCAAAAACCATGAGTTGAACTACCCAGTTCATGATTTGGAGTTGGCTGTTGTAGTGCATGCTTTGGCTAGATGGCGACATTTGCTATTAGGGCATCGGTTTGAGCTGCATAGTGATCACCACAGTTTGCAATATATCTTCACGCAGCCAAACTTGAATGCTCGATGATGAAGATGGATGGAATTCCTCTGTGAGTATGATTTTGAGGTTCATTATATTCAGGGGAAGGAGAATGTAGTGGCAGATGCTTTGATTTGTAGGCGGCATGAAGTTTCAACATTGTCCCTTGGAGTGGACTTGAGAGAGAGAATTCTTGGAGTTCTTCCTTAGGATACTTGGTATCAGGATGTTAGAGTCGTGATGGAGTCTAGAAGGCCTTTAGAGGGTAGATTTTCTGGATATAATCTTGAGGTAGATGGTCTTCTTCGTCATCTTGGACGGATCTATGTACCTCCTTTCGAGGGCCTTCATGTTGTGATCATGACTGAGGCCCATCATGCACCTTATTCAACACATCCAAGTGTCAAGAAGATGCACATAGATCTTAGACAAATTTATCATTGGGCCAGTATGAAATGTGACATTGCTGATTTTGTGTCAAAGTGTTTAGAGTGTCGGCGGGTGAAGGCAGAGCATCAGCACTCGGCAGGGCTTTTACAACCTAATTTGATACCAGATTGGAAATGGGACATCATTTCCATGGATTTCATTGTTGGGTTTCCTATCTCTTCATGTTGTCATGATGCCATCATGGTCATTGTTTATAGATTGACAAAGGTTGCTCATTTTGTTCCTATTCGAGCTTCCTATACGGCAGCAGTGGTGGCTCGAGTTTTCTTAGAGGATGTGGTGAGATCGCATGGGATTCCAAGGTGGATCATTTCTGATAGAGATCCTGTCTTTACGTCAACCTTATGGACCTCTCTTTAGCATGCATTGGGAACCCAATTATATTTTAGTTCAGCTTATCATCTGGAGACAGATGGTCAGACCGAGAGAGTGAATTAGGTTTTGGAGGACATGCTTTGCATGTATGTTATGGACCAGCAGTCGTGCTGGGAGGATTATATTTATCTAGTGGACTTTGCTTATAACAATGGATATCATAGCTCCATAGGTATGTCCCCCTTCCAGGCATTGTATGGTTGTCCTTGCCATACTCCTTTGAGTTGGGATTGGTTAGAGGACAGGGTGCGTATAGGACCAGATATTCTTCGAGAGATGGAGCAGTAGGTTGAGCAGATTCGTGAGCATTTGGTAGATGCATAGGATAGGCAGAAGAAGTATGCAGATGCTCATTGGGTAGATCATCAATTTTCTGTTGGCGACCGTGTGTTCTTGAGAGTGCATCCGTGGAAGAGTCTGATCCGTTATGGAAAGGGTTCTAAGTTGGCACCATATTTTATTGGCCCTTTTGAGATCCTGTAGAGGATAGGACCTGTTGCCTACCATCTTGCCTTGCCACCGAGTCTATTCTGCATCCACGATGTCTTTCATATTTCAGTTCTTTGACCTTATCATATTGATGTGACACATGTTCTTGATTGGAACACTTTGTAGGTCGAGGATAAGTAGCTTTCCATGGAGCCTGTGTGCATTCTTCAGCGTCAGGATTTGACCCTCAGGGGTTGTACCATCGACCAGGTAAGAGTCCTATGGGACCCAAATGATGAGACCTCGGTGACTTGGGAGGATGCAGCAAAGATGAGAGAGCTCTATTCTTATCCGTTTTAGGCTTCCAGGAGTAAGCCTAGTTTTAGGGGGGACAATGTAGTACCCCTCCTTGATCGAACTTGTTAGACTCATATTTTACTGTTGTTTACTTTCAGTGAATACATTACCACTATGTGTTATTCAGGCTTATTTGACATTATTTCATGCTTTAACTAGATATGGGATGCATGCTTTATTTATGGTATTTCAGCACTTGTGATTAGTATTATTTTATGGATTATTGTTATGGACTGACATTGTACTTTACATATGTGATGTGTATTTATATGTTACATGTTTGCAAGTGTATTGGATGCGAGGAGATGATTTTCCTTCACTCACTCCGATGAGATAGGGAACATCATGATTCTCCTTCATCGATGTACGTGCTATGTATTCTATATTTGTATATATGCATGTGTGGTTCAATGATGTAGGCCATTATAGGTACAAGTACCAGGTAGGTACGGGTTATCATCTCCACCTAGCTTCATAGGTTTGAGCGTGCCTTATTTGTCCGATGGAAGTGGAGGAGATAGTGGTTAACCCTAATTTTACCCCAGTTACACTCTTATGAGTGTCGTCAGTTGGTCGTCTTTTCTGTATGTTCGGCCTTCGAGTTTCGTTTGTTTGACTTGTTCAGAGTCTTCATTTGAGTTTTCTCGGTTTGCATGCCCTAGTGGATTAGATTAATTATTTGAGTTTATGGCATCATTTCATAGTTAGTATATTTAATTTATGTATTATTATGCATTTGTGATTATGGATTTAATTAATTAAATGAAGTAATTAAATTTAGTTTGCAAATTGCATTATATTAGAAATATAATTTTATTTAAATTTAGTGGAAAATAAATAAAAGTAATTGCATTTATCATTCTCTAGATTTTAAAAATAAAATGAAGAAATAAAATAGAGTTAAATTACTTTCCTTAATTAGTTTTTGAGAAAGTTAATTAAATGGGCACGAGAAAAGAAAAATAAGGAAAGTAATGAATTTTGCAAATTACTTTCCACTTACTTTTTGGAAATTAGGAAAATAAATTCTTTTATTATTATTGTAGATGTCTAAAAATGGTCAACGCTTGTGGAGTCATACTTTAACATTTGCGCATTGCCTTATTTTAGGGTTCTTGCGTCGCATTAACATTTCTTCTATGTTGCGCACTTGGTCTTTATCATTTGTGAGTATCGAGTCCTTCTTCTACATTCCTCATTTTTCTTGCTTTCGAATTAGGTCTTGTTGATAGCAATCTTCAGTCATGATTTTGGTCGATCTTATCCTGTCGCATCATGCTGCGTGCTCATTTATCATCATTTTGGACATCGTCAATCCTAATCGATGATAGAATTAGGGTTTTGTCCTCTTGTCAATCATCTTTAGCTTGTTAGTAATCATTTGCGATTATCAACTTGTCTATCTTGTCATTTTGCGATCGATTCGTCATCGATCCTTGTCCTTTTCAATCATGTCAATTTGGATCGATTAGTCATTGTTCCTCGTCAATTGGCGCCTATCAATTTGATCTCCTTGTCAATCTTGGTCAATTTGTCATTGATTTTTGTCAACCAATCTCAATCATTTATCAACATTGGTCCTTTGTCAATTAGAATCATGATCGAACTTACATTAATTTCTTGTTGTCTTGACCTAATTCCTTGTCCTCTTATTTCTAGGGTTTTATGATTTGTTCATTTAATCCTTTTCTTCTTCTTTGTGGGTTAAATAAATCTATTTATTTAGTCCTAGGTCTCTTTCATGAATTAATTAATGGATGAAAACCTATTAATTAATTCACCTAATTTTTAATTTCATCTTTTTCCTCAATTTTCTAATTTGCTAAATTCTCCTAATTTCTAATTTCTATTTCTCCTATTTTCTTTAATTTTTCTAATATTTCCCCTAATTTCATTCCCTCATTTTCTCCTATGTTTATGCTTCATTTGTTGCAATCATGGAGGCTATTTTCTCTCTTCCCTTTTGTCATGGGAATAGCAACTTGTCATAATTTGCCATAATTTGTCATACACCTTGCATAGAAATTGTCATACATTTGTCATAATTTTGCCATTCTTGATTTGAATTTCCTTTCAAATCTCTTCATGCTAATCTTGTCCTCTCTCCAATTTGTCTATAAATTGGATGATTTTTCTTCAATGAAAGGAGGAATCAATCACATTTTCAAGTAACCTTATGCTGCGAATTTCATCTCTCAACAACTTGCTTTCCACTTGCATTTTGCACTTGTAGGTGAGATCCACATCAAATTTGAAGGTGAAAGAAGAACAATGGAGCCACATGAAGGAGATATCTGTGTCGGTTTGCTTTGATTTCATTTGATTTGAATATCTTGTCTTTATGTCTTCATTGATTGGATTAGGATTGCTTTCATAACAACTTTAGGTTTTGTGGTTATCCTAATTGCTATTGTTTTGATGATTTTCAATTTCCTGATCTACATTTTTGGTGAACCCGACATGAACTAACCCCTTAACCATGTTTTGAGTGCTTTTGAGCTGTTTGCAGGTGAAAAACTCAAGAAACAGGGTGACTCGGAGCTCTTTGGACACTTCTGCGCCTGTGTTGACATTTTTTGCGCTTGTGTTTGAGTTTTCTGTGCTAGCGTTAAAGTTTTCTGCGCCTGTGTTAATAATTCTGTGCCTATGTTGATTGGTTCTGTGCCTGTGTTGAGGCATTCTGTGCCTGTGCAAGGCTAGAAATAGAGGCGAAATCAGTTGTTTTTACTTGCAAATTTGTTTGTTTTCATTCTGTTTCTTGCATTCTAGTTTTTCTTTGGTGCTAATTCTCTGTGCAACATCATGGCGTTATGTGTGACAAAGACTAAAAATGTAACTACTAACGAATCTTATGCAGGATGCAGTCAAAGACTCTCATTAAAACATCTTGCTTGTGATTTTTAAAGTAGTTGCACATTTCATTTCTTAAAGGTTAATGAACACCATGCATGCTTTGTCTGTTTTTAATTTGATTGCATGTTTTAACCCTTAGAATTGGGCCTGTCTCCCGATTTTCTTGGCACTTCACACAAGCATTGGTGAGAGGGAACGACCCAAAGTGGTGACGGGCTAAAGCCAAGCTCTTCCAAACCACTCTAAATAACTATGGATGCAACAAAAGTTGTAGACAACGGGTGCTGGAATGTTATTGCGATGATTTATTCGCTAGATCAATACCCACCCGAACGGATGCCCTTACTAGAATCTCTTGTTTTTAGATGCCAAAATCCTTCTATCTATTGGCTCAGGCATTGTGATACGTGCATGCCGAAGACACCTCTCATGTACTCCTCAGTTAGAGATAGCAAGTTTTTGGGAAGTGATGCCCCTTGAACTCGAAGCTTGGTATGCTCAAGAAGTGAGTGCATTGTAAGGGGGAGCCAGTGCTACCAAGCGTCTAGCTATCCGGCTGAGTGTTGTATTTTATGGTTAGAGGATTCAACAAATATTACCCTTGCCAGCCATAGGATTTTTTGTGAATGTGCTTGATTGTCTTGAGTCAAAGTCAAACAAACATTTTGTCTTCTGTGATTGTCAAAGGTTAAATAAAAAACAAACTTTCAAAAGTGCTCATAATCAACTTGGGTTTTCAAAATCAACAACCTTTAATTCAAAACAAAATCCAAACAGAAGTCCAAATTTGTCCAAGTATTCATCCAACATTTGAACATGGCTTGTCAAAACATTGAATATCTTCATTTCAAAATTCATGTCACTTTAGGTTAGGTTTTGCATAGTCCAACTTAGGTCCTAGGGCATATTGTCATCTCCCTTCATTTTAGTCCTTTTCATTGCAAGCATCCTCATTTTGCACTTAGGTTCAAAATCATTTCCCTAAGTTTGCATTTCATTGTCATATCCAAGCTAGATTTCCATTTAGGTGACATTCGTGCATTATCCTTGTCATGCTAAAATTAGGTCTTGCCTAGGTTGTATTTTGCATATTCCAAGTCATTGGTATTCACATATCTTTATCATTGTATTGTCATCTTGTCTTGGCTTCAACTTGTCATATCATATCCTTACATCATTTTCATGTCATATCCTAAGTCATTGTCATAATCATTGCCTTCTTGCATTTAGTCTCAAAAATTTGGTTTGTCAAACTTGAAAAATCAAAACTTTGGATGATACCCTAAGTTGTTGTTAGGGAGTCTTGACCTTGTCTAAAATTTGTCCTTTCATTAATATCATTTTTGTCAAACCTAGCTTAGTATCCAAGCATATAGGTGAGACATTGCCAATTTGTCCTATTGTCATTTGGTCCTTTGTCCTTTAAGGTCTTGGCTTCATTTCAACTTCCCAAGGTTGAGTCTTTAGGTTTGCATTCCAAAAAGTTTGTCCAAATCTTGAAAAACAACAAAAACATAGGTTGCATTCTTGCCACAGATTGCATTTTCATCTATTTAGGTTGCATTTAGTTGCATATCATACATCATCCTTTTAAAATAAAAATAAAATCCCCAAAATATTGCATTTGCATAGTGACATGCCTGTTAAAACAAGGTCAAAATCTAAGAAGATGGGTGAACCAACATATCAACCCATTGACAATGTATCAAACTCACAGTTTCAACCTAGTCACACATTACAAATTGAAGGTTCGTCAAACACATCATTACCACAATATGGAATGGTTCAACTTGGACCACCTCCATTATATGAGCCAGTGTTTGTACCCATGAAACCGGGATATGGAAGTGTTCCACCAATGCCAAGGGAAAATGCACCTTTTGACTGGAATCAACTGAACCTGCAACATGAAATTCAAACTCAAACATTACATGAGGAACAAACTCTTTCACAAGGATTTGGTTCAGATCAAGGCATTCAACAAGAAATAAATCCAAATGTTTTACCAGATTCTTCATCAAATTCTGATGCTTCCGATGATGTTGATATGCTCCTTAAAGATCCGAAGTTGACAAAAAGGATCGATAAATTCTTCAACAAGGTCTTTAAGATGTTTCCACAAAAATATCTTGATATGATGAGTAATGTGACCTCCTGAAATGAGAAAACTAATGTGCAAAAACAACAAGGTGGTGATCTGTTAAGTTTCTCTCCACATCCAAATGAAGAAAATGTGCAACAAGAACCTCAACACACGTTGTTGAGTAAGCGTGCTTCAAAAACTTTGACAGTGACTATTCCACAAAAGTCAACATTCGAAACAATAATGAATCCATTGTTTAATGCAACACCTTTAACACAAGATCAAATGATGGCCACACAAATGTTGACAGGTTTCCCTCAACAAGAAGTGATTCCT
Organism: Cryptomeria japonica; assembly: GCF_030272615.1. Taxonomy (NCBI): domain Eukaryota; kingdom Viridiplantae; phylum Streptophyta; class Pinopsida; order Cupressales; family Cupressaceae; genus Cryptomeria; species Cryptomeria japonica. The sequence goes on along the minus strand of NC_081414.1, from coordinate 558,888,849 downwards.
CAAATACCTAAAAGTGGATCCAAATCTAAGATGCAAGAAAGCTTTACGACTGGAATGCCTGATCTTACGAATGTTCAAAACAATTCTACAATGCAACAAAGTTCATATATCCCATCAAGTTCAATACGTTTGGCAAATACTCAAGTACTCGTTATGCAAAATATTGTGATAGATCCTTCGATAGTGGCAACACAAGGAGCCACAAATAGTGGTGTGCACCAACAACAAGTGTTGCAACAATTGAGGAATGCACAAAAGGCACAATCGAATGCGCAAACAAGCAATGCACAACAACAACAATATCACATTCAACAACAAGTTGTAGTGTCTTCTGCACCATTACAAGTCAATTCAAACTTGCAACCACCACAATGGATTGGACAAACAACATAGCAAGTCAATGCAAGTGCCATACCCCATTTTAAGGAGAAACAACATAAACCTCCCAAACAAAGTTTTTTGCAAATGATGGGATTTACATCAGGACAACAACAATTGGCACAAAGTCAGCAAATTCTGATTCGTCAGCATCAACAGCAACATGTACCTCAATATGTGCCAGGAAAAACAAGTTATCATACATCACAACCACAACTGATGTCCATGCAATATCAACAACACCCTCAATTGCAATATCAACCAAGGCTACAAATGATGATCCCATCACAAGAAGCACAAGAAAAGGGTCAATGTCAAGGCATGACACAACCACAACAACAAGAGCTGTATCAAGAAATTTATATGCCAGAGACACAAAGACAACAATTTTAGAGCATCAACAACCAATGGAGAGCACTATGTATCGACAAAGAGTATACCCAAGAATGAATGATGAACTTCCAAAATCTTCGCTATCTGACACAATTGCACAACAACTTGAGAGGTTGCAATGGAAAATTGACGCATTGCAAACCAAAGGGACAAAGAAATTATACATAGATCAAAATTTATGTCCTAATCCATTTGACAAGAGCTTGTACATGCCTCCCTTTCCTAAGCATTTTGAGGCACCTAATTTTGAGAAATATAAAGGGCAGGGCAATCCAAAAGACCATATTCGAGCATTTTTCACAGCATGTACTGAAGTGAGCTATCAGGAAACATATTTGATGCGCTTATTCACACGAAGTCTCATAGGACAAGCCATGGATTGGTATTCGCATTTGCCAGGGAACATAAAGACATGGCCAGAATTGGCTCAAAAGTTTATATCCCACTTCACATTCAACATTGACAATGAAGTGACCATGTCAGATTTATGCAACACAAAGCAAAAGCAAGGTGAACCATTAGTGACTTTCTTACAAAGATGGCAAAGCTTGTATAGTCGTTCTTCCCTAGATATACCTGAAGAACAACAAGTGAACTTATTTATTCAAAATTTGGTCCCAGAAATGATGTATGAGCTCAAAATGAAAATTCCTAGTACCATTGATAAGCTCATTAAGAAAGGGATGAACATTGAAAATGCTCTTGTAGCTAAGGGACTCATTAAGCTCAACAAAGACAGTGACAACACAAACAATTCAGGGGACAAAAATAGATTTTGGTACAAAAACAAGAATGTCACTAATGATGGAGTTGTTGATGCAAGAGCAGTGAATGCAAATCAACCCAAGTTCATGATAAAGAAATTGAGTGCTCCTAATATGTTGGCTATGCAAAAAAATCAGACACAAGCAAGCAATGTTATTCAACAGCCGCAATACCAACAATATAATCAACAACAAGGTCAGCAACAAAACCAACAACGAAAACCTTTCAGATCAAGGGATGGGCCTCCTTGACAGTTTACGCTGTTGGGAGAGCCTATTGAATCAGTTTGAAACAATTGATACAAGCAAATTTTATCAAGTTACCAGATGTCAAGGAAGAACCATTGGTAAAGCTGCATTGGTGGAATGATAATGCATATTGTGAATACCATCGGTCAAAAGGACATAAAACTGCATTGTGTTTTCAATTGAAACATATGATTCAAGACTTGTTAGATCAAGGAGTAATTGAGGTAGACCCACCCAACGCGACCTCTAACACTGATCATACAATTTTCAAAACTCCTTTGCTTGATCATGACAAGGGCAAAGCATCTTCTTCAAACTCTACCCAAACAACGAATCTTAATTATGCAAATACTGGTTATAACAATGTCATCAATTGTTTTCAAGCATCAAATGAGTATGTTTCCACCATAAGAATAAAGGGACAAGGTCCTTCTTGTGCAGTTACCACTCGTTGATCCAAAATAGTCCTGAAAGGAGCTCCTGGAATTCCTCCCAAATCAACTCCTACGAGTTAGTATAATCTCCTAGATCATTTGGGAAGGACACCTGCACAAATATCAATTCTTGAGTTGTTGAAAATGTCCCCTATGCATCACGCAGTCCTAGATAAAGCTTTAATTGAGTCCACCGTCCTGACAGACATTGATGTTGACCAATTTCAAGCCCGAATTGGACATCTCGCTATTTCGCAACACATTGCCTTTTCTGATAATGATATTTCCCCTGATAAGCTCCCTCATAATGATCCTTTACATCTTGAAGTCTTTGTCCATAATTGCAAGATCCGATGAGTCTTGATAGATGGTGGAGCAGGTCTTAACTTCTGTACCTTGAGAGTAGTCATTGGTCTTGGTTATATAGAAAATGACATTGATTCTTCCAGAAGAATAACAATCAAAGCATATGATGATGCTAAGTGCCCATCTAAAGGGGTAATTTCATTGCCTATCAGAGTAGGTCCAGTGACAGAAAACAATTTCCTGTAGGTCCTAGATCTCGATCTCCCTTACAATATGATTCTTGGCCATCCGTGGATCCATGCAATGAAAGCAATTCCATCTACTTATCATCAGTTTTTAAAATATCCTTACAATGGGACTGAGATAACAATTCCAAGAGATTGTAATCCATTTCAATTTTGTGCTAATCTAAAGGATTCCCCGCAGCAACAAGTCCCAGTCAATAGAGAGGCCCACTCACATAATTATGTGGATCCTAATAAGTTGTTAGATGCTGTCAAAGGAAAATTGAAGATACAGGACCAAGGATGTTGAGAGTATTCAATGGCTCAAACATTCCTCATTGGGAATTTACCAATATCTCCAAAATCACATGGCAAACCAAATTTGTTGCAAAAGGAACCTAAGATAGTCATTCAATATCAGCCCCCCACTACATTTACAAAATGGGGTGAACTTAACAAGGAAACTTTGGATGATGATGTAACAGATTGGCTTTCTAAGGATCAAACTGATACACCACCTGTCAAATTGCCAGTGGAGCGGTATGGAAAAGGGTTTACTATAATGCAGAAAAAGGGATATGATGGCTGCAGTGGTTTCGAACCTGACAAGAAAGGAAGACTAGAACCTATTATACCTAAGATGCGACATCCAACTTTAGCGTTAGGTTTTGTACCATTGCAAATTGGAACCTCGTCTACCAAAGTGACCATGTGTGGAAAGGGGCGTGACTCTGATGATGAAACAACACCTGAGGATATCCAACCTGAAATTGATTCCAATGAATGGGAGTGGAGTTCCTTTTCTTCTAGCTCCTATGCCCTTGAAAATGTTTTCCTTGACCCGGATGATTTGCCCATGGAAGACAAACATGAAATAACTCCCCCTCCCAAAACGTGTGCTAATGCTTGGATAGAGTCATTCTGGGACCCAAGCTTTGAATTAGATACGAGTAGTTCAGATAGTGGTACCACAGACATTTTTATCCTTACCATCTCGGCCCTAACTCTCCTTGAAACTAATGATGACATGCCCCTTGTCTATCCATAGCTTATCCAACATGACCAACAAGAACCACTCAAATTGGATTGTTTTCAAAATGACGAAGCCATTGCAAAATTCTTTGGACTACGGGAAGGGATACCATGAGGCGATCATATGGCAGGGTTTGCTATTGATTTAGATTCCACAACATATTTTGGGGAATCAACTCCATCTTCTAGTCATAAAAATGAAAAAGAAAAAGAAAAAGTAAAAAATCAAAAGAATGGGTCTTTGAGTGAAAACCGTAAGGCACTCTCTGATCATGGAAAAGTAAAAATAAAAGACATACCTGCAGGTGAAAACCTCTCTGAGGCGCCCAAAGGTGGAAGATTGGACATACCCTCATCAAGTCAGGATAAATCAACATTGCTTGTGGAAATGACTGAAGAGATAAATTTGGGTACACCTGACAACCCTAAGGTCATTCATTTCGCTCCTTCTCTATCAAAACAAGAAAATATAGATTTTGTCAATTTCTTTCTCGAGAAGAAGAACAGTTTTGCATGGTCTTATGCAGATATGCCCAGCCTTGATCCAGAATTAGTCCTTCATCACTTGCCATTAAAACCAGATGCCAAGCCCGTCAAACAAAAACTCAGAAAGATGCATCCCCAGGTGGCTCTCTTAGTCAAAGTAGAACTCAAAAAAATATTAGATGTGGGCTTTATCAGACCAATTGATTATGTAGATTGGATTTCAAATTTGGTACTAGTTAGCAAAGTAACTGGGGGCATTAGAATCTGTACGGATTTTAGGGATCTCAATAAAGCATGCCCTAAAGATGACTTTCCACTGCCGAATATAGACATCATAGTTGACATGACTGCCGGATATGAGATGCTATCATTGATGGATGGTTTTTTCGGATATAATCAAATTCGCATTGCTCCTGAAGATCAACATAAGACTGCATTCACATGTGCTTGGGGTACCTACTGCTGGAATGTGATGCCCTTTGGCCTTAAAAATGCTGGAGCAACATATCAAAGAGCTATGAAAACAATTTTCCATGATTTTATGCATACTTTGATGGAAGACTATGTTGATGACTTATTATGCAAATCCATCACAAGAGATAGTCATCTAGCCATCCTTGGCCCAATCTTTGATCGAATGGCAACCTACAAGCTCAGACTCAACCCAAAGAAATGTGTCTTTGGTGTCACAACCGGAAAATTATTAGGGTACATTGTTTCTCACAGAGGCATAGAAGTAGACCCAGAAAAAGTTAAAGCAATAATGGATATGCCTCCTCCTTCCAATCTCCGTCAACTAAGAAGTCTGCAAGGGAAGTTACAGTCAATCCGTCGGTTTATAGCTCACTTGGCAAACAAATGTCATGCCTTCCAACATTTATTGCATAAAGGTGTCACTTTTAAATGGACTGAGCAATGTCAATCAACATTTCAAACTCTCAAGGATTATCTAATGTTGCCACCTATTCTAATGCCTCCTATAGTAGGGAAGCCATTCATATTGTATATCTCTGCAACTGAAATGGCACTGGGAGCTCTCTTAGCCCAACAAGATGAGAAAGGCAAAGAACGGGCTATTTATTATATCAGTCGGACACTGGTGGGCTATGAACTGAATTATTCAACTATTGAACGGGCATGTTTATCTGTGGTATTTGCAACACAGAAGCTTCGACACTATATGTTAAATCATCAGACATTGCTAGTTGCAAAAAATTGATCCCTTGAAATACTTGCTTAGCAGGGCAGCTTTGACAAGTCGCCTGGCAAAGTGGGTTATGATCCTGAGTGAGTTTGATATTGAGTACATTGAGAGAAAGGCAATAAAAGGACAAATCATAGCAGATCAACTTGCAGAGGCACCTATTCATGATGATCATCCAATGTTGACAGATTTCCCTAATGAATCAGTATTTGCTCTTACTTATTCTAAGGAATGGCAATTATACTTTGATGGATCTCACACAAAGTATGGCTCAGGAGCAGGTATATTGTTTGTCACCCCTCAAGGAGATGCTATCCCAAAGTCATATAGGGTCACTTTCCATTGCACCAATAATATTGCAGAATATGAAGCTTTGGTCACAGGACTGAGAATAGCAATCCAATGGAACATTACACATTTGCAAGTCTATGGAGATTCCCAGTTAGTCATCCGTCAAGTGAATGATGACTATGAAACAAAAGATGAAAAGCTTCTTCCCTACAAGCATATGGTGGATTTCTTCAAGACAAAATTTACTGATATCCATTTCAGTCAAGTTCCAAGAATTCAAAACAAGTCAACAGATGCTATGGCAACTATTGCTTCCATGTTAAATATGCCCCACAATAGGGACGAATGTGAATTTTTGGTCGAACAGTTGCTGGTGCCTTCTTTTGAAATTTTGACAGCAGATGTGATGTGTGTTCTTGTTGGTCCTAATTCCCCATGGTACAATGACATCTATCGGTATTTGAAATCCCAAACCTTACCACCTAACCTTTCCTCTAACCAACGCCGAGCCTTCATACGCCAAACTGCCAAATATGTCATCATCGCAGACACCCTTTATCGTCGTTCCTTTGACCACACCCTCCTCAGGTGTTTGGATTCTGACAAGGCACAAATGGCTTTACGCGAGGTTCATGATGGTATATGTGGGGGCCATTTCAATGGTCTAAGTCTAGCTAAAAAGTTGGTTCGTGTTGGATATTATTGGCCCACCATGGAAAATGATGCTCATGATTTTGTCAAGAAATGCTACAAATGTCAAATACATGGAAATTACATTCATGCGCCAGCTCAAGAACTTCACTCTGTCATATCTCCATGGCCCTTTTCTCAATGGGGATTGGATCTTATTGGCAAGATTCACTCGACATCTGCAAATGGACACAAATTCATCATCACAGCCACATAATACTTTACAAAAGGGATTGAGGCTATCCCTATGACCTATATCACTGGTGTTCAAATTTCAAAGTTTCTACTGAATTATATCATATGCAGATATGGGGTTCCCCTTGCAATAGTCACAGATAATGGCCGTCTATTCAAAAATAAAGATGTCAAGGAACTCTGTGAAAAGTTTTGCATCCAACACCGTTTCTCCAGTCCTTACTATCCACATGGTAATGGTCAAGCCGAAGCATCAAATAAAACCATCATTAAGATCTTGAAAAAGGTTGTCAATGATGCTAGTCGAGATTGACATGTACAGTTGAATCCAACACTATGGGCTTATCGCACTTCCATCCGCACACCTACTGGCACAACACCTTATTCCTTGGTGTATGGTGCGGAAGCCATTTTACCCTTGGAAGTGGAAATTCCCTCTTTGCGTGTTTCCTTGCAACATTTGATTGATGATGAGACGCACAAAGTCTCTAGGCTGCATCAGCTTGAGATGTTAGATGAGAAACGTCAGACAACCCTGACACATTTGCAAGCATATCAAAACTGTCTCCGTCGCTCTTATAATAAGAAGGTCAAAGGGCGACACTTCAAAGTGGGAGACTTGGTCCTAAAGGCAAACCCGAAGAATACATAATCTACTGACATCATCAAAGGAAAATTTGAGCCTAATTGGGTTGGGCCTTTCATAGTTACTACAGCCTATGGTTCGGGGGCATATCAGCTTGCAACCCTAGATGGTGAACCTCTGTCAGATCTTGTAAATGGCATGCACCTTCGAAAGTACTGGGCATAGTTTTTCTGTCAGCAGTTCTTCAATATGATCCTAAAAAAAAAATCAAAAAAAATCAAAAGCTCAAAAATACAAAAAAATCAAAAAGTCAAAAAAGAAAAATCAAAAAATCAAAAAGTCAAAAATAAAAATAAATAATCAAAAGCTCAAAAATACAAAAATATCAAAAAAGTGAAAAATTGAAAAGAAAAAAAAAAAAAAAAAGTAAGTAAAGAAAAATAATTCGCCCTCTAGTGAAAACTTGGCAAACAGGCGCTTTGGGCAAGTACCATGGTGAAAACCTGGAAAACAGGCACCATGTGTAAAAGACTATTGCTCCGTTATCTATCATGACTCCTAGCTGTACTTTCCCCCTGCAGGTTTATCACGATTATCCTTGCCCTGACCCAATGTTCTCTTCTAGGCCTGTGATTGGTCAACATCATTGTCTTGCATACTCAGGTTTCCAGTCCTTGTGCATATGTTTTGGTCCTGGTCGCTGTATATGTTTTTCAAATTTTCATTGGGTGCACGCTCCTTGTCATGATCAATTACTGGAGTTATTGCTGCGTGCGGACTGGAGCTTTCTTATCATATAATGTCCTGACAAAATCCCTAAAAATCAAATAATGTCCTGAAAAAATCCCTAAAAAGTCAAATAAAGTCCTGAAAAACGAACAAAAAAATTGCAAAAAACTCGAAATTCCTACAAAGTGAAAAACATCAAAATCCAAAAACAATTTCTTTGACATTTTGCATTTTGTCAATAAATGGTCCCCTTTGTGCATAGATAGATCGCTGAGCATACATCCAACGACAATCTATCACACATTGTGCTTTAATGAAATCATGCATTAACAGATAAACTATTCAACCAAGCAAGCATTCAACCTGATCACAGTTGTCACATCAATCAAAATAGCATCAACATTACCATTGGTCCTTGTCAACATTATCATGGGTCTTATACAGGGTGTGGTATACTCGAAACCAGACTGTGTCCTGTCTTCGACGGGGTACCGCATTCCTTGAAACCAGACAGCATGATCATTCTTATTTTCCACTTTTGACAATGACAATCAGACTGTTTGTTTGACTTGGTTGAATTTGTGCGTCTTATCTTTTTACTGATTTATCTTTAGCTTTGATAATGTTCCTATGTCGCTCGATGATGTCACTGAGTGATTTAGAGTGACCGGGATGGTTCATGGTCCTTTCCTTTTTTGTTGTGTTTGTTGTTTGTGGAATGTTTGTCACAAACGGGGGCAACTATATCATTGGGTGTCTGTGATAAGTACGTTCACTTTGTGAACGTCACACATACCTTGACCCTTGATGTATGGACCCTAGGATGCTTCACTCATTCCTTGTGTGCAATGTGTCTGTCTTTTGCAAAAGGGGTTGCGTTCCAGCTCTGGCCTTCAATGCCATGAGGCTCTGCATCCACTTTGCTACAATAAATAAAGGTTCTCACCTACTTATGTGCATTTGTGAAAGCAAGTTTTCCTTCACCTCTAACTGTCCTCTGTCTAATTTCTTCTTACTAACATTTCTTCCATCAGTCTTGGCAGTCCATTCGGTCTAGTTCGGTCATAAGTGCACAATTGCGCTTGTGCACACTGTCTTGCGCTTGTGCAACATCAAGTTGTGCCTGTGTACCTTACACAGGTGTAGAACATCATTACACAGGCACAGAATGCGCCCACACAGGCGCAGATCTGCATTTTCCCCTCCCCTGTGGGCCTCGCAATGTCCCGCAATCAAGCAAAATTCATGAAATTGAACATATGGGTTTTTGAGCTACATACTGCTACTCCCACGTCGTCCAGTCATTTGTAGATGTGTACACGTTCCCCAAGGTGATCTGCCATTGGAATGTTTTCCATCTCTCTACAAGGGTCCTTTTTCCCGAGCAACAACTCTTCCACTTTGGCCAGTGCAAATGAACTCTTTTCCTTCTCTTTGTCTCCTATATAGATCTTTGTCAGTACCTAGATGGATGTGCATGCTCTCCATCTTATGATGGTCGCAGTCTTTTGCGCCTTCCACTGCTTGTCCTTTGTGCATCCGACCTTCGATTTTTGATCCGTTCGAACCTATCGTCTTTTGTCATTCTTATCGATCACTTGGCCTCTTTTCTGGATTTTTCCAGCCAATTCCTCGAGGGGGCATGCATATGTCATTGTTATTGTCTGGGGCATTTTCATTATTGTTCTTTGAAACAACGCTTAGAATCGCATTGTCTCAAAGAGGGGCAAAATGTAGACGTCTAAAAATGGTCAACGCTTGTGGAGTCATACTTTAACATTTGCGCATTGCCTTATTTTAGGGTTCTTGCATCGCATTAACATTTCTTCTATGTTGCACACTTGGTCTTTATCATTTGCAAACATCGAGTCCTTCTTCTGCATTCTTCATTTTTATCGCTTTCGAATTAGGTCTTGTCGATAGCAATCTTCAGTCATGATTTTGGTCAATCTTATCCTGTCGCATCATGGTGCGTGCTCATTTATCATCATTTTGGACATCGTCAATCCTAATCGATGATAGAATTAATATGATGTTTTTGGGAGAAAGATTTTTGGGAAAAAACCTAAAAGTTGAAGTAAAATATATTTTTCTTCATTATTCCTTGGAGAGTTCACGGGAAGGAAGCGACAGACTTTTGGAAGAAATTTTATTTTTATTTTCTTGGATGCATGTTGGGGAAGTAAGAATCAAAGGTTGGCTGGAAGGAGGGATTGGCTTGGGAGGTTGATTGCAGGGCTGAGCTCTTTCACAAGATTCTTCCAGGAAAGCTTCACAGGTTGGATAGCCTTTGCCTGGTTTTGTTTTAAAAAAAATAAAAAATTAATTAGGATGAATCTCCATCTCTGTCTATGTAGATTCTTATGTTTCATTTATTTGAGTTTTTGTGAACAAAATAGTTTAGTTATTTGTGAAATTGGAGGGGTTATGCTGGCAAAATTTTGCCAGATTTACCCTCTTTTGTTGCAAATAAATTCTTTCTGTGCATTTTGGTGTTCTTCTTGTTTGCAGAAAATCATTAGAATTTTGGTTTAAAAATTTGTCCTTATGGTTTTGTGAAGGAAGTTTTCTTTTTAAAAGAATATTGGTGGTTTTTACCAATCTCTGTTTTGTCTCAGAGATTTGAGTTCTCTGGTAGATTTATTTACCAGTAAATTTTTATGTTTGAACTATAGTTTTATTGATGAAATTTTATTAAATTAAAGAAACAAAAAAATATATTACCTGTGATTTTATCAGACTTTGTTTTCTCAGAGTGCAGGGGTGAAATTTTATAATCTCTGGTTTAAAAAAAAAAAAAAAATTTAAAGAAAAAAAATAAATAAATAAAAAAATAAAAATAAAATATATATATATATATATATATATATATATATATATATATATATATATATATATATATATATATATATATATATATATATATATATATATATATATTGGTGCGGTAGCAGGGCTACCTTACGGGTAGCATGCTACCATATGGTAGCAAAGAAAAAACTACCAAAGCAAACATAAAATTTGCCTTCCTGTTTCGTGCCTCTAGAATGTTATGTTTCAGATTTTCATTTTTTTATGGTTAATATATATATATATATATATATATATATATATATGGTATATATTCGGTGAATATATACTCATATACATATATTATATCATTATATATATAATTAATTCAGAATTTATTTTATCTTCATAAAAGCATATATTTAGATTTTTTTAATTTAATCATGAATATATGTTAGGGGATTAATTTTTATGTGATTAAATTTAGCCTTATTGGACAAATGACAACTCTGCTATTCTTTTATCAATAAAGTTGTATTTTCTATTTTTCTGGAATATCTGTATTTGCAAGTATTTAATACTTTTGACTGTTTTAAAAAGATTGCCTGTTATAGGATCTTTAGTATAAATGGTAGTTTTTGGTAAAAGCATATTTACGTTGTTATCCTTATTTTGAGTTGTCGTCATGTCATAATGGTTGTTTATACCCCTTGGTTAGATGTTGTTGTGTAACCCTGTCTATGTGAGCTATCGTGTGTTTTGTTCCATATGGTCAATCCTGGGTTATTGATTTGTGTATCCTTCACCTGTAGTTTTGTCAGGATTAGATATGGCTGTCAGTTTTGCCATAGAGTTCTCATAGAGAGACCATTCCTGTTAGTGTCCTATGAGAGAGAGAGTGGCTTTCGAGCAGGGGCCGCACCCAAAGTGGATGGCAGGATAACCCCTTGAAAGTCAATTAAGAAGTGATAACCTAATAATTGATTAGGGGGTGGGTAGCTGAAACATTAAATGAAGATAATGTGCCTCACACATGGTTGAGTGCTTGTATAGGCTCAGGATGTTGTGAGAAGGCCTGGAATGGAAAACCTACCACCTTGTCTTCACGAAGGGATTGGTAGGGTCCGCATGATGCTTAGATGGAGCCGGGGGTTTGGGAGAGGTTACTAGGATAACCCAGGATGGGGGCTGAGACCTATGGAGGCCTAACTACCTTAAGCCATGTGATGACACTCTCTCCTTAGGGTCACTAGTGTTTTGTGAGTTGAGTCACTTGAGTTTTTCGGAGTCATGTTGTACTCTCATACTTGTCTTGTTATGCTTGCTTGAGGGTCTTCTTCTATCTCCTATCATGGTGGGGTGGTTCCATTTTGGGATCACATGGTTGGGTGGTAGTGCCACTTCTCATCCGATATATTTGTTCATACCTTAATGTGAGGATCGGCTTCGCTGGTGTTTCTTGGTTGGTGATTCTTGTATCAGCTCATGTTCGTGATAATTGTACATCTGAGACCCATGTGGTCATTGTATTAGTAATCTATGTAACCTTGACATTATAACTTATGTATTCAGTTGTACTATTGGAAGCCATGTAATTATTGATTATTGTAATATTAATTCATTTGAATGTATGTTAATTCAGTATCTTTATTCTTATGTGTAAATGAACCATGGAAAGTAAATGTATTGGAACACTTTAAATCTTTCATTGTGGGATTTAGTTTTATGATTATGTTTTAATTAAAAGCAACTAAGTTCCTAACTAGATGGATGATTTAGTTTTATGCTTATGTTTTAATTAAAAGCAATTAAGTTCCTAACTAGATGGATAATTGGATTAACCTTGATGTTATTATTAGTATGGCAAATTAATATTTGTTGGTAACCCTTAGGAAATCATGTGTTAGACTTCCGTTGTGTTAATAAACGTGCAATGTGATAATTAATGCACTTAATCCTTTAAAAAAAAAATTCAAAAAAAATCACACTTTAGTTGCCTAGTGTTGTTTCCTTTAGGATTCCTGGCGAGGCATTACAATAGGAAAGAAAGAAATTACAATTTTAACCATCTCAACATAATCTAAACTAACAACTACTGGTGCAAACAAAAACAACAAATGATTTTGTTAAACTTAACAACATAAAAAGAAATTAATCAACACAAATAACAATACACATATCACCTTCGTTTGGTTGAGTGGGTCATGTTCTTCCTCTTGGAGAAATTTGTGAATTGCCTCTACTAATCAATAAATTTTCTTTTAAATTGGCCCCAAGGAGAGCAAGTTATAGAGTTCTTCAACAAGGAGGGAAAATTACAAAAAATAAATTTAAATTATATAGATTGAGTGACTAACCTAGAGATTAATTGGTCATCAAATATATTGACCTTATTTTGGAACTGAAACAATAAATTAAACTGCAACATGACTTTGAAGAACCGTGTCCGACTAAAAGATGGAACTACATTTTCAACATGGACTTGGAGATATTCAAAGTATTAGTAGGAAACACTAAAATGATTGTTGAAACAACAGACTCCTACATATGTTGAAAATGAGAAACTAGCCCACATCCTCAGTAGCTCGGAGTGGCATCCAAATATTTAGCAACGTTCACAAACAATCATTTGAATTGATATTCCATGTAAGGTAAAATAGGAATTGCCAACATTCAAAACTCCACAAAGCATTGATTGCAGAAATGATTCAAAAATAAAGCACGAATTCATTAATCAACAAGATAACCATTCAAAAGGTAAAAAAATTTATTAGGTGAATAGGTATAGGAAGTTGTAAAAATTATTAGTTCATAAGTGCCAATTATCATCAAAATATAAAAGAAGTCTTTGGTTAAATCATAAAGTCAAAATGGCATTATTTATGCCTCATTATTTCCTCCCCCTCCTGGTGTCAACCATGTTCTCATGGTTGAGGATATTGTAAATATTTGTTCATTTGTTCGATCCATATGACTAGATCAAATCTCTTCTTCCTGTACTCTATATATTGTCTCGGTGTTGCATAGATCATATGTCCCTGTATCCTTTTGACCCAGGACTCCAATAAATTTTTTGGTAAATTATCTAGAACATTCAATATTGGATTTTACATGATGATAAGAGGTGTTATAAAACTCATCCCTATCCATTTCTCTTTGTATTCTTCTATTAGCAAAATAATTGACCTCACTTGTATAAAACTCTCGTTAATATTAGCAAAGGAAATATGCTCCTCTCCTCAATGGTATAGGTATGGAACCATATATTTCTTTACAAGTTTGAGGATCTCTTCTCACAAATTCCAATTCATTATTTTTATACGATTCAATGCTATCTTAGATGTGATGGCTATAAATCTATTTAATTGGCGACCTTATTTTAAACCTACATTGCAACTCTCAAAATCATTTGGTAGTGCACCAATCTTCAAAATCAATAATCAAAATTTAAAAATTCTGAAATGGTCATTGGTGGTAAGTTTTTTGAAATAGAAGATGGAATTTAATTATCTCATATATTTTCTTGGGCCCAATGCTATAAAAGAGTGTCTTAATATTTCCCGCGTTCTCTATAGGTTAGATTTGCTTGTGGCCACACATATTTATGGCCTATGGGTGTACTTTTTTCTCAATTGTGTGTCATAATGGATCTTAGAAGAAAATTTCTCGTTAGTGATTGTCCTTTCTAGTGACCAAACTTCAGGGAAATATATCATTTCTACCCTAGGAGGATAATCTACATGCATCATAGATCTTTTTTTTTGTAGATTAATTTCCTCCTTTTTATTAACCCTAGTAGGGTTAGGGTTTAAACTAATTTTTAATTTCTTATCTCAAGTATGCATGACGTATAAAGGAAACTTTGTAAAATTATGTAATGGTTCGTCATAGTTCTGCCTTTAATTATCTACAGAGACTCATGCATTTTTCCATCTGTATTACTATAACTCTACCCTTGCATTAATCAAAATCACCATTTTTTAACCTCTTCTCTCCTTTGGATATGTGTAGATATCTCTTGTCTTCATATTCCTTTTTATTTTATAGGTTTATGTTATGTTTCAATTATGTTTGTAGGTGATTTTTGTGAATATTTATTTTCCTTCTAGCATTCTACCAAATACTAACCTTCATATGTGCCTCTAGAAACTAATAAGATAGAGAACTATGAAAGTTCTTCTAGTTATTTTGATTGATGTGTTGTGCTATTTTGAGAAGGAAGAAACATGTGCTTTTTGAAAAATAGGTGTTTTACACATTGCATAATGTTTATAATTGTAATATTTTATTTATTATGTGAGTTGCACATGGATGTGTAACATGTAGAGATTCTTTAGACTATTCTTGGGGGCAACTTTGATGCTGTATTGTAACATTATAGTATTATATTATAATTATTTAATATTAAGGGGAGACATGAAAAAAGTTAAAAACTTAATACCCGATATTAAATGTGGGGTCAATGGTTAGTTAGCCCATGGTTTTAGTCACATGGTTTTACTTTACCACTAGTTATATTTGTGAGAGCTTGAGTCTATAGAAGTAAGCACATGTTTAGTGGTTAAGGTTGGCTAGTGGTTTGGGTTGTCATTGTTTTGACTCGTTTGGAGGATTGCATTTGTGGAGCATGTCATGGGATGTGTGGATTCATTCTTAGAAACATAGGAATTCATTGGAGTGCTTGATGGTTCAAAAGTATCAATTATAACTCTATAAGTGTTTTGTATTGTTTTATGGCTAATTAATACATGGAGTATGGATGCTTTTGGAGGTTGGTTTTTTCCCTCTTGAGGTTTTTCCAAGGGTATATCTTGTGCTATCTTGTGGCTTATCTATTTAATCTTTTCAAAATGGTGATTCTATAAGCTTGTATGCATATTTTTCTCTCATGATTTATGTAGGAAATAGATTAAATGAATGTGGGTATGAAGTATTGTTTCCTAACAAGTGGTTTCAGAGCTTTCATGGTTGATTCAGTTATAACCCTAGCTTGAGTGGAGAAGGTGAAAAAGGAAGTCATGGCTATGCATGAAAGGACTGGGACATTACAAGGTATGAAGCACACTTTTAGGTTGTTTATGCATATTTAAGGCATTTGAGTTTACTGTTCTGATGAGTTATTTGCAAATTTAAGGTTTGAAAAATACTGGATCAAATGGGTTTTTGCATTTGCATTCAAATGAGCATTTTTGGGGGGTTCTTTCAAAAATGTCATGTTGGGAAAAATTGGACCTCACCACTTGATCGGGGTTGGCAGAGTGATGAATTTTGGGCAAAAATATCATGTTGGGCAAAAATGGACCTCACCACTTGATATGACCATCAAATTTAATTTGCAAGAGAAAAAACCATAAAACAAAAATAATAATTTTCTCCAAGTAACAAAAAAATATTACAATTTTTTGTAGGGATTGTTTTAATAAGAAAGATTAAAAGAATAATTATGTGTGGGGGGGGTACCTGCAACCCCCACACTCCCCACAAAGGGGCTGTGAGAATACTGTAATAGCTATTGTTAGGGGTACTAATTGATAGGGCTCGACCCCTAGTTTGGTACCACCTGGTACTATTGGCCCCAACAAAATTGGCTTGATAAAACTATTAAAACCACCAATTTTTAAAATAAAAAATGGGAATCACATTTGTAATATGCAATATAAATTTTAGTATTATTTATATTATAAAGTTTAGAAATTATTAAAAATCAAACTAATTTAAATTATGGCTGGGTACAAGTATAGTTGGACCATAACTTTCACCCAAGATGTTGGATTTTGGACTTATACTCATTGGAAAGATAGTTTTAAGCATTACAACGTGGTACAAGTATGGTTTCATGATTTTTCTATTTTGATCAGTTTTGGGGGCTTGGTAGCCAAATGTTATCATTTACAAAGTTTTGGTCATAAATTTGATATACAAAATTATATATATTTATTTTAAATAGGAGTTGGAGAGTATGTTTAGTCTACTATATAGTGATGTTGTTCTTTTATCAATTTGATAAGTATGGAGAGCTTTGTACTTTTTTGATCACTTGTAGGTGCCTAGATATCATTGTATGATTATGTGATCATCTAGACGATTCAAGAGGTGAAACCTTGAGGGAGTGCATGTTTTATGAGATATTTATTATGTTATAGATTATTATCAGACTTGGTGCTTCTTGGTATAGGTTTACATGTGTTTTTTAGATTTGGACTTTGGTGGTGAAAAGTACATAGGTTGTCTTTGGTTTGAGAACATGATTAGACATGGTTTGAGTCTAAGAGTCTCATGTGGGTGATAGTCAGATGCAGGTACAATGTCGGTGATGATTATGGTGTCATGGGTATGCAAGTATACTTTTTGCATTGACAAGACATAGTCATGTTTGTGGTGATTAGGTTTGATATTAGGATGTTGTCAATATTATCTCCTGAATGCTTATTTGATTCTTAACTATGGTACTTGTTTTTAGACATGTTTGACAAATCAAATTGGATGTTGATTTGGTGTTTGAGTCATTTGGTCTACATGATTATTTTCTTTGATATCTTAGTTTGCAGTTTACTAATGTGATGATGAATTTGCATTTTTTATTGTCCAGGTCTACAATTTATGCAGTTATGTGTGTAAGAGACCCATTTGAAAAAAGTGTAATAACTCAAATGCAGACTATCTACATTTGCCAAGTTAGATTCATTAGCGTTGTAACTTTGTTATTTGCCCTTGTCTATGGTTATTTGTGCATTGGTATGTTTATTTTTAGATGAGAGGATGGATGATGCTTATAGTACCTAGATAGTTGGTGCTGGGGCTTGAAGCATGTGGTTTATCACAATGTCACGATAGCTTAGTTATTTATTGGTTACAGTTTTATAGGGATCTTTTGACATGGTGTATTGGCAGTGTAGGATTGATTCCTGATTGGTGGGTTATTGGTAGTTGTGTGTATGTTCTTGACCTGGAGATCATGGTTACACTTGATTTTATTGAAATTTTAGTTGTGTGTGTAGACGTAGATTATATTCATTTAGGATATAGTTGTCACGATTCCATGTGTGACTTGGTATCACGGTTTAGTGTGATTTGTTGGTAGTGATGTGGATTCACCTTTAGATGGTGGATGATATTATTAGTGTACAAATGTTTGGAGGATTCCTTAGATCTAATTGCTACAGAAGGTTCTTACTCATTTGTAGGTACACTGGTAGGAGATGGTTATCTTCATTATAACTGAAGATGTTTATAGGTCATGTTTGGTTTAGAGTATGTTTATTATTATATCATGGTATACTCTTGAAGCTAGCATAGATTTTTGTCATGATACAGTTCTCTTTAAACCATGTTATGTTCACTTGGAGTGTGCGATCTCCTAGAAGGAGATGATTAGATCATAATGTCAAGTTTATGTTTGTGATTCCATGGTTGGATATTTGACATTGATCTTGGGTGGTTCTCTTTGTTTTGAGTACATGATCATTTACTTTATTACTTCATGAGGGTGCTATGTTGCATTTTGACATTGGCATGGATTGATATGTTCAAGGTTCTCATAGATACATGGAGACATAGGTGATGTTGGTATTCTCTTGTTATTAGAGAATTGTATTTAGTTGGTTGATGATTTCAACATCAAGTTCGAGGAGCAATCACTTTCTAATGACTTGAGAGGGTATTGTTCTTAGTATGAGTCATGATGACTTGGATATCTTGATGAGCATTCTCATTCCCTA
Source organism: Cryptomeria japonica (assembly GCF_030272615.1). NCBI lineage: Eukaryota > Viridiplantae > Streptophyta > Pinopsida > Cupressales > Cupressaceae > Cryptomeria > Cryptomeria japonica. The sequence continues at coordinate 558,870,380 of NC_081414.1, read as the reverse complement.
CTCTTGGTTTACTTGGTAGTTTATTACTTGAGAGGTATTGCCTATTGTTATTTTAGGCTCATTATGTTTATGCTTATCTTTAATAGAAATGTATCCTGAGCTATGGATGTTGAACACTTTTGGATGTTGAGATGGGGGTGAATCAACATATTTTAAAAATTAACTTAATCATACATTTATCATTCATTCCAATTATCACATGTGAAAAATTAAAAAACTAAATTAAAATATCAATCACACAAGGACACCAAGATTTTATGTGGAAAAACCAATATGGGAAAAAGCATAGCGAGAACTATCTCACTATATGAAAACTAATTACAAATTTTTAGGCTTACCAAGCAAGCTCAGTGCTCCTAATTTGGACTTGCAAGATAAGGTGCAAAAACTTAGGGAAAGATGCAATGGACTTTTAAAACATTGAATATCACTTCTTCAAGGCAAGATACAATGAGACTGATTACAAAGAATAATTATTTCTGAACTGAGTAGAAGTTCATTCTCTAAGATGTTGATTACAGTTCATTATTCTAAATATCTGAAACTAATTTCATTACTTCTTATCTACAATTGATAACCTTCACACTTACTTGACACACCATATATCTCTTCTCAATATGCACCCACAATCCTCCAAAATATCTCATCCTTCATATATCATCTGAACAAGGAAGATACATCAATTAGGTCAACCTAATTAGATGTAATGTGTAGAGTATAAATTATCAACCCCAAATATTTTCTTCAAAGAAATACAGAAGAAAAAAAAAAGTGTGAATCATAACACCATGTCAACACACCTTCCAATCAATCCCAAATCATCTTGTACATGCTACTACACAAACCAAAAACACTCAAGTCAGCTCCAAAATATAGAACTGATAATGCAACCTAGTTACACATACTCAAAATGCGATGTAGGCCTCCACAACACCTATAGATACTCAAAATAGAATTAATTGACACTAACAATACTATATTAGAGAACCAAAAAATCAAAAACATTAGAAGGTGAAGGAATGCAAAGCATTCCTACAAACAAGTACACTATCACGAAATACACTAAGACCAACACCAAATCAACCACCGAATAGATATGAACACGAAAACTTGGATATAACATTCTTTTACATATACCATCATATTACAACCACAAGAAAAGATGAATCATACAACACAATGCAAACAATAATATTGAACCCGATCTGATGAACTATTCATCAGAACAATCATGCTTAGCTAAAATCTATTCCGAACATTTGAATACATCTTCATTGCTTCAGAATAGCCTTGAATCATCTAGATATACCATCTACAATCATCACCATCAATATCCATGCATCAATATGAATACATAAGCAACCTCCAGATACAACACCACTAATCACATACTTTAAAAACTTGGTTGACATCGGTGACAACAAGTTTGACATTAATGACAACACAAAACCATATTTGCAACAATCCCCCCTTTGTCATTGATTACAACACTTGTGATACCTCTGGAATAGTAGTATCTCTCTCCCACATTGGTAGCAAAGACAAAAGGATGTCTCATTATCATCATACAAATTTAATGTCCTTTGAATAACTCCCCCTAAGTACAACAACTCTATAAAATATCTCCCCCTATCTACATCAACACTCCCTTAGGGTATGAACAAAAATAAATGCAACAAAAATTCAAAGTTTCACTCCAAAAATATTCTACTTATCCACATGTGACTATACAGGAACAAAATTATCTTAATGGCAAAAAATGAGTAGCTTCCTTAGATAGGGACACAATGCTCTTATGAATGATCTTGATCAGAGTCCTAATGAATTTCCAATCATCTCCTATGGAGGCCAAAATGTTAGACTGAATTTTAGTCTTCAAGAGAAGATCCTCTGCCTCCTTACTACTATCTATTCTCTTTATTGCCTGATTGATATTTTGAGTGTCCTCAGGGAGCTTCACTACTCTAGTGAGTTAAAAATCTATGATTTCTCTTAGATGACAAGATTGTTTCTTGATTCTCTCATTTTGATTAACCAATAGATTCAACTTTAATTATAAATTTTGTATCTAAATGTTGTCATTTCCATCTAAATCTCTCTTTAGATCTATTGTATTAGTTAGAAATATAATTTGAGACTATATAGTGTCTATTTGATTCTTAATATCTTTAGTAGATATGGGCCACTGATGACAAATTTGGTATCCCACCACTACATCATCTATATATTTCTAAAAATATTATATGCTTTCTTGCAACCACATGTGTACCACTGCACATCTATTTACCAACTCTTCTAATTTTTTATATTAAATATTCATCTCTACATCCTTAAAAATTGTGGCTTCTAGTTTGGAAGTATGTTCTTTCAAACCTACAAGCAATAACAACAATTGCTCCGCACTAGTTAGTGTCTCATCCATAGCCACTTTTGAAATTCTTTCAAGACTAAATTTCACCTTGTCTATGTTGTGTATCTAAGAATTAATGAACTTATTAAGAGTAGAATGGTGAAGTATATCACCCAGATGAAGCATATGCAAGGGAGATAGTCAGTTAAGGTCCATCTCACCTTAGAGACATTTTTACCTAAAGTACCTCTGTAGTTATCACTTCTTCAAACTACAACTGTAATTTCAATAGGTCTAATACAAAATCTTCAAAAGGTTGAGAAGATTCTCCATTGGGAATTACCTTATTTTCTTCCTTAGTCTTCTTCTCCTTTACATGTATTTTCTATGGACTCTTATCTATAGATGTCTGCACACCCTTGTTTGTCTCCATTTGATTATCTAGACCAGTTTCTAGACCTGTATCACCATCTCTCTACTTATTTGTCTTTTTCTCTGAACCATCTTCAATATTACCAACACTACAAGTACCCATTCCAATCTCCACCAATCCAGTATCAGTATTTGTCTTCTTTGTAGGAGAAGACACAATCTTCTTTGTTTCTTCTAAAACATCTACTCCTACCTATTATGTCTATTTGATTAGTCTTTGATAGTCATTCAGATCCTCACCCATGATGATGTTGACTCTCTATTTTGTTTTGAATCTTGTGTTGAGAGTCCAGATAATATTTGCCCTATCATTCTAATATAAGGGACTACATAACATATCTAATGCATGTGCCCGGATGTTAGTGTCTTTCATTAATTCATCATTTCTACTTTTGGTCAAGGTTTCTAACAACTCCATAGGTAGTTTATTAGCGATATCATTAACATGATTGTTGAAGGTGATTAAGTACTAGACAATGCCCCTCTTTATTATCACTTTGTCTTTCAGAGGGGAATCCTTATGCAACCCTACAATCTTCTCTAAGGAATAATGTTGACAAATGGTATTAACCAAACTATTGAGTTTGCGAATTTGATAATCACTGTCAATCAGAGGGGTATCTAACTTTTTCTTCTTCTTTCCCTTTTCCTTTTTTGTTTTCTTTTCTTTCTTATTTTCTACTTCCTTCTCCTTTCTCTTTTTATCAGGGATCTCTATTGGGGATACCTTTCTTCTCCTTTTCAATGTGAGAGGGACAATATCCTCTTCTTCCTTATCATCCTCCTCTTCATCTCCTATGACCTCTTCCTTATCACAAACTTCTCTATTTGTTCCTCTACATCGGCACTATTCTTGCCTAATTCTTCAATAATTGTCTCCTAATCAAATTTCTCCCTTGTGGCCCATTTTTTTGGTTTTTGGTGATTCTTCTTGCTAGATGCAACTCTCATAGGGGTTTTAAAGGAACCAATATTGACCAAAGGGGAAGCTAATGCAAACCTTGTTCTCCTCTAAGATTGTTTACCAAAAGCCTCAAATATTGGGGGCAAGTTAATTTTCTTATATAAACTCTCCATTCTCTCAAAGTGACTTTGCTTAAATTTCTTTTGGATCATCCTATTTAGGATTTGAGTTGTGCTTCCAAATATTTCTACCTTTGAATCTACCAGAAAATTCAACAATGTATCAATATTCTTCTCAACATATTTTTTAGATATCTCACATGGAAGTCTCAATAACCAAGCAGTTCTTGGCTCTACAAATTATATGTAACAATGGTCCTTGATAACCAAGCAAGTGATTTCATTTTTGTATTTTTAAACCAATCCACTAGGCACTCTCTCTCTCTCTCTCTCTCTCTCTCTCTCTCTCTCTCGCATCTTATCCAAAAAATTTTGAACCATCCTGAATATAGGGTGTTGTGTGCCTTTGTGTCCTGATTGAAACTTTTAATAAGTTGTTTTATATGCATTTCTATAGGGGTGAACTTGTTCTATAATTTACTCCTAACTCTTGGAAGCTCATTCATGAACATAAACACTAAATTGATTATCAGTGATCTATACTTTAATGGATATTTGGTGTTCTTTGTCATCTCTAGATTGTCCAATATTTTTTTTGTCTTAGAATCTCATAGAGATCAAACTTCTCTCCTTCAACCACCATTTGAAAATTAGAGTATATTGTGATGGTGGTGACAAAACCCTCTTTATTCTAATTGTATATATTGTATGCAAGACCTTTGCAAATATTGCAGACACCTAGATTAGTGATGTCCTCAACAGTCATTTCCCTCTTTCTAGACTTTGCATAAGTTAGCTAAGTAAATGTATCATTCTTCACCATTTTTAGGACAAGAAGAGTGTTGAAGGTACACAACCTATTAAATCCCTAATTGCGTATCTAAACACCTTGGATTGATACACCGAGCTATATTTGACTTTGTAATCATGATACCTTGAATCCCTAAAAAATTCGAAAAAAGTTGATCAGATTGGTATGAATCACACTGATCCTCTTTTCTCCCCAAATTTTGCGATCATGTTTTGGATGTATTATAATGTTTAAAATTTTCTGTGTGAAATTTCATCAATTCTAGGTCCTATGGTCAAAATTAAAGTTAGGGTTATATATATATATATAACCTTTTCTTTCCTCATTTGAGGGGTCCATCTACAAGAAATTGAAGGAGACCTCTTATGATGTGAAAGTGCAGGTTTTATGTGCAGTCTACAATTATTAAATTCAAGGATTCATCAAGTCTTCATCAACCTTTTTTTTATCATCAATCGAAGCTTGGGAGATATTGAAGAATAATAAGGAGATAGCCGATTGTTGATTGGCTTGCACCTCTCCCTTAGGGTTTGCTATGGTTTCATGTTATTTTCATATCTCTATGTGAGTTTCATATTATTAATTTTCAGGTTTACATTATTTCTCTAGATCCTTATTGCATTTGTGGTTTGAAGCATTTACATTATGTTCATTTAGGGTTTTACTCCAACATAGGGTAGAACTCTAGTTTTGCAATCTAGCTCATTAAGATCTTACAAACACATGAGATTATAGGGCACACACACTTTTCAATACTTCATTGGCTATTTTTGGAGGTGGAAATCACCAAAAAAAGGGGTTTGACTAGGGAAAAACCTTGTATAGCCAACCATACACCTTTTCCCAACTTGCAGGTACATTTATAGGTTTTGGGAAGAGTTGTGATCTTTCGGGAAGTCAAAATCAACAAAGACAAATCCAAATCCAGAAGCAGGTCTCAGATCCCTGGGACTAGATTGCCCAATGCTTTGGTTCTGGACCTAAATGACTAGCGTCCTGGTCCTTTGCATTTAGTGACAGGTTTTGGTAGTTCAAACTTCTAGCAATTTACAGATTCCAGATTCTCATCTTAGTTTTGTAACAGGGACCAGAGCGCCTAGCACCCTTGTCTTGCTCAATTAGGTCCAATTTCTAGTACCAAGTGCACATCAGAATTCCCTGGTTAGATCTGTAGCCTATGTCTTAGTTTCATCTCTATATATTTTTGTTATTACAATTAATATAGTGGCCTTCATACATCTCACTAGCTTAGCCTATCATTACTGTGTATTTGACTCATTTCCCTTTCATACAAGCAAAGGAATAGAAACCCTAGAAGTATTCCTTGACTCTCTTTCATAAGAGGATTCAAAGTGAATCACTTCCTTAGGCTCTTTTGTATTCCAATGTGTCATATGTAAAATTCCTCATTATTCAATTAGAGTCAAAGGAAAATCACGAATCCCTATCTAATCAAAGAATCCTAAATAAACCAATGAAATAATGCAAAACAAAGTAATAGGAATATAAAATATTCAATTAAGATTCTTTATCCCATGACTGCATATGGCTTCCATTGTTCTTCTCTTCTTTGTGGTATGATGGCTCTCAGATATTACGCTGGAAACCTAAAATTTACACAAAGATTCGAAGTTTGTGATTGTTGAAAATGGAAATTGAAAATGCTCAATTTATAGATTATTGAAGAGGATTGAATGAGAGGTGGAACATATTGATTAAGAGGTGGAACTCAGGTGAGATAACATGTTGATTGATAGTTGAACTGCTAATTTGGAGGTGGAACAAAATAGATTAAATTGTTAATTGAGTTAACTGATTGAGAAAAAAGCCGACTGAAAGAATGAAAAAGAATGATTGGAGGATAATTAAAGAATGATGCAATTAATCAATTAATTGAAATAATCAATTAAAATGGATTGAATAGTTAACTGATTGAAAGATTTTTGGAAAAAAGCAAAGTGGAAGATAGAAATAGGGATTGAAAAGATAATGAATGAATTAATTTAGCATGTGCTTGCACTTGATTTAGAAATTCAATTTGATCTTTGCATGAGATTTAATTCAAATATTGAATTTATTTTAGATTCAATTTTGATATTTGAATATATTTAGAACTTGACTTTGGAATTCAATTTGATTTTTGAAATAAAGCACATGTATTAGATGAAATTAGAAGAATATGAATTTGAATTTGAATTTGGAGAATTAATGAAATTAAATGAAATTGGAAGAATTAAATGAAATTAGAAGAATTAATGAAATGAAACAAAATTAGAATTTGGGGATTTGGAATTGGAATTAGAAGAATAAATTAGTTAATTAAATAATTTAAAGAAACTATTTAATTATTTAGAAATTAAATTTAATTAAATAATAAAGATTATTTAAATTAAAGGATTAAAATCATAATTAATTAAATAATTAATATTTAATTAATACTTAGAAAAGGGTTAAATGATTAATTGAATAGAGATAGAAATTGAAAATGAATTTATTTAAATAATAAAGATTATTTAAATTGAAGGATTAATAATCACAATTAATTAAATAATAAATATTTAATTAACATTAGAAAATGGTTTAAATGATTAAACGATGACAGAATTGAAATAGAATAATTAGTAAGATTACGAAGAAATATGAAATTAAAATAATAAGATTAATTAAAGAATTAAAGAATTATTTAATCAATTAGAGAAATAATTAGTACATAATTAATGAGACATTTTTAGGTGTCTACATTTGCCCCTCTTTGAGACAATGTTGGAACGATGTTGTTTCAAAGAAAACAAAAAAAATCTTGCCCCCATATGCCCCAGTGACGCTTAGGGTGTAATGTCCCCTCAAGAGATTGTTTATGCATGAAAGGTGTGAATGATCTCTCGAATGAAGAAGAATGTGAGATAGAAGAATAGTTAGTTTATTAGAGATAGAGATAGGTAATGTGAAGATGATATTGAGATAGAATATGAGAGAATGAACTTTAGAATGAAATAAAGTGAATTAGAAGCAATTGAAGATGATTGATATGAGATGATGGATTGATAATGATAGACTGAAACTGAAAATGATGGGTTTCACAAAATTTTGTGCCTTTATTCATAGTGCAATATATATTCATCACTGAGCCTTATTATGTAACAATGGAGCTTTGCACATAAGGGTATAAGGAACCAAGATGTAAAGATATCTCATTGAAGAATCAAACACATAGCAGACAAGGAGTGAACCCTCCATTCTAGGAATAATGCTAGGAGTCGAGCTATGTGGGGTAGTCACAAGCATAGTTATCCTTCATGGCATACTTGCCGAATGAACGTACCAATCACAGACACCCACTGGAACTATTGCCCCAGAACTTCATTGGTCCACACCACAAACAACAAACAAAGAAAACGATCATGACCATACTGGATCCTCTAGTCACTTGTGGACATCCTTGAGTAGCATAGGAACATAATTTGTTCCCAAATGATAAAAGATAGAGACTAACTAGGATGAAATCTAACAACCATATTGATCCATGTCTTCATTTTGATTGTTTGATGTGATGGTTGATAATGTCTAATCTCAGAAAGTTGCGGATCCCATTTAAGATTGACCTATCTGAATTCGAGTGTATCCATCTTTGTTTAAGACAAGATAATGATCACTTGATATGGATATTTGATACGATTGATAAGACAATTTGATTAGTTGATTGTAGATGTTTGATTGGATAGTTGTATCCTTTGTTAACTTTGTACGAAGCGTTTGCTAGATATCTGCTAGGGTGTTTGATTCTTACGAGACATTTTATTTGCAAGTTTCTTTTGATTGTTTTCTGATTTTTAGTTCTTTTCCAAGAGTTTTTTCAATATTTTTGGATTTTTTCAGGATCATATTTGAATGTTTTTGATTGATTTTTTCAGGATCGTATTTGAATGTTTTTGGTGTTTTTTTTTTGTATTTTTGTGTTTTCTGGATGTTTTTTGTATTTTTGTGTTTTTTGGATGTTTTTGGATTTTGAGAGATGAAACATGATTTGTCATCAATTGATAAAGATAAATCAATAAAAAAGATAAGACTAACATGACCAATCAGGTCAGCAGCCATACTAATCTTCTTGCCAAGGATAAAAGTTTATGGATTTGATGATTGTTTGATAGGATGCCCATTGCAGGAAATATGTATCCATTAGGACATGATATCTGATAGGATGCATGTTTCAGGAATGATGTATCTGTAAAGGCATGTTGTCTGATAAGGATGTTGAAAACTGATAGGCAATTGATCAGTTAGGTTGTAGATTAGCTTGAGAGTTTGTCTATTGATACATGATTTATTAACCTCAAAATTTTCATATGTTTTGATGGATGGTCTATGCTTTCTTTCTTTGATTTTTAATTTTTAATTTTTTTTATTTTTTAGGGCTTTTTAAATTTTTTTTTTTGGATTTTTTCAAGATATTATATGATTTTTTATATTTTTTGAGTTATGCCCTCAGTGTCTAGCAAGGCAAGGAATATTATGAGTGGATGAATGAATTTTTGAGGTAAAGATGGATAGGAGAAAGATGGAGGTAACTTATTATGGAATCAAAGATGAGTTGGTTTCTAAGGACTATTGCGCGATGGATAAAATGTTTCCAAGCTAAGGGATTTGACAATGTAAGGTGATGGAATGGTGCATTGAATGACATGTGGTCTACATGAAGGGACATGTCTAGAGATTTTTTGAAACCATTTTTTTTGCATTCTTTTTTGTCCTTAGTTTTGATCAAGATCAAGGGATAGAAAGGGGATACATATCAAGATAGGATATGGATAGAAGAAGCCAGATCATAGATAGTGATGGATGATGTTTATGAAGATCTTTAGCTTTGACAAGATCAAAGATGGAAAAATAGATGGATGTAGATAGGGTAATGGACATTGGAGGAAGGATAATGGGAGATGTGATAGAAAGGATATAGTGGATGAAACTTGCCCCCAAGTGTAGAGGTCTTAATTTGCAAAAAGGGCGATGTGTAAAATCATCACAACATCTGGTGCCACCCAAACAAATGTTCTTGAACATTTCAAAGATAGAGACCCAACCCACACTTAGAACCTTCAGAAAATTCAACCGAACATATCTAGTGACTAGGAAGCATAGTCAAAAGGGAAGAAGAATCCCAAACTAGATCAAGGTACTTAGTCTTTGATTACCCATGTGTGTGAAAGTGGGTTTATTCTGACTCATATAATTATTTTAATTGTTAGAATCCAACATGACTAGCTACGTGAGTTATCTTGACTTCAAAAGCATCTTGGATAGAGCCCCGTTGCTAGCAAGAATTCATAGCTCCGATGAGGTTATCATTGTAATCTCACGAATATTTCTCCATTGCCAACTAAGTGTCCATAGCCCTGATGGAGTTATTTTCATGTTCCCAAATCCAAGCATTTTGATATTGCATTGCATTTTTTGCTCTTTTTTTTCTCTTTTTTTCATGCTTTTGATATTTCTTTTTCTCTTGTCATTGACTCTTGCATTTGTATTGTAAGCAATGAAGCTCACATAGGTTTGAGAATTATAGTGGCACTAAAGAAGGATTTTAAATTTTTCACTAGTCATGTCTTCACCTAAGAGATCACAATGATTAGAGCGATTGATTAAGTGCATGAGATATAGTATTAAAAAGATGTCGATATCAAGATACAACAAGTGATTCTTATGCCAGATTGAGTATGCATCCCAACCAAAAGATAGTGTTAAAGAGGAACAACCTTGGATTCTGAAGCATGTCATGAATAGATATCTAGGAAATGGACTAAACACAACATTGAGCATGGACGAGCATGTGACAAAATGACATAAACACCTATTTCATTGATGAAGAATTTATGCAAAGGATTGAATGAGAATGATGGAAAATAGGTGTTGGATGGTAGATAGGATGTTGGAAAATTTGAGTGAGAATGAATGGAAATGTCTTCAAGATCAATGTTGGAACACACCTTAAGAGGTTGTGGAGTGATGAAGCACAAGTGGATTTTGGATTTTGAGATTTTGATGGAGGATTGGATGTGGAATTCGGGACATAAGGACCCAAAATTGATAAAGGAGGTAATGGAAGAATAGACTTGGAAAGTGGGAGATGTGTAGATGGATGATTAAGGGAAGCTTTTGGAACAAGAAGTCTAGATGCCACTTTTGATTTTTCTTTAGGATGCAATGCTTTTATGGGAATCCACATTGATTTTGATTTTTCTTTTCCTTCTGGATCTTTGGAACACATTGCTTCTATAAGAGACTTAGCATTCCACATAGTTCAGGATTTTTTATTTTCTCACAGTGGGCCTTTATAGCCTTTTGGATATTTCTTTTTGCTTTTGGATCAAATTTTTCTTTGATTTGACATTTATTTTAGATGGGACATGTTGATCTTTGGATGTATGTGGAATTTATTCTTGCAAATCAAATTTCTTCTAAAGGGAATGGGATTCATGGATGAATAAGAATGATACAAAGGTAGTTTGGATGGGTTGGTGTAGGTAGATGGTTGGAGGTGCTCAAAGATGTGTGCCCTTGGTGATATTGATTTATGAAAAGGCAATTAGATTGTGAGCTAGAGATCATATGAATAGTGGATGGAGGGACGTAGGGTCCTAATATGGATATAAGGGAGGAAGGATTTGATTTTGGAATAAAAGGACCGAAAATGGATTTGAAGGATAAGGATTGTGATTGATTGGATTTAGATGGAGGAATGTGGGATTTAGCAGGGACACAAATATTTTGAGAGTGAGTTGTGTAGCCAAGGCCATGACAATTGAGATTTTCTTTGATATGAAGAGGTTCTAATATACCTTGTTCATGTAGGCCTAACCCTTTGCCTTGATAATGCATGTTTTGATAAATATTTTTTGCAATGGGATACATGTTATTTTTAAAACAAGACGTGAGTCCATTTTGATGAAGGTATGGTATGGAAGAAATGATAGGATCATAAAGTAAACAGGACTGAATGAAAGTGGAGGAACCCATTTGATATGCACAAGATTCATGAACAACTTGGGTAGATGCAATGAGATCTGGTGGAAGATTAGGACCATGAGGGAAATAAGAAGGGATGATTGGATCTTTAGGTGGATATGGAGGATTGTGACATCGAAGTAAAGGAAAAATTTGACCTTGACTTAGAAGAGGATCATTAGAGTTTGTGCTTTGCTCTTGATTTTGAATTGGATCATTAGAGGAGATGGAAGGGATATTATTATCTTGCTTAGGAGTTGGATGTTGAATGGAACTAGGAAAGAAACTCGGCTTTAGAGATGGAAGGTGATCTTCTTGGATGGAATGTAAAAGAATGAGGGGATCATCATAAGATTCTTGATAGGTAGGAACTTGATCAAAAATTGGGTAGGATGGAAGGGTTTGTTCTTTATGTTGATTTATTTTAGGAGTCATTTCTTCTGACTTTGGATTATCCTCTTGACATGGGGTAGGAGTTTGGATATGCATGGGAGACTCTTGGAAGATTTCAACACTTTGGCCCTATGAGAAAGGATTTTTAATAGGATTCTCTATAATAGGAGTATATGATGTGATTGGGTCTTGAATTTCTTAAGCATGGAAGGGACTAGCAGCATGAATTGTATTAGCTTGGAAACTTATTGTTGGTAGTCCTTGGGAGGTTGCATTATTGGATAGAGATGGTGCAGACTAATCTTGTGTGACTTTATTGTATGAGGAAATGGTGGAAGATATGGAGGCTACTTGAGGTGCAAAGTCTTGATGGGAAGAGTCACTGCTAGACATGGGTAGATGACCTTGTTGCATGATAGGTGACACATTGACCATATTCGATTGATTTCCAAAGGGTGACATGTTTGTAAATACACTTGCATTCATTTTGGACACCCTTGGTGGTGTATTTGAAGACATAGGAGGATATTCACAGACATATGATGTGAGTGAAGGAAATATTGATTGTGTGATTGTGTGTGACCTTGGTAGTGGTTGACCTGTTTGCACAATTTGTGGTGCTAAGAGTTGTTTTATTTGTTGTATTAGTTGTTGGACTTGGATTGTTGGGATTGCATTGATGGATGATGAAATGGTAGATATATATATGATTGATTTTGACTTTGTTTGAATGGGATTTGATTTTGGTTGAAAGGGGTTTGAATGTTGGGTTGAATGAAAAAGAAGGTTGACATGACTTTGATGTTGGTTGAATTGAAGTAGGAGCAATTTTATTGAAGAATGAAGATTGGTTTGTTTGAATGGTCTCACAAGAAAAAGAAGGTTGGCCTGATAATCATTCCCTCATGGTTATCACTTCCCTCATCATTTTTTCTAGCCAATCCCTATGGTTGTTAGGACTAGTCATGTCTCTTATTTTTTATTACAAAGTCTTAATTTGTTGAGCTAAAATATTTATGGATGGTGACAGAATAGGAATGGAAGGGATGAATTCTTTACCTTCCCTTTCAAATGCATAATGTCATTCCATGATGTTTGCTTGATTGGTTTGGACCTAAGATTGCAATAGATAAGATGTTTTCTCCATTTCTCTGAATGTGACAATGTTTGATTTGTTGAACTTGAAATACTTGTTTGAGTTGAGGTTGAGTTTGATTGATCCTCTAATTGTGTTTTTGACATTTTTGGTATGACTTTATAGGATGATAATGAGGACTATGCAAGGACTATTACAAAGTAAGGACGTAAATGAGGACTATAATGAGGATGATAATGAGGACTATGCAAGGACTATAATGAAGACTATGTAAAGTAAGGATGTAAATAAGGACTATAATGAGGTGTAGTGTCATAAAATTGCGACCCTAGAAATTTTAAACCACATTATGGTCCTCACACATGCGAAATTGAATCCCCTAGCCTGATTGGAGATCGGAGACTGCTCAACCCTTGGAATATGCTTCTCCCTTGGCCTCCACACCACCCTGTCTGCACTCTACCCTGGAGAAAGGGGCAGGACAGGGGCTTGGTGTCCTTTTCCCCCCTAGGATAGGGGCATGGTGCCCTCCCCATGATGGACCTGAAAAGCACTGAGAGGGAGGGGTGAATCAATGACACCAAAAATAAAACTACTTCAAACACTAACCGATAGATTAACTTGACAAAACTTTTAAACACAACGCATGCAATCTAAAATGATATAACAACATCCACAATAAGTAAAAAATCCACCATAACACAAGTGTTTGTACATGGAAAACCCAAATAGGTAAAAACCGTGGTGAGATGGAACTCACAAGTTAACTATCTGCAGTAATAGATAACTGACCGGTTAAGGTCTACAAAGTACTCTGCTAGGAGCGAATCTTGTTAGAGTTCCCAAATCTTGATTAAAAGCTATATCTTGTGATAGGTAGTACCCTGTTAGGAGTAACCTCAGTAGAGGATTTCTAAATCCAAACTAATGGATCACCCTGTTAGAGGATTTGAACAATTAAGCTTGTTAGAGCTTACCCGGTTAGGGGATTTTAATTCTGTTGTAATTGTTAGAAGACAATGAGATTTGTTTGATCTGTCTAAGTAGCACAATACTTGCTTGATCAGATCCTTCTAAGCATATTCAAAATTGCTTTTCAACATACTTTGCAACTTAACACTTTTGTCTTTCACAAAAAACATATCACTTTCACTCATATAACATAATTCATTGTGATGTCAATATATAGACATTTAGGTTTCATGTCGGCCTCAAGAAATCATAACACAATTACCTAGGTGTAGTGTATCTGGTCAAGTGATCATAACTCATCACAAAAATACTGCCAAAAATTGTCGGTGGTGATAACTCATCACACAATCTACGATTACCGGTTGGAACACTTAATATTGGTTAGAGTTAAACTGCTTGACTTTGACACTTCTGAGATAGTCTGAACTAGATCTTCATGTTGATGTTGAGAGACATATAACCAAGTGGTTATCTTCATGAATGCACCGGTTGTCTCCATGTACTGGTTAGAAATAAACCTTTAGTATACCAGTTGTAGTGTAAATAACTTGAAGTTATACTGGTAGACAATAAACATATGTGTGTGTATGTGTTTCATTAATGACAATATATGATTAATTCATTACAATCATCATCAATCCAATACCCTGGTCCCTACCCTATTTTGGGGGCAGGACCCTCTCGTAAGCTTGCATTGTAGGTTGTGCAGTGAGCGGGAAAACTTCCCCAATGTTGACCTGTGATAAAAATCAATTTCATTAACCCTAATTGACAAGTATTTAAGTTGCATTTTCCCTCTCATTTGCAAAGTTCAATAGGTTGGATAAGTTGGATGAGTGAGAAGTTTACATGAGATCAAGCATTCAAGAGCATTCAAGCATTCCTTTCAAGACTGAGTGTTGCGTTCAAGTCAAGGATTCAACCATTAAAGAGGAGATTGACTCCAACATTCAATTCCATACAAGCATTTCTATCAACATTGCTATCACAACCTCCCTTGAGGTGATTTACATTTACTTGCAAGTACTTTCTTTCATTACTTGGTTAATTCCAAAACTGGGGTTTGACCTAAAGGGAAACCCCTAATCCCAACCCCTTTTCCTCTCTTTTATGTGTGTAGGTTGCAGGTGTGCAGCTGTACTTTCAGATTTGGACTCCATTTTTAGAGGTGGAAAAACCCTTTTCATTTCATAGATTTTTTGAAGGACCGTGTACATCCCCGCCACAATCCGAGCAAATTTTCCTCAAATTCACAGGGCAACTTTGTCTCGACATAATACCTGTCAGATCCAGGTGCACAACTTCATCCCATACTCTGATCTCAAGTTATAATAAGTTCTTTGTCACTTTTGCACTTAGTCTCTATACATAATTCAATCAATTCCTTTCCATTTCAAATAGAAGAGGGGATTAACTTATCATTACCGTTTCATTTAGAATTCTATGTTCTTCTTTGCAGGTTGAATCTAGTGAATTTTCCTCTGCTCTTCCAATGTAATGTGTGGAAAGTGTTTGAAGGGAAATTATTAGTGAAACTCTCATCTCTCCTTAGAGGGAAAGGGTAGTTTTCCTCTTGATCTCTCATTCACACATTTTTCACCCACCATTACATTTTGGTGACATTACATGAGGATGATAATGGGGACTATGCAAGGACTATAATGCAAGATTATGATGAATGTGCAAGGACTATATGTGAAGATTATGTTGAATATACAAGGAGTTATGTGAAGATTATGACGATTGTGCAAGGACTATATGTGAAGATTATGATGAATATGCAAGGAGTAATGTGAAGATTATGATAACTATGCAAGGACTATATGCAAAGATTATGTTGACTATGCAAGGAGTTATGTGAAGATTATGATGACTGTGCAAGGACTATATGCGAAGATTATGATGAATATGCAAGGAGTTATGTGAAGATTATGATGACTGTGCAAGGACGATATGCAAAGATTATGAGGATGCTAAGAAGATACAAATGAGGACTTTATAAGCACTATGCAAGACTATGCAAAGACATGTAAAGATTAAGACGACGTATATGGGAACTATGAGGATGATAATGAGGACTATGCAAGGACTTATGCAAAGTAAGGACGTAAATGAGGACTATAATAAGGACAATAATGAATACTATGCAAAGGCTTATGCAAAGTAAGGATGTAAATGAAGACTATAATGAGGACGATAATGATGACTAAAATGCAAAGACTGATGCAAAACCTATGGATTCTAGGAAGACCTATGATCACAAGTATGTAAGATGTTTTTCCGCTATGAAAATTTTGGACTTTGTTGGATTGTTAGATGTTTCAAGGTAGACTCTATTTCAAGTAACTTTGTTTGTAGGATAAGTTTTTTTTTCAATTCTAAGAACATTGTCTGAAGATAAGTATAGCTGGATGAACTGTGTTTTGACAAACTTTGAGTATTCAGAGCTACATAAGGTAGGGCCTAAAATAGCCCAAATACTAACTCAATACTGGTCTAGCACAACGATACATACAAGAACACAAAAGACAATCTTAGGTTGGATAGTGGAAAACATTCAAAGAGGCCCTTACAATAAAATACCGAAACAAGATGAGCAACTAGAGAGTCTGGCAACACTGGATCGACTCCACGACACACACTTCTCGGGCATGCCAGTCTCTCTTACCCCAAATACTCAAAAATATTATCACCGAGGGATTTCTATCTCATAATGCAAGGTACATGAAGGGTATCTATGGGGTACGATCCACACTCTTGGAAATGAATGTGGGATTTGGGCTACTAAGTTGGTTTTTATTGTAAGTTTCGAGGGGTCCCGATCCAATGACAGATTATCAGAGCAAGCCACTTAAGGCTTTAGTTAAACTTATCAGTGCAGGGAAGGCCCCCACATACGTCAATTTCACTCAACACTCTAGTCGCCTAACCAATATATTCATATAGCGGCTCGAAAAACAGGCTCGAGAGTACGCTGGGAGAGATGATATCCCCAACACATCCTAATTTGAAGTACCTCTATGAGGTGATGAAATCCCCAGTCAAAGATACCCCTCACTACTAAAAAGAAAAAGAGGGTGTCATTATCACCTTTCCCTATCTCCCAAGACCCCGAAGGCGGGTGGAAAGCTACTTAATGTAACAATAGGTTCACCCAAGACACAAAAAAGTTTTTTTTCCCTTAAATATTGTAATGTATGATTTATTCTATTCATAAGCTAGATTCACGTCAATTTTAAAGCCCAAATTGAGGTGTGAGATACACATGTGCATGTCTATTTTAAAACACTGAAGTGAAGTGTGAGATCATGCATGTTAATTATAAACCCAAAGTCAATTTTAAGCACCAAGCTGAAGTGTGAGATCATGCATGTCAATTTTAATCTCAAAATCAATTTTAAGCACCAAGCTAAAGTGTGAGATCATTCATGTCAATTTTAAACCCAAAGTCAATTTTAAGCACCAAGTTGAAGTGTGAGATCATGCATGTCAATTTTAAACCCGAAATCAATTTTAAGCACCAAGCTGAAGTGTGAGATCATGCATGTCAATTTTAATCCCAAAATCAATTTTAAGCACCAAGTTGAAGTGTGAGATCATGCATGTCAATTTTAAGCACCAAGTTAAAGTGTGAGATCATGCATGTCAATTTTAAACCCAAAATCCTGAAGTGATTTAACCCTAAAGTATCCTGCAATCAAATTGTGGCCTTCTCTGTAATTTCACCACACACTGCAAACAAACAATTAGTGGCAGAAATCAAAATGACAACATTAAAAAAAGTTTTTTTTTTTCAACCCAAAATAAAATTACAAAGAAGATAACTTTCATGAATTTCTGAGAGCTTTCCAAAAATGTAAGAATTTTAGAAAAAGACATTAATTTGCACTCTGGAGAGCAGATTTATGGGAAAAATGAATTTTTAAAGATCTACCTTTATGTTAATTATTTGATATCAAAATCAAAAGTGTAAAAAATATACCCCTGTGAAATTTCAAAAGATTTCCATAAATGTAAGAATTTTAGAAAAATTCTCTAATTTGTGTCTAGAATTCAAAATTTATTAAAAAACAAAAATGATCATATCTCGGCCACAACAGATGGTACAGATCCGAATTTTTTATTGTAGGCGTGTCTAAGAATCCTTAACCTGTGGTAAAAAAATCTCACATAAATTTATTTATTTTCTCTGAAAATCAAAGATTTATGAAACAAATTAAAACTACCATATCTCACTCAAAAATGACGATCTAAGGCTGATTTTTATAGTGTAGAGTTGTGAGATGGTCATTAACTTACAGTAAAAAAATCATAAATTATCAATCGTTTGGAAGATATGATAAATTTTTTTGAACAACCTGCAATCTTGCCTGGAACCTGATCTACACAATGTTAGTCTTGAAATTTTTGAATAAAACACCAATTAAGATTAAAAAAAACCTCTTAGACTATGAATTTAAAAGAGAGTTGTAGTTGCAAGATCCAATACCTATACCTCGAGGCATACACAAAATTCCAAATTAGAGTGTTGTTGATTCATGTCGAGTTCACCAAAATGTTGTATCTAAAATTCATCATTATTAAATAGAATAAAAGGGAAATCACAAATACCTATCTAATCAAAGAATCCTAAATAAACCAATGAAATAATGCAAAACAAAGTAATAGGAATATAAAATATTCAATTAGGACTCTCTATCCCATGAATGCATATTGCTTCCATTGTTCTTTTCTTCTTTGTGGTATGATGGCTCTCAAATATGTCAACCTGCAATTGACAAAAAGATTTGAAGTTCGTGATTGTTGAAATGGAGATTGAATACTCAATTTATAGATTACTGGAGATGATTGAATGAGAGGTGGAACAGATTGATAAAGAGGTGGAACTCAGGTGAGCTCACATGTTGATTGATAGTTGAACTGTTGATTTGGAGTTGGAACATAATAGGTTAAATTGTTAACTGAGTTAACTGATTGAGAAAAAAGTTGATTGAAAGAATGATTGGAGGATAATTAAAGAATGATGCAATTAATCAATTAAAATGGATTGAATAGTTAACTGATTGAAAGCTTTTTCGAAAAAAGAAAAGTGGAATATAGAAATAGGGATTGAAAAGATAATGAACTAATTAATTTAGCATGTGCTTGCACTTGATTTAGAAATTCAATTTGATCTTTGCATGAGATTTAATTCAAATATTGAATTTATTTTAAATTCAATTTTGTTATTTGAATATATTTAGAACTTGACTTTGGAATTCAATTTGATTTTTGAAATCATGCACATGTATTAGACGAAATTAGAAGAATATGAATTTAATTTTTTTATTTTATTTTTAGGCAAAAGGCCAAGGCCTATAATATATTAATTATAATATAAGAGTGATTATAATATAGAAGGAAAAAACTTGAAAGGAAAATGGGACACCCTCCATACTAGGATGCCAAAAACAATTGCCCCTTAAGTTACTAACTCTTCCACTGTATGAAGCCAAGATAATACATTAAAGCCTGAATACATGGGATTAAAATTGTAAAATAAGTTTGATCTGAAAAGATGTTCCAAGAAGAAATACAAAGTCACTCCATGCCTCCTTCCATTATCAGTTGTGAAGACAGTTCCAACCTCCAACAAAAACTTCCATTCTCTGGCAAAATGATCAAAACACATTAAGGGATCGAAGCCAGCCAAACCACCAACCAGCTGTTGAGACGGCCAAGGGAAAACCTACGTAGATGACAATCATGGCTGCATCCCACTCGAACCAACCAAAATGAGTAGTGACACTACCCATAAGAAAAATTATAGGTTGTTATCTCCAACATAAACCCGAGCTCACCACCAACATCTGCAGCAAGTGTGCCCTCTAAGAAATACTTGGCCCCAAAACTTTGTGATCAATGACTAATGTGAAATTCTTTTCATGTGAAAAAGATGCTTCACATGGACAAGGGAAGGAGTTTGAAAACCCTAAAAAATCAATCAAAGCGAACTCCCTCAAGATCCATACTGCAGTAAATTTTGCAACCACTAGTGACAATAGAGGTTCCCTGATTAACCATGCAAACTGATGCACCCAAGATAGAAAGGGGTGAGGAGAAGGGATATTTAAGCCATGGATGAAGGAGATGAACACTGCCCTCGAGGTGGAGTCAAATATAAAATAATCCCTATTCAAGAATCCACCCCATCATATCTCTCCACTGAACAGGTCATAATTGTCCAATTGGAGATTCACTTCCTCCCGTGTATAGGTGAAAGAATGAACAAAAACTCCCATTACCAACTTAAATTTAAATTTGAATTTGGAGAATTAATGAAATTGGAAAAATTAAATGAAATTAGAAGAATTAATGAAATCAAACAAAATTAGAATTTGGGGATTTGGAATTGGAATTAGAAGAATAAATTAGTTAATTAAATAATTTAAAGAAACTATTTAATTATTTAGAAATTTAATTTAATTTAATAATAAAGATTATTTAAATTAAAGGATTAAAATCATAATTAATTAAATAATTAATATTTAGAAAAGGGTTAAATGATTAATTGAATAGAGATAGAAATTGAAAATGAATATATTTAAATAATAAAGATTATTTAAATTGAAGGATTAATAATTATGATTAATTAAATAATAAATCTTTCTTCTGCTGTATTTGGTTAGTTGCACCCTCAGTATTGATTTGGAGCTTCCGGTGGGAAATAAATAAGAGAATTTTCATAAAGAAGTACAATAATTTCTCAAACATTCTCAAGAGGATGGAAGCCTTGATATCAGAAGTATTCAATGCCCAAGTAGCAAAAAAGAAAAGCTTGCACTCAATTATCACTTCTTGGGATGATAAAATTCTATCGAATTGGCAAGCTATATATCTACCTTTTAAAGGAAGTTTGCTCATCAACACACCCAAGGCTGCAATCAGAAAAGAGATCAAGTGGAAGCCTCCAGACTTGGCCCACTATAAATTAAATTTTATGGGGCCTCTAAAGGTAATCACGGGATATTAGGTTTAGGTTTTATCATGATAAATCATTTGGGAGTGGTCACTAGATGTGGAATGGTCAGAATAGCAGATAGATCCAATAATGTGGCCAAAACACAAGCTCTCTTATCTGGGATTAGAATGGCCATCACCAACAAAGTCAAAAAGATCATAATCGAAGGGGATTCCATGAACACAATTTTGGCCCTCTCAATCCTATCAACAGATAAATTCAATTGAAAAATTGAATACATTATTCAAGAAGTTATATAACTCCTATCTCAGTTTGAAGAATATTCATTCTCACATTGTTATAGGGAAGCAAATGCTCTGGCAGACCTTCTAGCTAATAAGGGTTGCCTTCTCCCTCATGGAGAGAAGATCTTCTCAAGTTCTCAGTTACAAAATGTTGAAGGTCTCGAGCTCAGAGCCAACTTGGAGGCTATCTAAAATGTCGATGTTCACTTCATGCTTGTTTATTGAGGAACTCAACTTTCAACTCATTATCTCTTTGCTCTTTAATTTTTTGAATTACCTTTTTTCCAGTTTAGTGGGGAGCTTATTTTTCATTCAAAAATCGTAAAAGCATTAATGAGCTCGGCTTGCCCTGGCATGTACCATATCAACTTCAAGTAGATTATTCACCTGGTAGTATGTGTGAAAAATGGACACATTCCAAGTATTTTTATTATTTGGAGTCCTTCAGCAGCTTACAGTTCACATTTTCCATTTCATTTATTCCTTCAACATGTGCCCGAATTAACATCCTATATTGATGAAACCCCTCAAATTTTTACCATACAATGCCTTGGTTTACTGCTAAATTTGAGGTGGTCGCTCATCTTGCTCTATTCATGGCTAACAGAATTTTGCTCCATGACCCTTTCCATACTCTCTTTCCACAGGGTGTCAACCGACTTAATCTACAGTCTCTGTTTATCATTCCATGTTCGAAGGTAGAAAAATAAATTATCCAAATCCATGGTGTAGATTGGTTGGAAGCTAATCAATTCAGTCCTCCTTTGTGGGTGATCTCCAGTTTTGCATCTTTTATTTTTGATCTTTCTTGGTCAGTAGAGTTTACAAGATTCATTGTTGGCTTTGTCGTCCAACCTAGTTTTTTCACATTAGAGGAATGAAATAACCAAATTGCAAGTTATAATCTTTTGGCTGGGGACTCATGGGTAGGAGGTTTTCTTGACAGAGAAGAGGTCTTGTAGGAGTATTTAGCTAGGTTTGTTTATATTTCTTTCATGAATGGCCTCGTGTATGAGTCTTCTGCCCCATTTCACTACTGGTTGAAACAACATGTGGAAATTTTAGGGGAGGATTTAGTTTTCCAAGCCTACAACAAATTTCATGGGTTTTGAGTAATCTTCAAGCATACTGACATAGACCCCCATGGATACGCAAGCTCCTTCCCCACACCGATGGACATAGAATCCTCAACAGGTTCTTCAAATGGGAGATAGTGCAATTGCTTGCCCGACTATCAATTTTGCAACACTACAAAAAGATTAGCCCTTATTAAAAATTATGCAGACTCATTATAGTGTCTCGAGAAGGTATGTGCTTTATTGTCAGAATTAAAGGCTTCCCAGTAGGGCATGCCAGGAAAAGTTTTTTCCAGGTCTCAAGAAGGCAATTAGCCTGGTTTGGGGCGAGATTTATAGGTACTATTTTGGAAATTGGTGGATTCTTTTTTTGGTCTAAATTATTGTTCAAGATTGGGCTCAATTACAGAGCATACTAATTCCCACTTCATCACGAGGATAAGGGTCAAAATGGAAATTTTTGGCAGTAGCTTATAAAAGAAGGATTTTTTTCTTGTTTATGATTGTGTCCTTCAGAATGTTCAAACTCTGGACACCGATAAGGATCATTTTCTCCGCGGGCCTAGTCACTTCATTGGTTTGACCTCCTAGCTTTCTTGTGAAAAGAAGGGGATCATGAGCTTCCACATCAGCTTTTCAGGAGGACTTTTTTCCAATTGCCATTTCAATGTTGCATTTTGTGGATGGGTTCTCTCTATCCCTTCATTGACAACGTTAGGGTTATTTGATACCTTAATGGCATCCCAATCATTCCGTGATTGGATTTTGAAGCCCTACATGTGTTATTTTGTTCGGGAAAGCTCGGGATGAGCTTGATTTAGTTTGTTTTAGGTATATTTTGGGATATTAGTGTAACTAGGAATTTGGAAATCATCAAAGCAAGATAAACATTAGCCTAGCTCAATCACGAAAACTCAATTGCAATGACCAATCCTAATTACATTCAATGAAAACATGAAAACAAGACATTCAAAATGAAAACTAAGCAAACCAAATGCAGATGTCTCCTTCATGTGGCTCCATTGTCCTTCTTTCTCCTTCAAATAGCTTTGTTTTGTGGATCTCACCTTCAAGTGCATGAGTATAATGTGAAAGCAAGACGACAACATAAGGGTACTAGAAGCGTGATTGATTTGACCAAGGACTTTGATTGAAGAAATTCATCCAATTTATAGACAAATTGGAGAAAAGATCAGATTAGAATGAGGAGATTTTAATGGAAATTTCAAATCAAGAATGACAATTATGACACATTATGACAAATTGACACTTTCTATGCAAGATTGATTGATTGTCAATTATGACAAATTACTATGTCAAAATTGATTGATTGTCAATTATGACAAATTACGACAAATTCGGTATGTCATTCCCATGAAATTAGGAGAAATATAGGAGAAAATTGAAATTTAGATGAATTAGAAATTAGGAAATTAGAAAATGAGGAAATTAGGAATTAGAAAAATTAGAAAATGAGGAAATTAGGAATTAAGTGAATTAATTAACAATTTTTCATTTATTAATTTAATTCACAAAAGAGGGAGGAATTAATTAGCCAATTAAATGAACATTTAATTGCGATGAGAAGACTTAGGATAAATAAACTATTTAACCTAGAGGGAGAAATGACAAACAAGGTTAAATGAATAAATCATGAAACCCTAGAAGATGAATTAGAAATGCAAGGACGACAATTAGGTCTTGACAAAAGATAATTGATGCAGGGTCGATTTGATCATGATTCAGACTGACAAAGGACCAATGTTGATAAATGATTAAAATTGGTTCACAAATTGACCAAGATTGACAAAGAGACCAAATTGATAAGCACCAATTGACATGATTGAAGAGGACAAGGATCGATGACGAATCGATCGCAAAATGACAAAATTGGTAAGGACAAGGATCGACTAAAATCATGACTAAAGATTGTTATCGACAAGACCAAATTCGAAAGTGAGACAAATGAAGAATGCAGAAGAAAGAATCGATGCTCACAAATGATAAAGACCAAGTGCGTAACATAGGAGAAATATTAATGCGACGCAAAACCCTAAAATAAGGCAATGCGCCAATGTTAAAGTATGACTTCGCAAGCGTTGACCGTTTTTAGACGTCTACATTTTGCCCCTCTTTTAGACAATGCGATTTTAAGTGTTGTTTCAAAGAACAATAATGAAAATGCCCCAGACAATGACAATGACATATGCATGCCCTCTCGAGGAATTGGCCGAAAATATTCAGAAAAGAGGCCAATTGATTGATAATAATGATAGAACATGATAGGAGCAAACAGACTGACAATCAGAGACCGGATGCACGAAGGACAAGCAATTGAAGGTACAAAAGACCACGGCCAGCACAAGATGGAGAGCATGCACGTCCATCTATGGACTGACAAAGATCTATAAATGAGACAAAGAGAGTGAAAAGTGCTCATTTGCACTAGCCAAAGAGGAGGATTTGTTGCTCTGGAAAAGGATACTTGCAGAGAGATGGCAAACATTCCAATGGAAGATCACCTCGAGGAACGTGTACACACCTACAAATGACCAGACAATGCGGGAGCAGCGGTATGTATCTCAAAAACCCAGATTGTCAATTTCATGAATTTGACTTGCTTGAGGGACATTGCGGGGCCCATAGGGAATGCAGAAAGTGACTTCTGCACCTATGTGAGCGCATCCTGTGCTTGTGTAGGGTACACAAGCACAAGTTGATGCAACACAGGCGCAGGATACAGCACACAGGCACAATTGTGCCCTGGGAACTCAATTTTGGTCAAAACAGCATGCGAATGATCCGAAAAGGGGGGATAAGGGTAGGATAGGTCAAAATAGATTAGAAACACCCTGATTTGGACATGAAACAAGGAAATGCAGCAAATAGGAGCAAACCCTAAAATTGACAAAATGTGTCCCAATTGTGATGCAGAGTCGACAGTATCCATTGATCACGCGGGAGAACCGACCTGACTGCTTCATGTTACGACATAGACTCAGGAGCACGGACAAAGATACATTAGCAGGACTTGGAATAAACTACATCACATTCATGCCCGAGATTAGGGCAAACATAGGACTGCTAGACACTGGGGGCAAAATCATAAAAATTGAAAAATGTCCTGAAATAATCATAAAAATTGAAAAACGTCCTGAAATATTCCAAAAAAATCAAATAATGTCCTGAAGAAATCATACAAAATTGCGAAACGTCCTGAAATAAATCCAAAAAAACTGCAAAACGTCCTGAAATAATCCAAAAAAATTGAAAAATGTCCTGAAATAATCCAAAAAAATCATATAAAGTCCTGAAAAAAAATGAACACAAAAAAATTGTAAAAACTTGAAAAATGTCCTGAAATAATCATAAAAATTGAAAAACGTCCTGAAATATTCCAAAAAAATCAAATAATGTCTTGAAGAAATCATAAAAAATTGCAAAACGTCCTGAAATAAATCTAAAAAAATTGCAAAACATCCTGAAATAATCCAAAAAAATTGAAAAATGTCCTGAAATAATCCAAAAAAATCATATAAAGTCCTGAAAAAAAAATGAACACAAAAAAATTGTCAAAAACAGCACACAAATGATCCGAAAAGGGGGGATAAGGGTAGGATAGGTCAAAATAGATTAGAAACACCCTGATTTGGACATGAAACAAGGAAATGCAGCCCGTAGGAGCAAACCCTAAAACTGACAAAATGTGCCCCAATTGTGATGGAGAGTCGACAGTATCCATTGATCACGCGGGAGAACCGACCTGACTGCTTCATGTTACGACATAGACTCAGGAGCATAGACAGAGATACATTAGCAGGACTTGGAATATACTACATCACATTCATGCCCAAGATTAGGGCAAACATAGGACTGCTTACCGCATTGGCAGAGCGATGGCATTCAGAGACCTCCTCATTCCATCTGGCGACTGGAGAGGCGACTGTGACACTAGAGGATGTATGGCGTATCCTCTGCATTCCGATTCATGGAGAGATGATAGAGTATGACCTAGTGACCAGGAGAGATGCTTTGTGTAGATTATTTGAGTGCGATGCAGATGATCTGGATATCGTAGAGAGGGAGATTGGCTGGGAGACCATGGCATCAGAGTATGATAGACGATATGTGGTGATAGTCATGGTTATAGCATGCTACTAGCAGGGGACGGATGAGGACATGGATTCCCTATTGGGTGGGGAAGAGTGCTAGAGCGGATGGTGACAGAGGGGACGGTGTACGCATGGGGACCATGTGTGCTTGCTATGCTATATTTTCAGCTGCATCAGATAGCATATCAAGGAGTGAAGACATTGAGCTGTGGAGTCACACTGTTACAGGTATGGGCATTTGAGCACATAGCCATATGTTGACTGATTGCAGAGAGATAGGTAGTACCACATCGACCATATGTGTACTGCTATGGGGGAGCACTGAGACAGGGTCCTTTCGGATACATATTGTACTGACGACATGAGCTAGACAAATTGAGAGAGTTCACATGGAGGCCATATCTTGATTGCCCTAGATGGTCAGATGACAGTGATGAGCTATTATATTGCAGACCGGAGAGATACCTAATTGGGTGACTAGTGAATCACTAGAGAGTGATTGAGATGTACCTGCCAGAGAGAGTCAGACAATAGTTTGGAGAGAGGCAGGATGTACCTAGAGGGACTGCACACTTTGCCTGATCTCACAGAGAGACAAGTCAGTGGGGAAGGATGATTCAGCCACACATAGCATATGCTGACTTCACATAGCTATAACAGAGATAGTGGGATTGGAGATTAGATGTGGTGGACACCAGGACGACAGAGGAGTATGAGCGATGGTTTGCATGATGGCGGCCAGTGCCATTGATAGATCCTGACATTCCAGTACCTAGGAGATAGGAGGACTTCCCACTCACTGAAGAGGAGGAGGGAGATGATGAGGATGAGGAGGATGAGGATGGTGATGAGGATGAGGGGGATGACAAGGATAGAAATGATGAGGGGGATGATGATTATGAGCCAGATTTAGCCGATCAGGAGTCATTGCAGGATATACCCATAGAGCTAGAGACAGCTAGGATAGAGGAGATGGAGATGTGCAGGGCGACCATAGCGAGTCAGCATGATCATATTGCGACATTAGAGAGATAGAATGCCATCTTGAGGACAAAGTAGGATCAATTCAGAGTAGAGATAGCCAGACTTATAGTGGCTCAAGATACAGCAATAGCCCAGGCACAATGAGAAGAACAGAGAGTCACTGAGTATATTGGGTCGATTAGGGATGCCAGTGCACGTGAGATGGCACAGATGTTGGTAGAGATTGGAGAGGAGATATGCCATTGGAGGACACTCTATGAGAGTGCAGTTCCACCAAAGCAGAAAGCATCATCATATTAAGCATGATCAAGGACAAAGAGCAGGCCATGTTCTCAGAGGTTAGTGAGCAGCATGGGGGTGAGTGGACCTATCTGACCACCACAGCCAGGACCTGGGGCAGGAGGGACATCATCCTTGAGACATGGCAGGGATGAGGAGGATAGAGGGAGCACCTAGTGATAGAGGCACGTACTCCTTATGACAGACAGTTGACATTATGTAGTGTGACATTATGTAGTCAGCCTACGAGCCATACTGAGGACAAATAGTCCAATTTTGTACTCCGATATTATTTGGATATATGATATGATATGCATCGATATGATGGGATGCAATGTGTTATGACTTATAGTTATTTTCCATGTATGGATGGCGTATGTACTATTGATGTACCATTGTGGAACATGTATGGATATATTTTATTTATTTTTTATGTTTTTGATGCATTTATAATATGAAATGAATAAAATGCTTCATGTGATGCTTGATGTGATGTTTGATATAATGCAAATGTACTAACCAATGAATGCAGGATGTAGCATATGTGTTTGGGGAAATTAGAGCACTAGACCAAACTGACTATCCGAACTGACGGACAAAATGTTAGTAAGAAGAAATGAGACAGAGGACCGTCAGAGACGAAGAAAAACTTGCTTTCAGTAATGCACTTTGTAGGTGAGAACCTTTATTTAATGTAGCAAAACGGACGCATAGCATCATGGCATTGAAGGCCAGAGCTGAAACGCAACCCTTTTTGCAAAAGACAGACACATCACACATAAGGAATGAGTGAAATATCCTAGGGTGCATACATCAAGGTTCGAGGTATGTGCAGCGTTCACAAAGCGAACGTACTTATCACAGACACCCAATGATATAGTTGCCCCTAGTTGTAACAAACATTCCACAAACAACAATCACAACAAAAAAAAGAAAGGGGACCATGAACCATCTCGATCACTCTAAATCACTCAGTGACATCATTGAGCAACATAGGAACATGATCGAAGCCAAAGATAAATCAATAAAAAGATAAGACTCGCTAATTCCAACAAGTCAAACAAACATCTTGATCTTCATTGTCAAAAGTTGAAAGTGTTGATAGGACGATCACGTTGTCTGGTTTCAGGACATGCGGTACCCCGTCTAAGACAGGACACAGTCTGGTTTCGAGCATACCACACCCTATATAAGACTCATGATAATGTGCCAAGGACCAATGATATTGATGTGGATCGATTGATATGACAATTTTGATCAGTTTGAATGTCTGGTTTGATTGAAAAAGTTCATCTGTTTATGCATGATTTCATTAAAGCATAGTGTGTGATTGCGTGTCATTGGAGGGATGCTCAGCGATCTGTCTTATGCATCAAGAGGATATTTTTATTGCAAAATGCTTGTTTTTGGATTTTAATGTTTTTGAATTTTTTTTTTTTTTGTTCGTTTTTCAAGTTTTTACAATTTTTTTGTGTTCATTTTTTTTTCAGGACTTTATATGATTTTTTTGGATTATTTCAGGACATTTTTCAATTTTTTTGGATTATTTCAGGACGTTTTGCAATTTTTTTGGATTTATTTCAAGATGTTTTGCAATTTTTTATGATTTCTTCAGGACATTATTTGATTTTTTTGGAATATTTCAGGACGTTTTTCAATTTTTATGATTATTTCAGGACATTTTTCAATTTTTATGATTTTGCCCCCAGTGTCTAGCAAGGCAAGGAATATGACAGGTGATTAAATAGGCTTTCTGAAATGTTGGTGGATAGAGGGAAGACAAAGGCCTTTTATTATGGAGACAATATAGATGCAATTTCCAAGGGCTATTACGTGATGGGACAAGAGACCGGATAGGACAATGTAAAGCAGTGACATGGCATGAGGGACATGTCAAGAGGTTTTTGAAACCATGTTTAAATTTTTGCGTCCTTATGTCAGATCAAGATCAAGGAATGAAAAAGAGTGTATGGATAGTGATAAGATATGGATAGGATAAGCAAGACCAAGAATGGATAAGGGACGTGGAATGAAGGTCGGGATAGGATATGGGATAGTGGCAGAAAGTTGCAATAAGCTAGGGAATATGGATGAAAGGTTATAATAAGCAAATGGATAAAGACCAAAAGCTATGATGGACTAAAAGCTGCAAACAAGATGCATGATGCTCATCATGATCCTCAGCCTTGTCAAGATCAAAGGTGGAAAGGGAAACTGGACATGAGGGACAATAGAATAATGGAGGGTAATGACAAGGGTTCAATAGGATAATGAAGGGCAATAGGATATGAAGGAGGAGACCTACCCCCAAGTGCGGTATGCAAGAAGCTCATAGATTACGTATGACACCTATTTGCTAGGTTTTCATCACAGTACTTGCCCAAGGCACCTGTTTGCCAGGTTTTCACCAGTGGATGAATTATTTTTGCTTTACTTTTTTCTTTTGTCTTTTTTTTTTTCTCACTTTTTTTTTCAGTTTTTTTTTTTGTATTTTGACTTTTTCAATAGAAGATGGACACATGATAGGGGATGAAAGAAGGACTCAAACATCTTTTTGTTTGGATAGTAGCCTTGAAAAAAATGGACCATGACCTTTAAAAGCATGCTCAAAGACGTTGGTAGGATAAGGACATGGAAAATAAGATAAAACTAAGGCGAGGATTTATGCAAAGGATGGGATCAAAGGGATCGAAGGATGGAAAATATGCATTGGATAATGGATAGGGTATTGGAAGAATTAGGCTTGAGCGGATGGAAATGAAGGCAAGATCAACATTGGCACACACCTTGATGGGTGGTGGATTGATGGAGGAAAAATGGATCTCAAATTGTGAGATTTGGATGGAGGAATAGCTTGGGATTTTGGGACATAAGGGCCCAAAATGGATGAAGAAGGTGATGGAGGAACAAATTTGAGAGGGTTGGATGGAGGAATAGCAACTTTGGATGCCAAGTTGGATGTTTCTTTAGGCTTTTTTGCTTCAAGGAGCCGCTTAGGGATCCACATGGTTTTTGATTTTTCATGCTTTTGTGGTTCCTTGGAGTGCATTGCTTGCACAGGGGATTTAGGAAACCATATATATTTTGACTTTGCTTTATTTTGCTCAGTGGGCCTTTGTGGCCTTTTGGATATATATTTTTCTTTATAGATCATATTGTTCTTTGTTTTGACATGTCGATTATATTGGACATGTTGATCCTTGAATACATGTGGATTGCTAGACTTATGACGTTTATACTTGGCATCCAATTTACTTGGAGGGGGAAAGGAATGCATGGATGGATATGAATGAAATGGACTTCTTTTTGATTGATGAAATTTACTCAAGGATGTGTGCCTTTGTTGACCTTGCATAGAGGACTAAGGGATATAAGGACCTAAGATGGATGGAAAGTATGATGGGGAAGGTGTATGTTTTGATTTTGATGGAGGGATACCAACGTCTTGAGAGTGAGTTGTGTAGACATGACCCTTAAGATCTTCTTTGATATGGAGGGATTCTTGCTTATGGAGATCTACTCCTTTGCCTTTATGAATATCTTGACTTGTAGGATACTCTTTTCTTTGGGAAGAAGACGCGAGTCCATTATGAGGTGGATATGATATGAGAGAAATAATGAGATCTTGAAGTGGATCGGATTGTACCATAGTGGAAGAACCCATTATGCATGTTGAGGGTTCATGAACATATTGCACTGACACGTTAGAATCATGAGGGGTATCAGGATCACTAGGGGGACTAGGATCACGAGGGAGACTAGGATTGTGTAGTGGACATGGGTCAATGACTGGTTCTTCAAGAGATGGAATGGGAGAAATAATGGGATCATCAAAAGAAATGAGACCTTGGAGTGTATATGGAGCATTAAGACAAGCAGATGGAGGAACAAAAGGATCTTGTGGAGGATTTAAAGGAATAATTTGATCTTGACAAGGAGGAAGATCATTGGAATCCTCTTTAACGTTGCTTTGCTCTGGACTTTTAATGGGATCATCGGAAAGGATGGAAGGGATATCTTGATCTTTCTTAGGAAGTGGAATGTCAATGGGATTTGAATGGACATTTTTTTCATGAAATGGAAGGGGATCGTTTGGGATTGGATGGACCGGGATATCTTGATCTTGCTCGGAGAATGGAGTGTCAATAGGACTTTGGATGGGATGGACAAGAATAGGGGAATCATCGTGAGCATTTGGGAACATGGGGTCCTAGTCAACAATTGGATGGGATGATAAGGTTTCGAGATCTTGATCTTGATTTTTTTTAAGACACGTTTCTTCATGCTCTAAATTATCCTCTTGACATGGGGTTGAACTTTGGATATGCATGGGGGATTCTGACAAGGGATCAATGTTTTGGCATGAGGGAAATGCACTTTGAAGATTTGTGATGGATTCTGGCAAGGAATCAATGCTTGAACATGAGGAAGAGGGACTTCGAATGGGGTCCTCTAAAATAGGTAATGGCAATAAAGTGCATGGTTGCATTGGGTCTTGTATTTCTGAAACATGACAAGGATGTGCATCATGAATTGGATTATCTTGGCAATCAATTATGGATAGCCCTTGGGTAATTGCATCCTTGGGTGTATTGTTTGATGAGGACAATGTGGAAGGTTCTTGTGAAACTTCTAAACGTGTAGGGATAGATGCCACTGGAGAGTCAATTTGTTTGTGGGGGGATGAGGCATTGCTAGACATAAGTGTATTATCTTGATCTTCCTCAAAGAACTCACTTGGTAGTTTCCTTAAGATCATTGCAATAAAGCCACCTTTCTTTCGAGGTTTTGACATAGTTGTATCTGGAATTTGAACTTGTTTGGCAAGGAGTTGGTTCTGATCTGATGTCATGTTTTGATATTGGACTTGGTTCAATTGTTCTTGGTGTGTGCTGCAACCTTTTTTTTTGAATGTTTGGTTGTGGTTGTTGACATTGATATTCCACCATTGGTTGAACCATTAGTGGACATTGTATAGTTGGTTGGACATATTGTTGAAATTGGACCATTGGTTGTATTGGTTGTATATGTTGAACAATTGGTTGTGTCTGTTGGATATGTTGTTGATTCAAGATTTGATTGAATGAAATTTGACCAAATGAAATTTGATTTGGGACTTGATTGAAATTTGTGCTTGTTTTTTGAAATTGTTTCATCATCTCTATTTGAGAGATGAGAGCTGGTATGTCTGATCGTTTGATAAGAACTTTTACATCAATTGGCTCAATCTTTGGATTTTGACCTGGAAACTTTTTAAACATTTTGGACATTTTTGATCTATTCTTCTCAATATTTTTCACTCTTTGTTCCAATATCTCCTCTTCTTGAGCTAGTTTCTCGTCTAGTTTTTGTATTTGGAGACTTGTTTCATCATAAAAAGTTTGATTGATATTGCCTTGTTGTTGGGTCAGATATAATTGTGATTGCCTTGGATTAAAATTTGATTGCATTGTCGGTTGATATGTCAAACTTTGTTGCATCATTGGTGCTTGGAACCTTGTTTCAATAGACATGTCACTATGCAATGCAATATTTTTTTGGAATTTTTCAAGGATGATGTATGATATGCAACTAAATGCAAACTAAATAGATGAAAATGCAATCTATGGCAAGAGTGCAACCTATTTTTTTGGTGTTTTTCAAGATTTTGACAAACTTTTTGGAATGCAAATCTAAAAAAGAGACCCTTAGGAAATTGAAATGATGTCTAGACCTCAAAGGACAAAAGGACCAAGTGACAAAGGACAAAATGATAATGTCTCCCCTATATGCCTGGATACTAAGCTAGGTTTGATGAAATGACATTGATGACAAAAGACAAAAGTTTGATAAGGTCTAGACTTCCTAACAATGACTTAGGGTTTATTCAAAGATTTGGATTACTCAAGTATCACAAAACCTAGTTTTGACACTATATGCAAAGGGACAATTACTATGCAAATGACCCTAATATGATATGATAATGACCTAAGCTTAATGAAGAAACCTAGGGTATGCAAATGCAAATGTATGACAATGTCAACCTAAGTTTGAATTATGAAATGGTATTACTCTAATGCAAGAGGACACATGCAAAATGGATGACCCTTATTGATATGCAAAGGAGTATGACCTAGGTGAAACTTAACCTTGGTAATTGACAATGAATTTGCAAAATGCAAACCTAGGATGAACCTAAATCTAAGTGACATGAATGTTGAGACAAGATTTTGAAAAATGTTTGACAACCATGTTTGAAGGTGTTTTGAAGTTTGTTGAATGAAATAACTCTTGGGTTTAACCATGTTTTGAATCAATTTGTCTTGTTTTTGAAATGAAACACAACTCAACTTTTGATAAGTAAAGAAGACAAGATATTTTAACTTAGACTCAAGACAATCATGCGCATTCACACATTTCTTATGGTAGGCAAGGACAGTAGGTACTTGAGAGGTAGACTCATTATGAGATTCAAGGAGAATACATAGATGCTTGACCCCATGGGCTCCCCTCCACGGCACTCACTTCTCAGGGCAGCCAAGCATCAGTCCCCATGGAAATCTCCCCATGGTGAACTTAGTATATCTTCCAAGTATCCGAACTTGTCCTTCTCAAGCAACTAGAAGGATTTTTGGCCTCAAAATACAAGGTGTTTAGTAAGGATTTCTATTAAGTGTTACTCCTTGGTGTCATGCAAGCGTGATTGAGACATTAAGCCCACCAAGATACCAAACAAATGTAGTCACGAAAGCATAATTTAGACCATGAGGTCATACTTAGATGTTGATATGAGAAAGAGTTCAAGGGTCATCACTTCCCAAGTAACTACAATTCCCACGTAACCCTTCCTTCAAAGCTTTCGCCCATCAGGTATTTATTTATAGTGAGTTAGAATGCCAGTGTCCTCTGTCTGTGCTCACTTTGGTTCATTCCCTTCTCATGATTATCACTTGCTTGCAAAAGAAAGCAAATGGTCGGGAAGGCAGGCCCTCTAAAGGTAACAGACAATCCGAGCCCTGAGAATGGTATCGAAGATCTGGATTTCTGATCACCCTAAGAAGGATGAGAGCATACTCTCCTACTCCAATGTCAAACTCAACAATCAAAGCAAACACATGTTCATTCCATCCTATTTAGAAATCATACTAGGTGCCTAATTATGAATTACAAACACAAAGTTTAGTTGGAGTACAAGGCAACCTGCAAAATCACCAAGTTAAAAGTTTGTTTTGTTTGATCTTTGACTAGCGAACCTGCATAAAATTCATTAGTAGTTTCATTTTTGTCTTTGCCATGTGTAATGCCAAGGTGCTGCACAAAGAATCAGTACCAAAGAAAAAGCAAAATGCAGAAACAGAATGCAAAACAAAGTAATTTGCAATTAAAAACACTCCTTTTTTACCTCTGTTTTTGGCCTTACACAAGTGCAGAATGTCTTACACAGGCGCAGATTTCAGTGACATAGGTGCAGAATGTAGTAACATAGGCACAAATCCCTTTGACATAGGCGCAGAAGTCCTTGACCCAGGCGCAGATCACTTGACACAGGCGCAGATTGCTCCTACACAGGCGCAGAAGTGCTCAGAAAACCCTGAATTACCCTGTTTCTTGGGTTTTTCACCTGCAAATCATCTCAAAAGCACTCAAAAGCATGGTTAGGGGGTTAGTTCACATCGGGTTCACCAATTAATGTAGATTAGGAATTTGGAAATCATCAAAGCAAATCAATATTATTCTAGTTCAATCACAAAAACTCAATTGCAATGACCAATCCTAATTACATTCAATGAAAACTAAGAAAACCAAATGCAGATGTCTCCTTCATGTGGCTCCATTGTCCTTCTTTCTCCTTCAAATAGCTTTGTTTTGTGGATCTCACCTTCAAGTGCATGAGTATAATGTGAAAGCAAGACGACAGCATAAGGGTACTAGAAGCGTGATTGATTCGACCAGGGACTTTGATTGAAGAAATTCATCCAATTTATAGACAAATTGGAGAAAAGATCAGATTAGAATGAGGAGATTCGAATGGAAATTTCAAATCAAGAATGATAATTATGATACATTATGACAAATTGACACTTTCTATGCAAGATTTATTGATTGTCAATTATGACAACTTACTATGTCAAAATTGATTGATTGTCAGTTATGACAAATTATGACAAATTTGTTATATCATTCCCATGAAATTAGGAGAAATATAGGAGAAAATTGAAATTCAGATGAATTAGAAATTAGGAAATTAGAAAATGAGGAAATTAGGAATTAGGAAAATTAGAAAATTAGGAAATTAGGAATTAAGTGAATTAATTAACAATTTTTCATTTATTAATTTAATTCACAAAAGAGGGAGGAATTAATTAGCCAATTAAATGAACATTTAATTGCGATGAGAAGACTTAGGATAAATAAACTATTTAATCTAGAGGGAGAAATGACAAACAAGGTTAAATGAATAAATCATGAAACCCTAGAAGATGAATTAGAAATGCAAGGACAACAATTAGGTCTTGACAAAAGATAATTGATGTAGGGTCGATTTGATCATGATTCAGACTGACAAAGGACCAATGTTGATAAATGATTAAAATTGGTTCACAAATTGACCAAGATTGACAAAGAGACCAAATTGATAAGCACCAATTGAGATGATTGAAGAGGACAAGGATCGATGACGAATCGATCGCAAAATGACAAAATTGGCAAGGACAAGGATCGACCAAAATCATGACTGAAGATTGTTATCGACAAGACCAAATTCGAAAGTGAGACAAATGAAGAATGCAGAAGAAAGACTCGATGCTCGTAAATGATAAAGACCAAGTGCATAACATAGGAGAAATGTTAATGCGACGCAAAACCCTAAAATAAGGCAATGTGCCAATGTTAAAGTATGACTCCGCAAGCGTTGACCGTTTTTAGACGTCTACAATTAGTATAGATTTCTTATTTATTTTTTCAAATCTCGAGCCATATCCGAAGGTTTTCTTACTAGATTTTTCCTCCGGTATGCTCCTTGAACCAGTTTTTGTAATCTCCATTATATAATAAAATATATTATGGTGGTTCGCAACCTTTGCCCGAAAAAAAATAAAAATAATAATTAACATTAAAAAATGGTTTAAATGATTAAATGATAATAGAATTGAAATAGAATAATTAGTAAGATTATGAGGAAATATGAATTAGAAGAATAGGATTAATTAAATTAATTAAAGAATTAAAGAATTATTTAATTAATTAGAAGAAGAATTAGTACATGATTAATGAGACATTTTTAGGTGTCTACACAATGTATGGATGAAAGTGAGATTAGGTCTTAGTTTACCCAATCAATTTTTCACCATCGCATTTTGGTGAACCCAATTTGTCCTATGCTTACTTCTAATTTTCATCTTAGATCTTATTTGTATGTACTTAAACATTCATTTTCTAATAATTTATTAAAACATATAGATTATGCACTTCCATTAATTGTATTGTCTAGTTCATATACTTGCACTTAGTTAATCACATAATTGCTTCATTGTTTAGACATTCAGTTTACTATAAAAAAATGCATTGTTTCTTTCATCATAATAGTTTCTTAGATCTTGTTCTAACATTTTACCCCCTTCCTGATGATCCTACTAAGGACATTTTAAGGCAAGAGATTGATTTCAATAACACCTTTATTAATGTTCTCCCTTATAATGATTAAGCATTAATAAATAGTGTTATTCCCTCTACCAAAATTGTCCCTACTCATGAGGTCACCATTGTGAAAGGAGATATTTATAAGACTTGTCTCAATGATCTCCCTATGTGGGATGAATGATTAGATGATGATGTTGATTATTCTCTTAATTTGTTTCTCTCAAATGAAATTACCTTGGTGAAAGAAGATGATATTATGGTATGGTAAAAGAGTGTGATATGATTGACAATTCCTTTAATAACACCTTGCCTACCCAAATTGGCTCTACTCATGAGGATACCCTAGTTCAAGAAGAGATTATTAATATTTATTTTAAAGATATCCCTCTCAAGGATGAAGCTTTGAAGACTAATGTTGATCCTTGTCCTAGAGTGTAGCTTCCCAATGGGGATCCTTTGGTGATAGAGGATGATATCATGGCTACCTTTTCAAGTGAAACTTTACCTTCTTTAAACAACATTCACTCTAGGGATGAAGCATTATTGATTTGTGCTAGTCCCTCTCCCAAAATTGATCTTATTCATGATACCATTTTAATGCAAGAAGAGACTATCAACACTTCTTTCAATAATCGCCCTCATATGAATGATGTCGATCCTTCTCCTAAAATGTACATCCTTTGTAAGGATACTTTGGAACAAGAGAACGGTCTTAGGTTTCAAGGGTTTAATATCATTAATACCCCCCTCTATGAGGATTTACCTTTCATTCAATCTGAAGAAAAACCTATTCATGAAGAAGTGTTTAAGGTTGATAATCCTCTTTGTAAACCACTTGCTGATTTTAGCTCTAATAGACCTTCCTCACATGTTCCCAAACCATCTTAAATCAATAGATACAGGTGAATGACTATAAAACACCTAATAAACCTCTCTTCATAGTTCAAGGTGCTAGTCCTCCTCAAAATCCTCAACCTCTCAAAAAACCTCTCTTAGTGGTTCAAGGTGGTTATAGTAATGATTCCTTTTTCACTCCTAACAAACCAGTTATTACTGTGCAATGGAGTTATCCCTCTAAGAGTCCTGACGAGTATGATAATATATTAGCTGAGAGATAAAATTTAGTTGCCTACACATATAATACATGAAACAATAGGCAACCTAATCCTCATTTGGCTATCCCTTCTTCACTTCCTACTTCTCAACATATTCTTCCTTCAGGACCTCATATATCATAGACTCTTGGAAAAGAGTGTGATCTTATTGAACAACTTAAAGCTACTCCCGCTAAGATATCCCTTTGGGATTTGATTCAAACTTCATCCACACATCATGGAATGTTACAAGATGCTTCCTTCCTATACTGACACCTAATAATATGGCTTCTTTGATTGATCTTATAAAAGAATCTAAAGCTCAAATTATGTTCACATAAGATGAGTTACCCTCTCATGAGATCCAACATCAATATGATCCTCTTATGATTTTTGTTCTTATTAATGGTAATGCTATAAGAAGAACCTTAGTGGACAATGGATTTGGCCTTAATATTTGTAGCATTGATTTATTGCATAAGATTAAAGTAGATCCTTCTCTTATTCAACCTGATTCTCTTGCTATTTGTGGCTTTGACAATATTGCTAAACAATCCTTAGGTACTATAATCTTGCCTATTAGAGTATGACCTATTATTTCACCTATGTCTATTCATGTCATGCCTGATAAACTTACTTACAATATTCTCTTAGGACGACCTTCGATTTATAGTATGCAAGTTGTCCCTTCTACACTTCATCATAGCATTAAATTCATTTACAACAATAAGATGTATACTTTGTTTGTTGATACCAATTTGCAAGATTGTTTGCAAACTTCATGTTATAAATATTCTTCAACTTCTTCTAATTCCTCTTTAAGTGCTCCTACTTCTTCAAGCACTCCTACTTCTTCAAGTAGTCCTGATTCTTCTTCAACTCAAACCGAATCACCATCTTCTCCTAAAGATACTTCTTCACCAAAAGAATTGCTAGTAGGTGATGATTGGGGGTCTTTAAAATTTATACCTTCTTTTATAGGAGAATATAAAGCCCCCCTAGAAAGCCTAATATAGAAAAGGAGACTGATGTGGATGAATCTAAAAAGCAACCCACTTTGTCTAAACAAGTAAATAACAATTTTATAGCTACTTCTAATTCAAATAATTCTTCAAAATATTTTTCTAAATCATGTAATAATGACATTGAGACCTATGAGGCCCCTCCATCTCTTTCCAATCTGGCATCCCTTTATGGTCCTGGTTTTCACGTCCTAGCTAAGAGTAGATATAATGGCAATGGTTGTGATGCAAATGAACAAGGGATTGGAGTTCCTTTATAAAACAACGTATGTGAAGCTTCATTTGGACTTGGATATAATCCTTTAAAGCCCACCAAAGCATCTAAAAGACCATCTCTCAATGTGAATGCTATATTTAGTAGTGATGATTACTTCATTTCAATTAGATCATCCTCTATAACTCTCAACACTCATCCCACTCATAAGAAAATTATGATGATTGACAAGTCTCTTTATAAATCTCCCCAAGAGATTGGCAATCCCATTTATGAGTGTGAGATTTTGCCAAGATCAAGAGGCAATGGAAAGCACAAATAAGAGAGAAAAAATATATGATAGAAATAAACTGTATTCTATCAAGATGAAAAATACTAATCAACTGGATCATCAATAATTGTTGTTTATACAATGAATATGAACCTTCTTATATAGGCAAGGCTATATGGATATGTGAGCACACTAACATGACATGTGGCTCAATAAGAAACAAGGGTAGGTAGGAAATAGGTGTGGGTAGGTAGGAGAAACAATATAATAGTCCACATGAGGTGGATCACCCACTGAATGTGGAGTGTAACAACAAGATCAACACCATAAAAGGTGGAAATTCTCCTACACACACTATCCCAATGTGGCACAAACACCCAAGTGTCTCATACCCAAACTACTATGAAATGAATTTCCTAAGTAAACTTAAGTAAGGTGTAATAATATCCAAGATGAATAATTATTTACACCAACACCCCCCCTTAAGTGCAACTTAGGGGAATGCACTAAAGTCTGCAATGCAAGTAAGCAATGCAAGATAGGTCCCGGCTACTAGGCCATGTTAGGAACCCATGTACAAATGAAAATACATGCAAACCAATGCAATGAAATCTCTCACAAAGTGGGGAAAGAGAGAAAACCCCAATGGGAAAAAACCCTCCCCCAAAAGAGAGATAAAAACTAGATACAAAGAACTCTCATAGAAGTATGTGAAGGACAAAACCCCATGAGAGGAAAAAGTCCCCCCCCATATGAGAGAAGAAGAAGAGAGACTAGGAAGCCCCCCCCTCAATCTGGAATCTACACCAATGATAGAAGCTCGAAGATGAATGAAGAAACTGCTCCATGAACATCGAACCACGTTCCTCCCCTTAGGAAGAAACAAAACCAAAGGTGTATCCAAAAAGTCTCCCCAACCATGAAGGGAAGATGAACCAAAAATACTCATGGTGAAAGGAATCTCTGAAAACTGCTCAAGTGTCCCCATGTCGATGTTGAAAGGTACCCCCTCCAAAGGTGGTAAATTGTGCCACACTACTGAAAAAGGCACTCCAAGATCTAGTGGAGATGAATGTAGAATAATATCCAAAGACTCATATGTCTCCTCAAAAGATAAAGAGACCTCCTCAAAGTGTTGTACAAAAGTATCCACAATCATGTCAACCTCTAAAGATTGATCATGTAGAGAATGCACAAGAGGGTCAGAGTTATCCCTCACAACAATCAAAGAAGGATCATATTCATCAAAGAGAAGATGAATGTCATGAATGGTGTCTCCCAAATCTACAATGTAGGAGTCAACAAACAAACTTGCAATGTCTGTCAAGTAGGCATCCCAATCAACTGAAGCTAGAAGACATGAAATATCCTATTGCACTGAATCATAAGAAGGCAAAACTATCGCACTAGCTGCATCATCAGGTGAAATACGTGGTGTGATATCAATAGAAGGAGATGAAATGCAAAGCTCAAGAATGGGGTCACATGAGAGAATCCCCAAGTTCAAATGCCCAAAGTTCTCCTCAAAATCTGAATCATCAACATAGGAAGGACCAACCTTATCAATAGGACCAAAATCTGAAAAAGAGTACAACCGAGATGCATGATCAACCACCCCAGTCGCAATGATAGCTCCACTCTCCAAGTCTGTAATGAGAACTAAATCAGGTGTGAACTCCACAGTTTTCCTAGTTGCCCCATGTGTGATTTGATAGATGGAAAGAAGATTATTTGTCAAGTGGGGTACACACAACACATCATTGAAGGAGTTATCCCCAATGGCAATAGATCCTTTCCCAATCACATCCATGTATGTATGATTGCCCATCAAAATCTGCGGCATGTGGCAAGGCTCAAATGTAGAAAACATAGACTGCAAAGATGCCATATGATGAGAAGCCCCTGAATCTAGAAGCCATCTCCCTGAATCATGAATTGTAGTAGCATAAAGCGCTTGTCCCTTTCCTTTATCTGTCCCAAAAGAGTGATCATTTCCTTTATCCTTGGAAGAAGAAGTCAATGTAGACATTCTAGAAGGTAGGTTGATTCTATTCTTCTCAACAAGATTCTTCAACTCATCAATATCCTTCTTATAACAATGATGTTCATCATGTTTTGACTCCTTGCAATATCCACAAAAAATATTGTCCTTATATGATTTCCTCTTAGGTGAGAATGGTGAATCACCTTGTTGTGGAGAGGAAGATTGTGCTCCATCTTGTTGTGGTTTAGACTTAGGTTGCTTTTGATTCTTACCTTTTCCTTGATTACTTTGATTCTCTTTGTTAGCCACCAAAGCTTATAACTTTGAAGATTTGAGAATCCCCATCATGGTCAACTTAGATTGCTCAAGTATCAACATCTCCATGAATGAATCAAATGAGGGAGAAGTGTATGAGGAACCTTGAGCTAACCTATGGGTGTGAAAGCTATATACAAAGGCTGCATACTCTGAAGGAAGCTTGTCCAACAAGTTATAAACCAATTGAGCATCCTTTTTGTCAATTCCACAATCCTTTAGCTTTTCTCTTAGCTCAGTTTCTTTTGTGACATAATCTTGGATTGTATCAAAATCCTTGGGATCCAAAGTTGTGAGTTCACTATCAAGCTTGTAGTCATTAATCTCATCAACTTGACCATACAATTTCTTAAAAATATCCCAAGCCTCTTTAATTGTTGTACACTTATCAATGTGAAAAATGAGGTCATCTGATACATACTTTCTAAGTGTTCCAAGTGCCATAGCATTCTTAATAAGCCATTCAATTTGAGCATTAGGATCAGCCTTAGGATCAGGTGGTGGTGTAATAGTTTCATTTACATAATGAATGAGTCCTTTTTCCATTAGTTTACTCCATGCCTTAATTTTCCATGATGCATAATTATGAGGAGTTAAAAGTGGAAATTTAGGAGAACCCATAGCACCAAAATGAAAAAACACAAGATAGAGAGAGGCACAATCACACATGACACCCCCCCCCCCCAAATACTCAATCAAGAAATCCCCCCAAAATGGTGATTTTGGCACTTTATATTTAGTGCATATACAATGGGCCACTTGAAAAAAAAGGCAAAGTGGACTTCTGATTTCAATTTACAACTTCTCAAAATGAGATCTAAGAGACTTCAACAAATACTGCTAGTGATGTAAACAGAGATCCAAGCAAAATGCAAGTACCAAATATGTCAAAAATGGCCAAATATAGAAAGTACAATTTCTACTTAAAATCACTACAAACAGATGGCAGATTATGAAAGTAAATGAAAAAATATGCACTTTAAAAAAAAACGGCACCTAAAAAGGAGTCCATATGAGCCCAAACGAAGCCTCCAAAGTTGTAAAAATCGGGATTTCCCGATTTCCGAAAACCCTGTATCCAAAAATTAGAAAAATTTTGCACCACTGTACAAATCACAAAATTCTACCTCAAAACAAAAAAAATTTCTCAAAAAAACGAGTTTGGATGAGTGAGATATCGCTATTTGAAAAATGCCTGCAAAATTATAATTTCTGGAAAATTTCCGCCGCAACGTCAAACTTCAAATGCCTCTAGATTTGGCCTCCAAAGTCTGATTTGGATGAAACAAAAGGCAAAACTGACTTTCTTGGACCTCCTAAATCCAATGGTAACCTCATATTTGACCCATCAAGCTTCAATAAAAACCTGCAATAGAAAATTCCAAAATACACAATACCAAATAGCATCAATTTCTCTCAATTAGCAAACCAATGACACTCTAATGGCTCTGATACTATGTGAGACATGGACCAGCTCTAATACCATGTGATATTTTTCCAAATCAAGAGGCAATGGAAAGCACAAATAAGAGAGACAAAATATATGATAGAAATAAATTGTATTCTATCAAGATGAAAAATACTAATCAACTGGATCATCAATCGTTGTTGTTTATACAATGAATATGAGCCTACTTATATAGGCAAGGCTATATGGATATGTGAGCACACAAACATGATATGTGGCTCAATAAGAAACAAGGGTAGGTAGGAAATAGGTGTGGGTAGGTAGGAGAAACAATATAATAGTCCACATGAGGTGGATCACCCACTGAATGTGGAGTGTAACAACAAGATCAACACCATAAAAGGTGGAAATTCTCCTACACACACTATCCCAATGTGGCACAAACACCCAAGTGTCTCATACCCAAACTACTAT
The DNA here is from genome assembly GCF_030272615.1 of Cryptomeria japonica. Classification (NCBI taxonomy): domain Eukaryota; kingdom Viridiplantae; phylum Streptophyta; class Pinopsida; order Cupressales; family Cupressaceae; genus Cryptomeria; species Cryptomeria japonica. Next base: position 558,826,208 of record NC_081414.1, on the reverse strand, counting down.
GAAATGAATTTCCTAAGTAAACTTAAGTAAGGTGTAATAATATCCAAGATGAATAATTATTTACACCAACAATGAGGCTTTTTCTTCTATTCATACCCTCTCTTATAGAAAGGAGACCCTAATGAATTATACTTGTCCCTCTCCTAAGATTTATGTAATGCATAATAAAATTTGTGTACAAGAGGAGCATGACTTAGAGGCTTATTCTTCTTCTAGTGACTACCCTGTTGATCAAGACATTTCAATATTTATCATCTTTTGCATGTTTTTTTGCTTATTGATTGTAGATCATTTAACATGTCGTATTCAAACCCTTCATCCAATATATCATATATTTAAATAACATTAGTGGCTATTAATTTGCTCTTTTCCATGTGATATCGTTAGCTTACCTATGGGGGGCTCATTGTCATTCATGATAGTACAATTTCATGTCCAATCATACTTTGAAAGCAACATAATAGCCTATTTTTGCACCATCTCTTGTCTCTATGGGGCCAAGACTGATTTCAAACATCTCTCCTTAAGATTTAAAAATTTCCCATTTGTGAAGCAGTGTTTGTTGGCGACAACATTGAAGGAAAACTAAGAGGGGGGGGTGAATCAGTTTTCACCGGATTAAAAAATTTAAGCTCAATCTCATATCTAAACAACTACAACAATAATAAAGATAAATGCAATAACAACACACATAAAACCATTATTTTGATGTGGAAAACTCGGTCAAGGAAAAAACCACGGTGGGAACCTACCCACACAGAGATGATACTCTACAGTAGTATGTGTAAATATTACAATGGGGAATGCACATGCATTTAGGAACACTTCCTAGAGCTCACTACTCAAAATAAAATTACCCAAATGGCTACAACCCTTAAGGAAGGTTCACTACCTTACAAAGATATTTGAACTACAATCTGGCAAAGATAAGCTGAAATAATAGAATCTTCTAATGCTTGATGACAATTCTAGTTAATCTCAATCGTCTTCCCTGCAATACTCTTTGCCCAATACACCACACTGATATATGAATTCTCTTATTCACACATACACCACTCTCTAATAATGCAAACTCAATATTCATACATCATCGAACCACTAATTACATAAATATTACACCTATTTCTACAAACCGTCAACCTTGACTACAAGGTCAGCCAAACCCTCAACACCTAATTACAAAATTACATCACATGATACATAAATCAACCACCAGACCAATACAATGTCATAGAAAACATAGCATGGACCCAAATCATCTCCTCGAACATGCAAAACCACCAGGAATCTCACCAAGATCAACTGCAACACGTTACACCACCAAAAATACTGCATAACACGAAGAATATCACTAGACACGTAAGATCTTCAAAAACATGCACAATGATCAATGCAAATCACCAAAACAAGGACATGATTAGAAAACACCAACAAGTACGTTAGAACCATCTGCAATAGCTACACCAACACCACTTAATCAAATCTTCATCGATCAACATGCTAACACTCAAGAACACTTATCAGTAGCAACTCCAACAAAAATATAACTTGTGAAGCATCAAATCATGAACCATTTTAAATGAAGATACACATGAACATCTCAAACATTCTCCCAAATCCACAACCAAAGATAAAAGCATACCAGAGCATAATGGATCAAACACCAGAACACTGCAACATTGATCACTAAAAATCAGTCTCTATACCGGAATCCTGAACTCAATCAAATCATCACTTAGCATCATGAAATAAATAAATAATGAAGTATCTCTAGATGATTCAGCATAGCAAACAAATAAACCAACCAGATCAACTCACTGCAATCACTGGATCACCAAATAGCTCTTTGCAATAGTAAAACATGGGAATATGTTGACATCAATGACAACAACATATCCTAGTAGTGGTAATATCCAACAGTGTCTTATGTAATGATCTCTTATTGATTGTGGAGGTATATTTCCTTATTAGGGACCTCCTTTCTCTTATTGGAACAAGTATCCCCAACGAGGATCTTAAGTACATATCCTTAATCAAGACCTCTTCCTTGGTGTTGGAAGTCTATAATCATTCATCAAATCCTTTTCTTCATTAACTGGTACCTTTTATAAGGAACCCTTCTATATTGTGGACGTTCTTATCCCTGATGAGGATCTTTGTCCTTCTTTTAGAAGTGTTTCTATTATAAATGGTCCATCTTTGATGTCCTTTCTGATGGTATGATGAAAGAATAAGTATCTGGTCAACTACTGAGAGGGGGGTGAATTAGTAGATAGAAAAACTGCTAATAAACTTCACCAATCAAAAATCAATCTCTCAAAGTAAACTTAGAACTAACAATATAATACCTCTGTCAAGATAAGAACTCATAAGATAAACCGGTTATCTGTTACAACAAATTAACAATAAACAACTTCTTCATATCTCAATGCTTCCAGTTATCATGACTTGTCAAAATAGTTAAGTAATTAAGTAAATCAACCATGAAAAAATAACCACAAAAACATTCACCAATTGACACAAATATTTTTTGACGTGGAAACCAAAGTAGGTAAAAACCACAGTGAGGTGAGACTCACAAGATAACTAACTGAACTCTTCTGAAGTTGGCCATGTTAGGAGCCTAGCTTGTTAAAGCTTTACAAAAAGTCATGTTAAGAACTGATCCTGTTAAGAATCACCCAGTTAAGGGATTGACTATAAATGCCTTGTTACAAGAAATACCCTGTAAGGATTAACCTCGGTAGAGGATTTAAAAATCCAATCTAATGGACCACCTTGTTAGAGGATTTGAATAGAACCAAGCTTGTTAGAGCTTACACGGTTAGGGGATTTCAATTTTGTTGTAATTATTAGAAAACAATAGGATTTTTTTGATATGTCTGAATAGTAGCACTACACTTGCTTGATCAAATCCATTTCATGCTCCTATTTGCCTTTACTCAAACTACAAATACACCATTCAGTTCGGCAACCACACACTCAACTGAGCTGTGTCTATCTCTTTGCCAACTCTATGAAACTAAACAACTTCATCAACCTCAAATACAAATCAATCAGGCCGGTAACACAACAAAAACCTAACTCTCATCGAGATTACAAACAAATTTGGTTCAAGTATGACCGTTGGATTACATAGCAATCTCTGCACATCAATCAAGAAAACCTTGATCTTTCCTTGATCACCACTTCGTTGAACTTAGTAACTCATCACACACTTTGCATTATGTGCAATACATTTGCTCATTCCCTAGACAAAAACTGTTACAACAACTCACCAAAATCTCTTGGAATTATCTTCATACAATAATCATGTGTGTCATCATCATTACCACTCATCATCAAATCATAAACCAATATAACCAATTCACCAATCTTAATCGGTTAGGGTTTACCGGTTACAACAATAGATAAGGTTTACACCGGTTACCAATTCACTCCATAAATTCTTCCTACTGGTTACAGTAACAATATCAACAATATCATTACCGGTTTAATTGACATCAATGACAACATAACATATCATTAATGCAAACTTCATGCAAATGCCAACACTTTCCTCTATGCTTGGGGGGAAAGGGTAATATTTAAATCTTCTATCTCTTTTTCTAATGATACACCCTTTCTTTGTTGAGTTTCATTTTCCATTTGATTTCATTTTTGCATAGAATATGTGTGTTCCTTGTTTAGGACCTATTCTCTATTTGAAATGATACATCTTTCATGGATAAATCTCTCCTTAGCTAAAGTGTGTAATCCTTCACTAAGAATCTTCTTTTCCTAAATATTGGAGGTGTGTATTCTTTGGTTCCTTCTTTTATTTTTAAATATATTATCTTTATCAAAGTTCCCCTTTATTCTCAAAGGTGAATGTCTTTGTATAATGATCTCTTCCTTCTTTCATCTATCAAAAAGATCCCTTTACACTCGTCACTATTTAAAATATAATTCTTTTTTTTCAAATCTTCAATTCTACATTTCATACTTAATCTTTTGCATCTTGTATTAGAGAGCTCCGATTCTTGCACACTTGATTGTGTTAGAATCATGATTTAGATCTCTTTCTTACCAAATGATTCTCCATTAGTTTTTATCTGGTATCAAACCTTCTTGTGAGTATTTGTCATCAGTTCTTCACAATTTGATGTGGTAAAGATGATACCCTATTTCAACTCACTAATTTAGCAAAGCCGAAACAGGGGGGCATCTAGATACCCTCAAATTTCATCACCCTTAGTAAGGATTTAGGTGATTTTGTGATTTTAAATAGCAATATGGTTTTGTAGGATGTGGTTCCTAATGGTGTACTATAGATACCGTTGGGGGCTTTGTTTGACATATTATGGACTATCATTTTTCTCATGAATGTTTACTTTTCTATACTTTAGCTTACATATGCACATAGTGTCATATGGCCGCTAAAGTGGGGGCTAAATGTAGTGTTGTAAATTGTAGACCCTTGATTAGGGTTGTCCAATTTTACACCTAGGTTATCACCCGCCTTAGTGTGTTACATTTACATTTAAAAATTCATTTAAACATTTAATTACTAATTTAATTAAACCTAAGGTCCTCTCTCATCATTCCATACAATATAAAATTGGGCCCTTAACCCTAAGTGTGTCCCTTTTTATTTCATCATCTTTAATTAATTAATTTAATTTAATCCTAATAAAATCCTATTTTGACCTTCAAGGTTCATTTTCACATATCTAAACACCAAGCTAGATTTGACGCACCAAGCTATATTTGACTTTGTAATCATGATACATTAAATCCCTAAAAATTTGGAAAAAAGTTGATCAGATTGGTATGAATCACACTGGTCTCGACTTTTTCTTCATAAATTTTGGGATCATGTTTTGGCAATATTATAATGTTTACAGCTTGCTTTGTGCAAAATTTCATCAATTCTAGGTCGGCCTATGATCAAAATTAAAGATAGGGTGTCATAAATATAACCTTTTATTTCCCCATTTGAGGGGTCCATCAACAAGCAATTGAAGGAGACCTCTTGTGAAGTGAAAGTGTAGGTTTCCTTTGGATTCTACAATCACCAAATTCAATCATTCATCAAGTCTTTATCAATCTTTTTTTACCATCAATTAAAGATTAAGAGATATTGAAGAATAATAAGGAGATCACCGATTGTTGATTAGCTTGTACCTCTCCATTAGGGTTTAGTATGGTTTCATGTTATTTTCATATCTCTATGTGAGTTTCACATCATTCATTTTCAGATTTACATTATTTCTTTAGAGCCCTATTGAATTTGTGGTTTGAAGCATTTATATTATGTTCATTTAAAGTTTTTACTCCAACATAGGGTAAAACTCTAGTTTTGCAATTTATCTCATTAGGATCTTATAAACACGTGAGATTCTAGGGTGCACAAACTTTTCAATAATTTATTGGCTATTTATGGAGGTGGAAATAACCAAAAGAAGGGGTTTCACTAAGGAAAACAGTTATATAGCCACCCATACACCTTTTTCTGACTTGCAGGTACTGTTAATGTGAGGATCTAGTTAACACTAAGAGGGGGGTGAATCAGTGATAACAATAAACTACAAACTTTCACCAATCTGAACAAAACTTCACAAAATAGTTCATAACTAGTACCGGTAGCTGATCTAACAATCACTTAATGAAGATTTACCAAAACATTACTGGTAGCAACTTAAGTGTTCATCATAAAGAAAATACATCAAATGCATAACTCAAAAATCCATCCATAGTATGAACACAAATATTTTTCACGTGCAAACCCAAATGGGAAAAACCAGGACGGGAATCAGTACCCACAAAATATTGCACTCTTTTGGAATGCACCCTGTTAGGAGCTTTACAACAATGCCCAGTTAAGAGCAGGCCATGTTAGGAGTCACCTGATCAAGGTATTTTACAACTTAACTCTGTTAGGAGCTTTACCCTATTAGGAGTAACCTTGTTGGAGGATTTAAACTCAAGTTGTTGAGCTACCCGGTTAAGGGATTTATACAATCGGGTCTGTTAGGACCTACCTGGTTAAGAGATTTTAATGCTACTGCAAATGTTAGGAAACAACAGATAAATGATCTGGAATCAGCACTTCATAGCTTTATATTACATATCCTTGTCAACTCCAATCTACTTCTCTCATGCAGACATCTTAATCTGGTTTGGCACACACGCACTTCTCTAATTACCGACACACTCAACCTTCTCAAACTCAACCTAAATACATTTTACAATTAGGTCGGTTACAAAACCCTAACCTACAATGAATATACTTCATAGATCATATTAGATAATTACAAATCATTACAATAAATTACAACACAACTAAAGTCCTTGAATGATCATAACTCATCACTGCACATCGATCTGGTAAGTTGTCAAACCCTTAGCACATTTTGCTAAGCACTTCATTGCTTCCCAAGAAATTTGATCCTTGTACACGCTAAAACAACATCTTATCTTTTCACATGGATTCTGACACATCATCATCATCTTATGAACATGAAAAGAATCACCGCCAAACCATAAAACATCACCGGTCAATGATCTTGATACCGGTTCTCAAACCCTAGTTGTTTATACAACAATCAATTAGAAACTTGACTTCCGGTTGACCAAACATGATGCAATTCATGTAATAGACTCATTATGATTTCATAATCACACATTTCAAACCGCAACACTTGACTCAACACAGATCACTACCACAACCATCTCCTTCTATGCTCCTGCTTACTGGTTCAATGTTACTTAATAGGTTTTCTTTCCAACTCAATCCAACTCAATCCATTATCGGTTAGACTTAACTAGTAGACTTAGATGACATACCAAGCATAAACAAACATGGACAAATATGGTTTTCATCAATGAAAACACAAATAACTAATCATCATATCATAGTTATATCATCACCAACAGTCCATCAATAGATCATCACTAATAGTCCTTTACCGGTACATCATCATCTCCATCAGTAAAGCCAACATGCCAACAATCTCCCCCTTTGGCATTGATGGCAACACCAAAATCTCATCATGAAACCTATTATATCACTATCTAGTCATTAGTTCTTATCCTTTGCTCTTTATTGCTCTTCTCCCAATGATTGTTAAATTTATTCTCCCCCTTTTGACAACAATGCTAAAGGTGCAAAGGCATCTTCTATCATCATCTTATCTACTCCCCCTAAGGAGTATCCCACTTCTCATCAATCCACAGTGAAAGATATTCAATGAATCCACTAGATTGATGCTTCACTAGCATCCTAGTTGATCTTGGGTAGGGGTATAACCCCCAACTTACCTCTGAGATATTCAAAGGTAGCCTTAGGCAATGACTTAGTGAATATATCAGCCAATTTCTCTTTACTTGATACATGCTCCAATCTCACTTTCTTTTCATGCACTATTTCTCTTAGAGAGTGATACTTCAATTCAATATGTTTAGCCCTTGCATGCAGTATCAGGTTCTTGGATATGTTTATAGCACTAGTGTTATCACAATGTATAATCACAGGTTCTGTCATATCTTGCTTGAAACCTTCCAAGACATGTCTCATCCATATAGCTTGTGTACAATTTGTGGATGCAACTACATATTCTGCTTCAGCTATAGACTGAGATATACAAGTTTTTTTCTTACTAGTCCAAGATACCAGTCTGCCACCTAGAAATAATACACCACCAGTTGTGCTCTTTTGGTCATCTACATTCCCTGCCCAATCAACATTAGTGAATACCTACAAAGAAAAATTGCCTCTATATGGATACCATAATCCATAATCAATTGTCCCTCTAAGAAATCTGAATATCCTCTTCATTGTTGTCATATGTGTCTCCTTTGGGCTCTTCTAAAATCTTGCTACTAAACCAATTGCATGGGCAATATTTGGTCTACTATGAACAACATAGTGCAATTTCCCAATCATGGACCTGTATTCTTTCTCATCCACAGAGGGTGAATCATCCTCTTTTGACAATCTACAATTGGTAACCATAGGTGTTCCAACCTATTTACAGTCTTCCATTCCAAAGTTCTTTAACACTTCCTTCACATACTTGGACTGACAAATAAAAATACCACCTTTCAGCTATTGGATGTGCAATCCAATGAAATTTTTTATCTCACCTATAAGAGACATCTAAAATTCTTTCTTCATCTCATCTGCAAAATTCATACTCATATCATCATTTCCACCAAATATAAAGTCATCAAAAAATACTTTTTCAATCAACATTTTGTCTCCTTGAGTCTTCAAATACATATTGTTGTCCTTACTGATTCTCTAGAATCCTATCTTTATTAGATGTGCATGAAGTCTTTCAAACCATTCCCTTGGAGCTTGCTTCAATCCATATAATGCCTTATGTAGTTCTCATACCATATCGTTGTCTTCTGTCAATGCAAACCCATCTGGTTGTTCAATGTACACCTCTTGTTCAAGAATACCATTCATAAATGTTGACTTTACATCCATTTGATAGACTTTAAAACCTTTAAAAACTGCAAATACAAGTAGCATTCTAACTCCTAGCCTAGCAACCTGTGTGTCGGGGCTTCAAATTTCCAAATAATTTCAAGCACCCTACTATTAAAAATGGTGCTCACTTCATGGAAATGACACATAATGGATGATTAATGATTTGAACAACTAGAGTAAAGGAGGATATGAATAAATTAATTACAATGGACCCCATGAAAGACTAGTGTTTTTGATCTGTAGAAAAGATGATATGAATAGAGAATTAAAATGAATGAAACATGAAAATATAAGAAATACCCATTTCATAAAACCAAGTTTCCAAGCTCCACTAGAAATATTAGATCTGTACAATGTGTTTTTGGTTGTAGACCATACAGAAGACCGTAAGAAGGCTGAAAGCCTGCTATTTCAACCTGCATGAAAGAAGATGTTGACTTAGAATGAAAATGTATGCAAATATCAAATATGATGAAGACCCATTTTATAAGTGGATGTTTCCTACCACCACAAAAAATTTCAAATTTGTATCTAAAGTTTCAGGCTTCCGACCAAACAAAAACCCAAAAGATAGCTTAAAGCAATGTTATTGACTAACTAGTTTGCATATTAATTTCAAAGGGTTTTGTTAATTTTAATGTAAAATGGTGACTTTTCACCCCAAAAGGGGTATGGTGCCCATTCAACCACATATATAAGTGTTTAAAAAATTTAGATATGAGTGGGGGAGTGAGAGAAAAATATAGGAGAGACTCTGGATAATGTTGTACTATTTTGAACCTTTTAATACAATCAATTGTTTTCCTTCGCATATGTGTTGTGAGTTATTTCATTTTCTATAGTCAATTATTTGTGATATTATCTAAAGGAGATAAGGTTATTCGTATTCTTACAGTGAAGTTTATGTTTCTATGTTATAAACTTGGATTAATAGGATCTACTTGCGAATTGTAATTGTTCCTTGTAGTTCTTTCTTGGATGGTCCTTTAAGGGTAAGGTTAAATTCATTCAAGTAGTTTATGATATAAACATTTAGCAGATCTCATAAGAAATGGTAACTGGTGGATTTACCAAAGGTGGTAGGTTTTAAAACTATCTCACAAATCATTAATTAAGTCCTAGAGAAATATAAGACTTTGTATCCCAAATAACAGGAAAGACACTGGTCATTCACAAATCACAACCTTTACCATATTAATTACTTTTACATTAAAGCAATAGGACTAGTTGATTAGGACACACAAAACCAGTTAGCAATAGTATACATACTTATAAATTTCAAGTACAAAGATCAAATAGCTTCCACAACAACAATCTTTAACTCATCTAAAAGCCACCCATCCTAGGAACCTATGCCATCCTGAGATAGGAGGAAGTTAGATTAAGATAAAAAATCTTCTATAACAAGCATTAGTCATCGAAAGCCACTAGTGAATAGGTATACCCACCTAGGTCTTGCAGAGCCTAAAGTGAGGGAGTTAGTAACCAAATAGGTTCACTCTATAAGTTGGCCAAGTCAAATTGGAGGGTTTGATCATAGGAGTTGGCATTTCCTTAGAACCTATCCAATTTGTTGATTTGAGATCCAACATAGTGTAAAGGTCTCTCCATAATCTTCACCTTCTTCTTTTGCATACCCTTTGCATACTAGTCCTGCCTTGTTTCTAACAACTTCTCCATCCTCATTCAACTTTTTTCTAAATACCCACTTTGTACCACTCACATTTTTATCATCAAGTCTAGGAACAAGTGACCATGTATTGTTTTTCTCACTCTGATCAAGTTCTTCATTCATTGCATTTAACCATTTATAATCCTTAAGAGCTTCTTAAACTATCTTCGGTTCAACTGTAGAAATCAAACAAGAGCCTTCTCTAATTTTCCTTCTATTCTGCACTCCAGCATTCTTCTCACCTATGATTTGGTCTTCAGAATGATTTAGCCTTACATACCTAGGAATTACTTGTTCCGGTTCAACAACTTCTTCTTGTTCTTCATCTACGGGTTGAGCATCTTCATCTGCATTTTTCTGCTCAACATCTTTTTGTACATCCAGTTCAATAAACACAAGTTTTTATTCATCATCTGTTGGATCAGATTTGCTGATATCATCAGTTTTATCACGAAATTCATCAATTTTTACATTCACACTCTCCTCAATCTTCTTTTTCCTTTTGTTGTAACACTTGAAAGCTTTTCTCTTAGTGGAGTAGCCAATAAATGTTCCTTCATCACTCTTAACTTCAAATTTACTAGTATAATCATCTATTTTTATAAAACATTTGCTGCCAAAAACTTTGAAGTAACTAACACTAGGAGTTCTACCATACCATAACTCATAAGGTGTTTTATCATTACCTTTCTTCCCAAGTACCCAGTTCAATGTGTGAACAACAATACTGGCTGCTTCTCTCCAAAACATCTAAGGTACATCTCCGTATATCAACATAGTCCTTGTTGGTTCAACAATGGTCCGGTTTCTCCTTTCTGCAATTATATTCTGGTGTGGTGTCCTTGGAGTAAATAACTGCCACTTTATTCCATTTTCATCACAATATCTCACAAACTCATCTGATGTAAACTCTCCACCCTGGTCAGATCTCAGACACTTAAGATTCTTACCAGTTTCCTTTTCTACTAGGGCCATAAATACCATGAAATTGTTGAAAGCATCTGATTTTTCCTTCAAAAAAAGTAACCCACATCATTCTAGAAAAATCATCAGTAAATATCATAAAATACTTGTCACCATAAAAACTTCTAGTCTTCATAGGACCACATAAGTTAGTGTGCACCAAATCTAGAATATACTCAGAAGAAAAATATTTTCTCTTAAAATAAGATGTAGTCATCTTACCCAAATGACATTCTTTACACAACATATTGTCTGGTTTAACAAGTTGTGTCATACCTCTGACCATATTGTTGGTATTATGGATGACTTTGTCATATGTTGCATTGGTTTTGTCATTGATGTCAACACATATCTTCTTGGAGGTCTACATTATGTTCACCAGCATGGTTAGTGGCTTATGCACAGTCACCGGTATACGTTCACTAGTAGGTTATATTGTTCACCGATAGCGATGATGACTTATTATCATCTGGAGATCATTTTTTTATGTTGAAGACATGGATTGGATGTTTGGATTTTGTGTTTTTCTTATTGGTCTAATCAGGTTGATAGATTTACCTTTACCAGCAGATAGGTCTAGGTTATGGACCGATACATGATATCTATTCCAGATCAGCACGACACGTTTTGGAAATGGTTTATTGATTGGATAATGTGGTAAATGAATTGAGACGACATATTGTATCACATCAAGACTTATTTGTAATTGGTTTAATTGTAATATCTTTAGTGATCTGACCTCATGTATAGGTCTTAGTTTTTGTATATATGATTGTAAGATCTTATTGAAGATCAACATGATGAGTGTGTGCGAATATTGAAGAGCAAAAATAAGCAGATCCTTGTGCGAATCACGCAGAAATTATCTGAAGGTTGAAGGAAGGTTATGAAGGTGTTTGGCACTCATGTTCAGAGCTTAAATCGGTATTGAATCTAGCATTGCAGATGCTATTCTGAGGCAGTACATTGTTATTGGATTTAACCATCCAATTGTAGTCATTGTGACTCCTATTTTGTGATTGAGCAGTGATCTTTAGGCGGTTGGCATTTCTGCATGTGCAGACCCCATTTGTATACACTTACTATCTGCAGTAGTATCATCTAATTGTGGGTAAGGTTTCCCACCATCATTTTTCCCCTTACATGGTTTCCACGTCAAAATCTATGTGGCATGTGTTGTGGATGTTGTTTCTCTTTATGTTTCATGCATTAAATTAAACCGGTACTACTATAACTATTAATTTGTTTTACCGACATTTAAGTTTGGTTTACCGGCACTAAGTTTAAGTTGGAATAATCAGTTTTGATCTATAATTTATAGAGAACTGGTTCACAACTGATTCATGCCCCCCCCCCAAGTTGTCCTTCCCAATTCCTAACAATTGGTATCAGAGCTAAGTCCTCTTTTTGCAGAAGCCTAACAACTTGAGGAGATCCTATGGCAACAAATATTTTCATGAAGGACAGTCTAAAACTTGATGGAACTAACTATGGTATATGGAAGATCATAATGGAAACACATCTGAACTGCATTGGAAGAGATATGTGGGATGTTACAGAGAATGGCTTTGTTGGTCCTACTCTGAATCAACCTCTTCCACCAACATTGGCTAAGGACTTGGAGAATGATTGCAAAGCAAGAGAAGCACTTCTGAGCACATTATCAGATCAGCAAATCATGGAATTATTAGACCAAGCTACTACTAAAGTTATTTGGGATAAACTGGAAACATTGAATGAAGGAGATACTATTGTCAAAATTGCAAAATTGGAATCTTACCGGGTTAGGAGTGAAAATTTAAAAATGGAAGAAGATGAAATAATTTCTCCATTTATGGAAAGAGTTAATGAAATTGTTTTAGGAATACAATGTTGTGGAGGATCCTTAAGGGAAGATGAAATTATGTGTAAAGTTTTAAGAGATTTTCCACCGGCTTACAAAATGAAAGTGACTACTATTAATGAGTTGAGAACAATGCCTAATACATCAATATCTAGAGATACCTTGATTGTAAAACTTTCTGCATTTGAGCTTGAAGAGTTTCATCATGTTGCTACAGTCAAGACTGATTTAGCTTTCAAAGCATCATCATAAGCATCAACATCATCATCATCTGACAAAACTTATTGGAAAGCACTTTATGCAAGATAACTTGAAGATATGAGGAGAGAAAATGAAGAACTTGAAGAAATTGAAGCACTATTTGCAAGGAAGATACCTAAAGGTCCAGCAAGAAGTAAGTATGAAGGTAAAGCACCTTTCAAATCCTTTAATTGTAATATAGTTGTGTTAGGCCCAATATGGAAAGCTAATGTACTAAGAGGGGAGGGGTGAATCAGTACTTCAAATATTTTCTTCAACAATAACTTTACTATTAAGCATACACCAAAAACTGTTGTAACATAATATAATGCTAAGACAAATAAATAACAATCATACATGATTCACTCCATAACACATATATTTTGGTTACGCAGAAACTCTGGGTTAGAGAGAAAACCTGCGGTGGAGATGGCACCCATAACTTCACTACTGCAATAATAAAGGTTGCTCGGTTAGAGCTACATGTTTAGCTATTTCTGATAGCTTACCCTGTTAGGAGTATCAAGATCTTTAGATCTACCTTGCTAAAGGATTTTACAGCACTTATTCTAAAATGTTGCACCTGGTTAAAGGCTTTAAAATTTATAGACTTTGTTAGAGTCTTATACCCTGTTAAAGGTTTCTCTTACAACTCAAAATATTACAATCAAAATCTTACAAAATATCTGCAATTTCACATCTGAAATATTATAGCAGATTCTATGTGCTCAAAATGCAATTACCTTGCTTATAGCATACCTCGGTAACCCATAAATTTACTTGGTAAACCTTTCTATTTACTCTGTTCCTTGACTGTTCTCTGAAATCCTTCTCGGTGACCTTTGTGTATCTCTGTCAATCGTAACAGTCATAACACTCAGTGCTTTCCCATGATTTTTCTTTTCACATATGTCTTGCTTCACACACATATTTGATCCTCAATTCATGCTGTATAAATAGATCTCTTGTAACGGTGATCTTGTTCATGCTTCGATCTTACAAACATGATTCATTAAATGAATAACCATACAAAATTATTTCATTGGATAGATGTTCTCAAAATCATACAAAATCTTAAGTGCAATTTCCAATGTGTTAACGGTTCCTTGTTCCTCGATCTTTGTAACACGTTTCCACATATGTGTCTAGGTTCAATGAATCTGGTAACATGTTTTACTCATTGTGTATGAACTCGGTATACCATCTTTGCTGCTCAGTAGTCATAGAACGTTACTTGGTAGACAGCTCAGTGTATACTAAACTTTGTGACTCCTTTCTTCTATAACTGACTGCTCTGTGCTTACCGACTTAATATTTCGGTAGTAATAACCGACTAGAGTATATAGAATGACTCTGGACATAAAACTAATGACAACTTAGTAAATAGTAACAATCTCTCCTTTTGACATTAGTTTTGAAATGTTTGACAAAACTTCTTTCAAAGTCATAACTCAAAAAAATCTATATACCTACAAAATTTGACTATACTGATAGTATATACAATTGTCAATAAAATAGTATACTCAGATATACTCCCCTTATTAATATACTGTACATAACTTTGATTATGCATGCACTGTGATCAATATTCTGTATTCACTGCTCAGTTCACTGCTCCCCCTGTCAAAATTATTTGTATACTCGAATATGTTGATCTGCTCGGTATATTCCTCTTGTATACACTATACTCCCCCTTTTTGACAAAAATCAAAACTAGTTACCATTTGGTGGAGGCAACTGGTCAAAAATGGATTTACACTTTGTTCTTGCATTGGTGAGAATGGCAGAGAGGGCATCCTTGACACTATCTATGAGTGAATTTTGAGCTGTAATATCAGCTAATAGTGAAATCAGACCATCTAAAGTGCTTCCCTCTGGTTGAGTGGATAAGGAGGTAGCCTTGTTGATCTGTTCTTGGATGGAGGACAAGTGTGGAATGAATAAGGTTTGAAGAGTCATAATGTCCATCCTTATTTTGTGTTCTTCATTCCTAAGTTCCAATTGTTGAGCCATGAGCATTTGTAACTTGGTATAGAAATTTTGAATAGAATTTGGCTTAGTGGTCAATTTATTGGAGAGATCAGTGATCTCTTTCTCAATCACTTCTATTTTATTCTTGATATCTTTAATGAATAAAGAAAATGTACAGAGTTTCTGAAATAAATAAAGAATGTGCTTGAGTTGAGGGGACAACTCAACAATAAATCTAACAAGTTTTACTTTACCGATAGCAATGGCTTTCTGCACCTCTTCAATCATTTTTTGCAGTGAGCTCTTTGTCCTTCAATTTTCTCAGGTATTTAGATGCGTCTACTCCAGATGCTTCTATTTTAGTGAGGAGTTCATCCAGTTGAATATGGATGGTTGCATCTTTTGTTACTGTAGCTTTAGGTAGCATATCTGTTAATAGTGTTTTGACCTTCTGAAGTACTCTGTTTTTCTTTTGAATAGCCATTTGTTTTTCTTGTTCGGCTTTGGCTTTGCATAGTTCATCGAATTCAATAAGTACCTACCCTTTTAATTTGGATATGTCTACATTTGGCAACACAATTGGTTTTGACAAATCTAACTTGAAATTATGCTTTTTCATTTTCTTTTCTTTAGAGGAGGAGGCTTTCACCAGTTGAACTTGTTGGCATATGCACACTCCAATGAGACATTGTAGGTGATTGAAGGTTTTGTCATTGATGGAAACCTTACAATTCTATGGCACCGACAAGGCATTACACTGGAAAGGCATTACACCGGCAAGGTATTACACTAACAAGATCAGACTCTACACTAGCACTCAGACCACCAGCACCGGCAGAGAAAGGAAGCATACTAGCACAGAGACCGACAGGATTTTTGTTATATTGTATTTTGTTTATTATTGTAAAATCTTTGTAAGCCAACTTGGCATCATTATAAAATCACTCTTATATAAGAGAGATCATTGTAGAACATTTGTAAGTAAGTAAGAAGATCATATTTAGGTGAAATAAGGCAGACCTATTATGTGAATTATAGGTTAAGGGTTTATGTAAGAAGCAGAGCATAAACCGGTACTGGATCTGGCATTATAGATGCTATTCTGAAGTAGTACAAGATACTGGATTTGTATAATCCATCATTGTAAGTTAGTGAGACTTCCCATTGAGCAGTGAGCTCTAGGCAGTTGGCCTTCCTGCATGTGCAAGCCCCACTTGTAGTAGTAATATTCTCTTATTGGCCAGTAGGTGAATATTGTGGGTCACAAATCCCACCAAGGTTTTTCCCACACCAAGTTTCCTCATTAAATCATTGTGTTATGGTGTGTTTTTCATGTGGTTGCTTTTAATTCTATTTATTGCATTATTTCTTGCATACCGATACACTGTTATAATATGTTCTACATGTTTTAAGTTAAGAAATTCAATTCACCGGTTAGATACTGATTCACCCCCCCCTCTCAGTATCTGTGGGAATCCTAACAATTGGTATCAGAGCTTGGTCCTCTATTTTCAAAAGCCTAACAGCTTGAGGAAGATCTTGACACCGGTAGATATGGAAAATCTGATGAAGCAACTAGAAGCAACTCTTTCAGACTATGATGCAGAGAAACTAAAAAATATCAAACTAGAAGATTATCTAAAGGCAGCCTAGGATATCATTCAGGCACTTCAAGAAACTCTTACTATTTCAAGAAACAAGAGAAGGGAACTTTGTGAAAAAATGCAAAATGAGAATGATGAAAAAGAAACTCTTAATGATATGATAAACAAGCTTAAACAAGAGAACATGACAACAAAGAATGAGATGCAGGATATGACTATAAGATTTTGTAAGGAAATTGAAGATAGAAAGAAGAATGAAGAAGATTTGACCAGAAGACTAAGTGATGTTGCAAATGAAAACACAAGACTTAGTTATGAAAATGATTTGTTGAAGACAGATCTGATGCACACTCAGAATGACTTCAATGAATTGATGAGGCAGAAAGAAGTCTTAGAAAGAGAACTAGATACTGCAAATCAACATAAAGAAAAATTCAAGAAAAGCTCAGAGGAACTTGGTAACTTGTTGAAGAATCAAAAACCTAAAGGTGACACTTCTGGAATTGGCTTTGAAGTTGGTGAAAGCTCCGATACTGCAAATACACAGGATCATAGCAAACCAATAAGGCAACCTAATGCTTATAAATTCAATGGAAAATACTTTAACTGTAATAAGTATGGTCATAGAGAAAATGAATGTAGATCTAGAAATTATCAGAATATCAACACACCCACCGGTCAATGTTCAAAATGCAACAAAGTTGGTCACAACTCTGAAAATTGCAGAATGAATGTGAGATGTTATGTTTGTGGAAGATTTGGACACCTATCTAATCAATGTAGAACACAAACCGGCATAGGTTATGGGAAAGCTATTCAGAAGAATAATGTGACTTGTTATGCATGTAAGAAGATTGGACATATTGCAAAATTCTGTAGAAGTAAAGGATTACCGACAGACAACAAAAGTTCTAGCTTGAAAGGTAAAGAAAAGGTTGAAGAGGTTTAAAAAGAATTCTCAAAACAATGGATTAGAAATTCAGACATAAATATTGTTGGGAATACTCCTCCACTGGTAGAACCAATCAATGCTTCACCGACAGGACAAAGTGATGCTTCACCGGCAGGACAGAGTGATGCTCCACCGGCAGGAAGCTCTTCATCAAATTGACGAAAATTTTCTTGAGGGTTTGGCAATAAATGAGACATATGCTATAATTCCCTCGGTTAATGGTGAGAAGTTGGAAATTACTTCTATACCAGCAGACAATGTTAACTGGCATGCATTAAATGTGGTAGATGGCAAAATAAACATTATAAATTTGTGGTTTTGGCTCCATTTCACTTCACCGAGATTTCAAACATTCGGAGAGCGCGAAATTTGTAGAGCTAAGGGATTTCGAGAAAAGAGGCAAAGCACTTCGGCAATCAATCCATCCAAAGGCAGGAAAAGGTATTTATCATGGCATCCTCCTCTGCACCTGAATTCATAGCAAACCCTACAATAGTCGAGGTTATAAAACGTCCTAGGCCCATATTTCAACTAGTTCCTGAGGTAGCTAAGAAAGATGACAATGTAGGTGCTTTTTCCCAAATTCCAAAGGGAGTTGTTTTCATAGAAGATCCCTGAATATATATTCATTGCAACATAGAGGAATTAGGAGATGAAGACATCAAAAGCATGTATAAGACTGTTATATGTGACAATTTCGGTAATGTAAAACCCGAACATAAAATTGTTGAAACCCTAGGATTCACAGAAATCCTCTGCATTCCTGAATTTCCCAAGGAGGTGATTAGGATAGTTTTGAGCAGGGTACATGGTTCATTCTTTTGGCTTGATTCAGTACACAAAATAACAAAGGAAGATGTGAAAGCAGTAACAGGGTTACCCTCCACTAGTAACAGACTAGACAAGACTAAGAAGGTCTCCAATGACCTAGTAATGAACTTAACTGGGGCAACATCAGACAGAAGGTCTCTGAGAGTTAATGATGTGACTAATATAAATGTGAGATTTGTTAGCATGATTTTAGGGTACAAAGCAACTCATGCAAACAGACTTAACTCAGTTTCCAGTTTATACATTAAAAGTGCTTATGACATGGTTAAAGACAGTGTGAAAATTGATGTATGTGAATGGTTAAAAGATGAGTTGATTGATAACTTAGGCAAAATCAAGAAGGATAAGAAAGGAACATTTAGATTTGGAAATCTACTTGTATGCTTGATGCTACACATAACTAAACAGGTTCCCAGTATTGGCCATAAGAATCTTGGATTTGATATACTGGTAGGAAAACAATTAACAGACCTATTCAACAACATGGGTGAAAACAAAGAAATAACATTCATGACTATTTTCAAGCACTAAAGGTTAGGATGAACAAAAGAATCAGACTATCACGGAAAATTGTCAACAAATACAAGGATGATATATGTTTTGTAATCAAAAAGGATGAGATCTGGATGGAAGCAGTCATCCCAAGAACAATCTAGGTAACAGAGATGGGTTATGAGACTGATGATCATATAATTGAAACTTATGCTAAAGCACTTCTGGAAGCACCAAATGAACCGAAGGAAGAAGTATTTGGTAGTGCTGAGACCATAGAAAAAAAAATTCAATCTAAAAAGAGAGTGAAAAAGGTTGAAGTAGTTGTGAGAAGAGGTTCTAGATAGGCTAAGGCTATTAAAGAAGATGTATTGAAACAAACCAGTATCACTAAGGATGAGTTAGGAACTCTACAGCCTGAGACTCATCTATCACCGGTAGCTACTTCTTCAGAGAGTGACATGCCTGCAGCTTTCAAAAGAGTTGTAAGGAAAAGGGATCCTTCACCGGCATCTACACCTTTGCCTAGAAGGACTAGACAAAAACAACAGGCAGTAAGGTCACCGGTTAGAAAGACAACACCAGAGAAAAAGTTGAAACCAAAGAAGAAGAAGACTAAACAAAACTTGGCCCCTCTTGACAAATTGCAATATGAAATCACAGAGGAAGGGTCTATGATACACTGTTAGCAGATGACAAAGAACATGTTGAAAACAGTGTTATTTTACACATGGACATCTATAAGAAGTTCTTAATGGAAGCAATAGATGATCTACCAGATGAATTGTTCAAAAGACTGGAAGCAAGAAGACAAGCTATTGTATAGCTTGATAAGAAAATCAAAATTGAAAAGTTACTTGTTGTTTTTCCAGTAAACTCACCTAAGGAGATAGATGACTTAATTGCAGAAGCCAACCGGTCAGTATTCTCTACTGCACACCGACATACTACATTAATGGTTGGAAGAGTGAATGAAGTAAAAGAGGAAACAGAAAATACATGGGACATATTTCTTGTTGAGAAAGAAAAGCAGGAAGAGTACAGGAACCCCAAACCAATAAAGGTATACCAGAAGGAGAAAGACAAGGAAAAGGAAAGGTTGGTGAACCTCCGAGCATCAAAGTTAAAGATAACTTATCCCCACCTCCTCAAATTGCATCACCAGTAAAAACTATTGAAGATCAACTAGCAGATGAGAGTATGGACATAAAGGATACTAATCCTAATCCTGAGGTACTATACAAAGGTTATGTTGATACAGAAAAGGTCAACATTGTGATAGACAAAGATTCAATCGGCAAGACAGATATGGCTAGTGAGCCATCGGCAACTGACAGCATTGACAATACTGAAAGGAAAGTTGAAGTTTATAACACAAAGAAACAGGTAGAGACTCGGACTAAGATTAAAACATAGCAACAAAAAGAGAGACAGGCAGAGCAACAGGCTTCGAAACAAGAACAGGTTCACAAGGAAACAGTGCCACCGGCAACAGGAGAAGATCAAAAATCATTTCTTAAGGAAATGGAAACACAGACTGACCTACCAGAAGTCACTACAAGCTTGGTTACTTCCTCCACCAGCGGAATTCAGAATGTTGGTTCCTCCTCAATAGGTTACAAATCAACTAATGTAACTGAAGTACTTTTGGACTCCATAAAAAAGATAACAGATTGTAGTTCACAGCTTATAAAGCTATAGATGACACAATCCCAATTTTGAAGGTAATAGCTCCTAACTGTAACATAGACAATAAGGATTCTTTAAGACAACTTGATACTTTGTGTAAATACATCACTGAGAACAAAGTGACTATTGAGCAAATAAAGGAAGAGACATTGAAGGGTAAGGTAGAAATTGAAAAGCAAAAATTCTTTGAAGATTAGATAAAGAAGTGTACTAGGGAATTTGACACACTTCTACCAGAACTATGTAACTTATTAAAGGAATTCAAAACTCTGTACAAAGATACTTGCAAGACAAACTTTTTGACAGTAGACATAGATAAGAAAATGAGCAAGGTACGGGATGAAATCAATAAACTTGCAGACAATTTTGTTAACTCACCTGATACATTATCAGTTTTTGAGCAAAGGATAACAAGTTTTGAGGAAGAATTACTTAAGTTAGAAAGAGAAAAGGAGAGAATAGTAAATAAGGCAAAACATTTGAGACTAAGACTAAGTCCAAGATTGGACTATCTAGCATCATTACGAAAGGAAATATCTGACGCACTAGTACAGGGACAGAGAACACCGACAGACCATATGCAGCACCTCACCGGTATAGTTAAAAGAACTGTAATGCCCCTACCCTAGTCGGCCTTGTAAAACCCATTTGACCTTGGTTGACTTCTATGTGGCATTTTTGAATGGTTGGTTAACCGTGATGCAAGGTTGTAGATTAGATAATATAAATAATTGTGCATACCTATTATTGTGCTTTTGCATCGATTCTTGTGTAAATGTAGTTGTTTCCTAATTCTTGTTATAAATCTCGAGCTAACGCCTTCATTGAATATGTATATGTATATGTATGCATGCGTGATTCATGGGTGCAGGAGATTGCAGGTACAACACCGCCTAGGGCGAGGTTCATCTCCTTCGGGATTTGTAGGGTTGAGTATACCTCCTCCATCCTTAGAATTTGGATTTGGGGGTCATAAAACTCTCGTCTTCCCTTAGCCATGGTTAGGTGAGCGTCATGTGTGGTCCGTAGGGTTTTCTTTTCGTTTGGGTTGCGTGTCGTGTGATTGGTGGACTTTCTCGGTTTGCATGCCTTGCATGTGGTAAATGGAGTATTTTGTCCTAAGTATTTAATTCAATTTAATGTGTGGATGTACGCATTAGTAATTTAGAAATTTAAAATAGGTAGTTTTATTTTATATGATTAATCGTTAATTTAAGAGATCGCTTTATTTATATTTGTAGCAAGCTTAAGTATTTAGATTGAATTAATGTGTTCATTTACGCATTAGTAGTTGAGAAATTAAAATAAATAGGTTTCCCTCATGAGATTAGTCATTTATTAAAAAGATCGCTTTATTATGTGTAGCGAGTTTAATTTAATAGTTAATTTTAAATAACGAATTTAATTAGGTTATGTGTTTTTAAAAAAAAGGAAGATTTAAAGTCATTTGGAAATAGAAATAAATTAATCATTTCGCATTTTGGAAAATGAAAGGGTAAAGTTTATTATTTAAAGAAAATTATTTTAATTTGTCAAGTCGATATAGTATAAAAGATTGATATTTGGAAATCTAAATTAATCTAAATGCTTGACCCTGGTCAATAGTTTTGAAATATAATGTAGGCCTAAATTAATATTGAGAAATTAAAATTTAAAACTAAATAAGAGATAGAAGCATTTTCATTTTAATTAGAAAAAAAAAGCGAGTTAGATTTATTGAGTAATGGAAAAGAATGATTTCCATTTTCATTTTCTTTTATTTAAAAAAAAAAATGCTTAAATTCGAAATTAGAAATTAGGTCAAAGAAAAAGGGGATTCTTTTAACCTAGGTTGGAAAAAAATTTTGGGGGATCATTATTTTTTTGGAAAAAAAAGATGGATTTTTGTAGCAGCAGATTTGGGCTCTTCATCAAAATTCTTCCCGGAATGCGTTTGGAGGTAGGAATCTGTTCATCAGTTTGATTAAAATGTTTTTTATTTTTCTTTCTTGCAATATTGGTTTCTAGATTTTCTATTGTTGTCTATGAGTAAGTTTCATTGTGGAAAATTGGTAAAGCTTAGCTTTTGTTGGATCTTTGTGTCGAAAATGGATTGCAAATACTGTATGGATTTGGAGGTTATTCATCAATCTCTTCTATTTGTTTTGAAAACCATAACATTCTGGAAAAAGAAAAAAAAAAATGATTGTGACTGTAACAAATGGAAAAATGGGGGTTTTTACGTTTTTGGGTATATTCATTTATGTGTATCTTACAAAAAAAAAAAAGAATTTTTTTGTTAAGTCGAACTGGTTCATATGAAAAAAAAAAATACACAAAAAAAAATATAAACAAAAAAAAAAAGAAAAAATAAATTGGGGTTTTCGGGGGGGGGAGCCGAAGCTCAACCCGCCCCTCCCCGCGGCGCCGCCGTAGCTCCTCCCGGTTCCCACACACAGTGATGGACGAAGGGGACTGCGTCTCCCTTGGAGGCCGCAGCTCCTCCCGGCTCCACTGTGTGGGGGGCCGAAGGGCCTGTGACCCCCACGGCGGGCGCAGTACCCCCGACTCCACTGTAAGTGGAGGCCGAGGGGCCTGCGTCCTCTGTGGAGGCCGTAGCCTCTTCAGCTAGGGCACGACCACCCTAGGGTTTCGCCGCCCTCAAAATTAAAATGTTTTTTTTTTTAATTTTATTATTTGATTTGCATTTAAAACATGAACATGGGTTTTCAGTGCATAAAAAAAACTAGATAAGGATTACTTATTAATGTAAATTTAATTATAAGTAATATTTAGTATTTTATGTAAAGTTAAAACTTGAATATGGGTTATTTCATTTTATACAAAAAAAGGAATGCTTATTAATATAAATTTATATTATAAGCAATCTTTTATAATATAATTGTGAGTTGAGATGTATAATTTTAGTAAGTAATGTTATTAAAAAAAAAAAAGGATAAATAGATATATTAAAATATATGCTAATATAGATAATATCTAATTAGCATATATTATTAATTATATATATTGATTATTGGACTAAATATAGCAACGATTTCCATTATATTTACAATTGTTGAAATGTTGTATTTAATTTTTATTTCATTTATGTGGGAAAATATTGGGACTCATGTTCAAATGTGAATGAGTAAATCGAATGGTGGTATTAGTCTTTAATTTTTAAATGTATGCAATAGAAGCTTAATTTAGCTTGGAAATGATTTTCCCATTCCTTTATTCACTCTTAATGTATTTTGTTCCTTACAGTAAAAGGGTAATTTTTGTGTAGTTAGAGAAGAGGCTAGATTATTGTTGTAAAACCAACTTGTCATTGGTGTTTATCAAAGGATTAAATAATCTGTTTAGATGCTTAAGCCAACTTGAGAAAATGTATTTACCCGTCAACGCTTGAGCATGGCTTAATATTTTGGTAATCATTATGTCTATAATAATAGCACGTCCTTGATAGGTATGTTGGGTCCCTATCGTCTGGTTGCTTTTGTCTGGTCATAGTCGGTCAAGTCTCCAGTTAGGGTACCGACAGATAAGAAATCCTTGTTTTTGCTTTGATGTATTTAGTAGGATCCGCTTCAAAAGGGATCATTATGTAATTATCGACCGAGGTGGCTATTGTATATTGGTTGTGTTCGCCTAAGTGGAAAAGATGTTAAAGACATGTAAATTATGTATTCCTAACGATATTAAATGCCAGAGGGGTCTTGTAGTTGAGCAGACCCAGAGATGTAGCCCTCTAGGGGTGAACTCCAAGATCATATCTGTATTATGCGATGCCTTGCCTCTTTTATTTCATACTTTAAGTTATCATGTATGGTTGCTTTTCATAAGTGTATAATGGAAATTTAATGAAGCTAAATCAAAGTGCATAAAATTAGTTATCTTGATAAATGTAGTAGTTAGGTTCATAAAACATTGTAATTATGATTATGGAAAGGTATTTGGTTTATGTTAATTAAAAGAAGTAATAGTGGAAAGAATCTCGCTAGGTCACCATTATTGGATTAACTTGTTATAAAGCTTATAAATTGAACGAATGCGAATGGGAAACAAAGTTACAATTAAAGTCGTAATTTCTAGATTTAAATCTAAAGGATGAACCTCATATGGGTATTTACTTTTTTTTATCTTAGTAAATGAGCATCGTCATGTTAGTTATATTTCACTATATCGGATGAATTTACTTAGTTATTTATGTTTTAATCTTAGCAAAATAATCTTTACCAGATTAATTTGATAATTGGGTGAACTCAAC
The DNA here is from genome assembly GCF_030272615.1 of Cryptomeria japonica. Classification (NCBI taxonomy): domain Eukaryota; kingdom Viridiplantae; phylum Streptophyta; class Pinopsida; order Cupressales; family Cupressaceae; genus Cryptomeria; species Cryptomeria japonica. The sequence goes on along the minus strand of NC_081414.1, from coordinate 558,801,223 downwards.
TAGTTAGCCATATTATAACCCTAATAAATGAATTTCTTTATGATTAGCTAAAATTGAACCGAAAAGGGAAGGATTCATTTAGTTGTTTATATCTTAATCTTAGCAAATGTATCTCTTCATATTAACTTCATTTTAACTAAAAAGAGTGACATACATTAGGTTAGTTAAATTCTATTCCTAATGGAAGAACGTCACTAGGTACTTATATTTTAATCCTGAAAGAATGAATATCATCTTGCTAACTACATTTTAATAAAAAGGGATGAACTCATGTGGCCCTAATACATTTTCACCTTAATGAATTGAGCTCCATCTATTAGCATTATATAAACTTCAATGAAATAACTCTATGGCTACTTACATTCTATCCTCCATAAAAGAACTACGACTCATTAGTTGGTTATGCTTGAATTCAAATGAAGGAACCTCACTCTATTAATGGTAGTTTAATCCTTAATGAATGAATCTCATCTTATTAGCCATACTTTTAATTATAAAGGATGATATCAATTGTGGGTGGTTACCTTAAACCCAAATGAATGAACTTCATGATATTAGTCGCATTGAACCTTAATGGGTGACCTCTTAAATTAATTATGTTTTAAAGTGCATTGAGTAAATAACCTCGCGATGGCCTCCTATCCACCCAAAATAAATGAACGCTTCCTAAAATTCTAAGATGTCAATTTATTGAACATATATATATCCATGTCTTATGCATTATCTTGTAATTAAGTTATCCAGCTTATTGGATCAATTGACGCAAGTTGAGTTAGGTGTAAGGTTACGTAATCACGTTGGGAAACTCCTTAGGTTCGTTTAGCCTTCCGCTGTGTTATCTAAGTTTTAGATAACTCCAAATTATTTTAATGTTGTAACTTATTATTAATGCTTGTAATTAGTATTATTATAAAAAACATATATATATATTTACACTCTAATTGAGTGTTTTTAACTTAAACCCTTAGGGGTTTCCTAGCAGGGCATTACAAGAATAGAGACGGCAATAAAGGACAGCAAGAAGTTTATGGAAAGTATAAACTTGATTTTGGCAGATCTTTTTCAAGTTGTAACCACCCAGTTACAAGGTTGAGTGAGACTACTGTAAGTTTTGATACTAAATGTAAAGAACTGATGCCAATAGCTAACAAGATGAGACGGGGGGGTGAATTATACAAACTTAATCTTCCATAAAATCAACAGATTCAACCTCGGTAACATATACTTCAGCAATATAACCAAAAACTGCTAAACATGCAAACTCATAAACACATAATCATCATAACACATATAACACCAAATTTAACGTGGAAACCCAAATAGGGAAAAACCACTGTGGGATTTCAAACCCACTAAGAAATATACTCTTCTAGAGTATGCTCGGTTAAAAGCAAATCCTATTAAAGATTACAAACACATTGCTAGATGTGACCTGGTTAAGGGATTTCCCTCATATCTGTTAGGATCTTCACTTTGTTAGAAGTGACCTTGTTAAAGGATTTCAAACACTAATTTAGAATGTTACCTTGCTAGAGGGTTTACAAATAAGACTATTAAGTCCACTCGGTTAAGAGATTTTCCGTCACTTACAAAATAACAGTAATAAAAATATATCTGCAACTTCACATCTAAAATGCTAAAGCAGATTCTTATTTGCTCAAAACAATCCTATCATAGGACTTATCTTGTCCCTTTGTTGGGCTCCCTACTCTGTTATTCAAATAGGTCTTCAAGCTTCCGTTGCTCGGTAATCACTATGTAGCATCCCTGTGCTTACACTTGCCTGCATACATTGTTCATCAATAATTTCTTATTTATAAACAATTTGCTAACCACTTAATCTCCTTGATCACATTTCCCATGATCAATCTTAGCCATCAGATCTTCAATCTTGACTAGGTTCAATGCATCCTTCGATCTGAAAGCGTTTTACCTTGCCTAGGGACTTGCATTCCTTTCTTAGAACTTGCACAAGGTTATTGCGGTTCAATCTGTGTTGTAGATCTTCCTGCCAATCTTCCATTTCCATAGATCCTTAACAAACTTCATGTGCGGCATACCAATCATTTATACATCTCCAGCTAATCATTGTCTTTCATTAAATAATGCTTTTATCCATCCAATGCGATCTGTCATAACTCGGTTGCAACTCGGTAAATACTAAACTTTACTCGGTAGACATTCCGCCTTCATTAACCGATATCGATAACCTTAGGGTTTACTGACTAGGTTCCTTAGGGTTTACCGATTAGGTTCTTTGCTCACTAACATACTATAGTATTAACCTTACAATCAACAACATATGTAGGATATCAAAACAATCTAAACATCATGATCTCATCATTGTCTAATTTGGTAATAGTTGCCCATTGAATATCTTATTTCTTCCCTTATTCATTGCATTCTTTTTGTGTCTTTTACCGACTACTTAATTCTCTTCAAATCAATCTTCTCAAAATATGGCAACATCATACTGAATCAGAAAATCAATTTCTTGACATCAATGACAAAATAATGTTATAAAGATAGTTATCATCCTTCTTTAGTTATATCAATAATCTTCAACAACCTTCTCAATATCCTTAATGAACATCAACAATCTTTCTTTCTACTGAAATGCCAACAATCTCCCCCTTTGCAATTGATGGCAAAACCAAATTTTAAATAATAATACCAACAAGATATTCAAATTGATTCAGATTTAGATTGTTGTTAGACTTCTCATGTTATCTTTGAGCTGTTAAAATCTTCTGAAGTCTTCTCCCTTTTTCATTAGGCTTCTGAGTTGTTGTCTTGCATTTAGTCTTCTCCCCCTGTCATTAGTCTTTTGTTATCTTCTTCATTTAGGATTTTACCATTCATTCATTCAACCATTTAGTCTCATTTAGTCAACCATTTAGTCTTCTCCCCCTTTGACAACAATGCCAAAAAGTAAAAGAACTAAATCATGATTCCTTTCCTTAGTGAAGTGATTTGCCTTGCTATGTATCATCTCAGTCTCGGTCAGAGCGACTTGTCTCTATTCACTATTTCCTACATACCTTTAGAAAACCTTCTAAAGTACGTAAATCAGCATTAATCCACACATAATATTCTATAGATTCATTGAATTGATGCTTTCACTAAACTCTGTGAGTGAGTAGAAGATAGGGGTAGGACTCCTAACTTTCTTTTGAGATACTCAAAAGTGTCCCTTGGCAGTGGCTTTGTGAAGATGCTACTAATTGCTCCTTTGAACTGATATATTCCAGCACAAATTTCTTCTCTTGAACTTCTTCTCTGAGATAATGAGACTTTATAGATATATGCTTTGTCTTAGAGTGCATTACTAGATTCTTTGAAATGTTAATGGCACTCGTATTATCACATAATATAGTAACTGGCTTGGTAACTTTCTCATTTATACCTTCCAATAGTTGTTTGATCCATGCTATATTGGTACAATTCAATGCTGCAGCAACATATTTAGCTTCTGTTGTTGACTGTGAGATACATCCTTGTTTCTTGCTAGGCCAACTTACTAGTCTTTCTCCTAAAAAGAAAGCTCCACCACTTGTGCTTTTCCTGTCATCTATGTTGCCTGCCCAATCAGCATCAGTATAAACTTTTAAATCAAAATCATGTCTCTTTTCATATACTAAGCCATTATCTTCAGTGCCTCGCAGGTATCTGAAAATTCTCTTGATTGTTGTCATATGGGTTTCCTTGGGATCTGCAAAGAATCTTGCAACAATACCTACTGCATGTGCTATATCCGATCTACTATGGACAACATATTGCAACTTCCCAATCATAGATCGGTAAAGTGTCTCATCAATAGATGCAGATTCATCATTTTTTGATAGTTTACAGTTGGTAGTCATAGGAGTACTTACTAGTTTAGAATCCTCCATTTCAAATTTCTTCAGGATTTCCTTTATGTACTTGGATTGAGTAATGAAAATCTCATCTTTCATTTGTAGTATCTGTAAACCTATAAAATACTTTATCTCACTGATTAATGACTTCTCAAATTCTTTGCTTATTTCATTTCCAAAGTTCTTGCATAAGGAGTCATTACCACAAAAAATAATATCATCAACAAATATGGCTGAGATCAGTATTCCATTGTTCTCATCATTCTTCATGTACATATTGTTGTTTTCAGTTGTCCTTATAAAAACCAATCTTGATTAATTAAGAGTGCAACCTTTCATACCATGCTCTAGGTGCTTGTTTCAGACCATATAAAGCTTTGTTTAATTTTCATACCTGATCTTTACTCTTGTCTTCAACAAATCCTTCAGGTTGTTCAATGTAAACTTCTTCTTCTAGTATACCATTCAAAAATGCAGATTTAACATCCATTTGATATACCTTGAAATTTTTGAAAGTAGCATATGCCAGCAATGTTCTTACTCCCTCAATTCTAGCCACAGGTGCAAAAATCTCACCATAATCTATTCCTTCTTCTTGAGAATAACCTTTGCAAACTAGTCTTGCTTTGTTGCGAATGACCTCACCTTTTTCATTTAGCTTGTTTCAGAAAATCCACTTTGTACCGATTACATTTTTGTCCTTCAGTCTTGGGATCAATGTCCATGTGTCATTCTTCTTCATTTGATCAATCTCTTCTCTCATAGCATTTGCCCAATCTTCACTGTTAAATGCCTCTTTTACTATTCTCGGCTCAAATTCAGATATTAGACATGTGTTATATCTTAGTTTGTTCATTGTCATCACTGGATCATCCTTATCTCCTATAATCTAACTTGATGCATGATGTCTTCTGACATATTTGGCTAATATAGGCTCGGTAGGCTCTTTATGATCTTCTTCATCACTCGGTAACTGGACATTATCTTCATTTTCTTCACCAGCTTTCTCGGTAGGACTTCTTGGTTGAACATAAACAAATTCTTCATAATCTTCTAGTTCTTTGGAATTTCCTTCATCATTTCTTTCTGCAAAGTCATCAATTTTCACATTTGCACTTTCTACTATTTTGTTAAATGATTTGATCAGACATTTAAATGCTTTACTTCTAGAAGAATAACCAAGAAATGTTCCTTCTTCACTTTTCTGATCAAACTTTCCATTTTTTTCATCTTTGTGAACATAGCATCTATTTCCAAAGATTTTAAAATAACTTACATTAGGTTTCTTGTCATACCAGATCTCATATGGTGTCTTCATAGTTCCTTTCTTCAGTTGAACTCGGTTCAGTTGAACTTGGTTCAGGGTGTAAACTGCAATGTTGATTGCTTCTCTCCAAAATGTTTGAGGTACCCTCTTTTCTATCATCAGGGTTCTGGCACAATCCACAATTGATCTATTTCTTCTCTCAGCTATGCCATTTTGCTAAGGTGTTCTTGGTGCAGATGCTTGTCTTTTTATACCATGATCATTGCAAAATAAGTTAAATTCATCAAAACTGAACTCTCCTCCTCTATCAGATCTAAGACATTTCAGTTGTATTCCTGTTTCATTTTCAACTCTTGCCTTCTACCATTTAAACATTTGAAAAGCTTCTGATTTTTCTTTTAAAAACATAACTGACATCATCCTTGAGTAATCATCCACAAATAATATGAAATATTTATCACCATAATAACTTTGAACTTTCATGCGACCACAAAGATTAGTATGTACTAGATCTAAAATTCCTTTAGAAGTGTAGGACTTACTTGTAAAGCTTGATCTTGTCATCTTACCCATCTGGAATCCTCGACACATAGCATTCTCAAGTTTTTCTAGACTCGGTAGACCTCTTACTCGGTGCTTCTTGCTTATTTTGATCAGATTATCAAAATTTACATGACAAAACCTTTTATGTCATAACTAGGTATCATCTATCTTAGCATAAAGACACTTGTTCCAAGTTGATTCAAGATGAAATGTATTACCTTTTGTTTGTGTCCCAGTAGCAGCTAACTTTCCATGCTTGTCATGAACTTTGACAATTCCTTTCTGAAATTCTATTTGGTATCATGTATTATTTAGTTGTGCTACACTCAACAAATTGTATTTCAATCCTTCAACCCAATATACATCATCACATTTAGCATTGTCAAGAAGTGTTATAGATCCTTTACCTTTCACCAGACATGGTGCATCATTACCAAATCTTACATAGCCTCCATCATAGTATTCTAATTTAACAAACTTGTGTTTATCACCTGTCATGTGATGTGAGCATCCACTATCTATGATCCAAGAATCATTATTATTTATGTGAGATATTAGGGATTTTTCTTCATACCTTTCTTCATCTAGTCCATCTTTAATAGCCACATAAACAACTTCCTCAGTATCAGTTTCATCAGATTTATCATCGTTGGATTCCTCATCAGCTATTAGGCATGTCTTTCTATCTCTCCTTCTGAAGTCTCGGTGTCCTTTGTATTGGTTGTCTTTCTGCCTGTTATTTCGGTATTCTCTCTTTTCACTAGATTCTTTGTCAGGACAGTTAGAACCCATATGTCTTATTTTATCACAATTGAAACATTTTAAAGGTAGCTTTCCTTTATACTTACCTTTTCCTCTTGGTAACCTTCTGGCTAATAATGCTTCAAACTCTTCTTGCTTCTTAATTTCCTCATACAGTTTGTGTACTTCTTCCATGTTCTTGCAAAATCTTTCACTTGCTCCACTATGATTCCCTTCAGAGTACTTACTCATTATATCATTGTAATCATCAGATTCACCAATATGAAAAGAACTGAATGCAGATTCTACTTTATTTACCGAAGACCCACTGTTATCAAAATTACTTAACTTAAATGCATGTAGCTTACCAATAGTAGCATCCAAAGAAACTGGCATGGTAGGTACAAACCTCAATTCATTGATTACAGAGACTCAAATGGCATAAGCAGGTAGAAGGGTTCTCAACAACTTACTTGTTACATCCTTTTCTTCAATATTTCCTCCTGCTCCTTTAATTTGATTGACAGTCTCCTTTAACCTTGTACTGTATTGGGTTATGTTCTCACCTTCATTCATTCTCATGGATTCAAGTTGTCCTCTTAGACTATCTTCTTTTTCTCTTTGAACATGTTCATCACCGCCATACACAGATATGAGCTTAGTCCACATTGCTTTTGCATCATTACAACCTTCTAGGTCATTAAACTCTGAATCGGTCAATGCTAATGTTATTTCAATCATAGCTTGAATGTATTCTTGCTTTGCCTTTATCTCTTCCAAGGTCATTGGGTTGGTGCTTGGTGGTATTTAATCATTCTCCAAATAATATGTTGCATATTCTCCAATTCCTGATAAATGTAGCTTCCTCCTTTTCTGCCATGTGGAGAAACTTGACTTGTTTAGCTTTGGTGCATCCCTTTTATACATCTTCGGATCTTTGCCTCAAGTACCTTTAAACTTTTCTTCTAGAGTCCAAGGCTTTGATACCAATTGTAAGTTCTAATACTAAATGTAAAGAACTGATGCCAATAGCTAACAAGATGAGAGGGGGGGTGAATCATACAAACTTAATCTTCCATAAAATCAACAAATTCAATCTCGGTAACATTTACTTCAGCAATATAACCAAAAACTGCTAAACATGCAAACTCATAAACACATAATCATCATAACACATATAACACCAAATTTAACGTGGAAACCCAAATAGGGAAAAACCACTGTGGGATTTCAAACCCACTAAGAAATATGCTCTTCTAGAGTATGCTCGGTTAAAAGCAAATCATGTTAAAGATTACAAACACATTGCTAGATGTGACCCGGTTAAGGGATTTCCCTCAGATCTGTTAGGATCTTCACTTTGTTAGAAGTGACCTTGTTAAAGGATTTCAAACACTCATTTAGAATGTTACCTTGCTAGAGGGTTTACAAATAAGACTGTTAAGTCCACTCGGTTAGGATATTTTCTGTCACTTACAAAATAATAGTAATAAAAATATATCTGCAACTTCACATCTAAAATGCTAAAGCAGATTCTTATTTGCTCAAAACAATCCTGTCATAGGACTTATCTTGTCCCTCTGTTGGGCTCCCTACTCTGTTATTCAAATAGGTCTTCAAGCTTCTGTTGCTCGATAATCACTATGTAGCATCCCTGTGCTTACACTTGCCCGCATACATTGTTCATCAATAATTTCTTATTTATAAACAATTTGCTAACTGCTTAATCTCCTTGATCACATTTCCCATGATCAATCTTAGCCATCAGATCTTCAATCTTGACTAGGTTCAATGCATCCTTCGATCTGAAAATGTTTTACCTTGCATAGGGACTTGCATTCCTTTCTTGGAACTTGCACAAGGTTATTGCGATTCAATTTGCACTGTAGATCTTCCTGTCGATCTTCCATTGCCATAGATCCTTAACAAACTTCATGTGTGGCATACCAATCATTTATGCATCTCCAGCTAATCATTGTCTTTCATTAAATAATGCTTTTATCCATCTAATGCGATCTGTCATAACTCAGTTGCAACTCGATAAATACTAAACTTTACTCGGTAGACATTCTGCCTTCATTAACCAATATCGATAACCTTAGGGTTTACTGACTAGGTTCCTTAGGGTTTACGACTAGGTTCTTTGCTCGGCAACATACTATAGTATTAACCTTACAATCAACAACATATATAGGATATCAAAACAATCTAAACATCATGATCTCATCATTGTTTAACTCGGTAATAGTTGCCCATTGAATATCTTATTTCTTCCCTTATTCATCACATTATTTCTGTGTTTTTTACTGACTACTTAATTCTCTTCAAATCAATCTTCTCAAGATATGGCAACATCATACTGAATCAGAAAATCAATTTCTTGACATCAATGACAAAATAATGTTATAAAGATAGTTATCATCCTTCTTCAGTTATATCAATAATCTTCAACAACCATCTCAATATCCTTAATGAATATCAACAATCTTTATTTCTACCGAAATGCCAACAACTACAACTCTACTAACATCTTGGAAACCTTTGTCATTGATGCCAAAGGGGGAGTAGTAGTATGAGAAAATAACCGGCAGAAGACTTATCTGCTCAGGGGGAGCTCTTTTATTTTTGGTAACATATTTTTGGAAACATTTTTGGATTACAAGTTTTGGATACACTTTTGAATTTTCTCATGAGTGTTGCCATCAATGCCAAAGGGGGAGATTGTTGGCATATGCACACTCCAATGAGACATTGTAGGTGATTGAAGGTTTTGTCATTGATGGTAACCTTACAATCCTATGGCACCGGCAAGGCATTACACCAGCAAGGCATTATACTAACAAGATCAAACTCTACACCGGCACTCAGACCACCAGCACCGGCAGAGAAAGGAAGCATACCGGCACAGAGGCCGACAGGATTTTTGTTATATTGTATTTTGTTTATTATTTTAAAATCTTTGTAAGCCGACTTGGCATCATTTTAAAATGACTCTTATATAAGAGAGATCATTGTAGAACATTTGTAAGTAAGTAAGAAGATCATATTTAGGCGAAATAAGGTAGGCCTATTATGTGAATTATAGGTTAAGGGTTTATGTAACAAGTAGAGAAGAAACTGGTACTGGATCTAGCATTAGAGATGCTATTCTAAAGCAGTACAAGATACTGGATTTGTATAATCCATCATTGTTAGTTAGTGAGACTTCTCATTGAGCAGTGAGCTCTAGGCAGTTGGCCTTCCCGCATGTGCAAGCCCCTCTTGTAGTAGTAATATTCTCTTATTGGCCAGTAAGTGAATATTGTAGGTCACAAATCCCACTGAGGTTTTTCACACACCAGGTTTCCTTGTTAAATCATTGTGTTATGGTGTGTTTTTCATGTGGTTGTTTTTAATTCTACTTATTGTATTATTTCTTGCATATCGGTCACTATTATAATATGTTCTACATGTTTTAAGTTAAGAAATTCAATTCACCGGTTACATACTGATTCACCCCCCCTCTCAGTATCTGTGGGAATCCTAACATAACTAATAAAATGGCTTGGGAGGCTTGTGCACCCTCAGTAGGTTGCTCAGGAGAGGCAACACTTTTGTCAATTTCTCTAGCCTCAGATGTAGCCTTTGGTGAATCCTTGCTCGGGGTCTTAGTTGTAACATTGTTAGTACTTGAAGGGGCTTGAGAAGTTTGTTCCCCGGTGGCTTGAGAAATAGCTTCTCCTTTTGTAGACTAGTGACCCTCTTTTCCTTATTCAGTATCCTGAGGTGTCTCGGTTGAAACATGTTGACTGACCAGAGGATAGGACTTGACTTGTTCCAAAACTGACTCACTTGATACCAGTTTGGCATAAGCATTCCCTTCTATCATTTCCTATTCCTGTTCCTGTTCCTCGGTATCCATGACATCCTCATCAGGTTGGATAGTTTCAGTGGGATCTTGCTTGGTGATATCCACTATTTCAACTTCACCTTTCTCATCAGCACTCTTGACTCGAAAAATTTCTTGCCATTTTTCTTTTGTCTCTTTCTGTACTTCAAGATAAAGGCCATTCATCAGTTTCAAGGCTCTTTGCTTGACTAGGAAGTTTTTGTGGTAGTTTTTTAGATGTTCACTTATCTCATCTACCAACATGTCTGGAAAGAGATGCACTAGACTTCTTTCTCTCATCTTCTTTTCCGAGTCCATAGCATATTTCCACCTGTTATCAATGTGTAAGTACAATGATTTTGGAAGAGAATTAGTTACTTCTAATGGGACCAATCAAAATTTAAGAAGTGTGCATACAGCTAACTCTTCTATTTGCCTCTTTTCTTCTTCTGTCCGAGAGTCATATTTGACATACCTAAATGCTCCAAATCCACCATATTGTTTCAAATTGGCACAAAAATTATCAACACTATGTACATCTTCCTTTTTGCTTTTGACAATTTGAAATTTATTTTTGTTTTCAGATTCGGTGTCACTTGACTCTTTATTTAAAATGAGTCTCCGAGTAGACTTCTTGTAAGTTTTTGTTACCTTTGGAACTGCAACATTTTTCTATTTCTTGCTCGGTGACACTACAGATGATCTAGTGTTTGGGCATTTCACTGGAGGAGTCGGTGATACCTATTATGTATCATGTTTCTTCCTTTTCAAAATTTTCCCTTTTGGAAACTCGGTGCTCAAAGTAATAGCTGCTTCTTGGGCTTCAGGTTCCTCCTCGGTGATGACTTGAACATTGTTGACAGGAGTGGAGGAAGAACCTTCTCCAAATTTCTTTGTTAATGCTTTTATCATTTTTGTTGCTTTCCTAGTAGCCTTTGGTACTACAATGCTCATTTTGACTTTTTCTTTAAGTTCTTCATATGTATTGTATCTGATCTCGGTAGCATGCCTTGGTAGTGCAAGAAAAGCATCTATCTATTGTTGTGTAATGTCAAAATCAATCTCATAACCCATAGGCGGCAAAGATTGAGTTCTCGGTTCTACCGCATTAACATAGCAGTAGTCGGTATCCACTTCAAAACATATATTGTCCTTATATTTTTCCACTAACTGGGGTCGTATCCTGTACCTGTTATGCATCTTTTCCTGAAACTTGCTAAAATAATCATCCATAATCTCATTGAAGTTATCACCTAGATGTTTGATGAAGTCATTGATTTGATGGGTGATTGGTTGGTGTAGCTCCCAAACTACATTACCGACTAATGGAAAGAATTTATCAAAATAGAAAAACATGCATACCAAAAGTGATCCAAACTTCAGTGTGTTTGTCGGGTTGTTCTTCTTTGGGTTCCTTATGGTGTTGAGATTTTCAAACAGATTTTTCAACAACACTTTGCATAGATCAATCTTCATACCTTTCTTCACAATTTTATAGGCTAAGTTAGCAGCAGCTTAGGGTACATTGTTTTTCCCTTGCCGATTGAAAGAAACAATAACCTATGACTCTAATTGCAAACTTCAGCTTTGCATCTGTGACATTGTTTAGTTTCAGACCTCTACAATCAAATTCAACTACGGTTAAAGTCATCAATTCTTTCTGTGAAATCATTTTCTGAGCTCAGGCATGGTCAAAAATAGGGTAACCGATGATCAAGTGGATGATTTCCTTGGTGATCTTGAATGGTTTCTCTTCTAACCACATAAAGTCATCATGAACTCTGCTCAAAACAAATTTAACCCATTGGGGTTTGAAGACTCGTGAGTAGGTTAGGGCTTCGGTCAATCCCTTGATTTTAATATCTTCAAACTTGCTATCCAATTTTCCATCGGTACACAATTCATCATATGTGTCCTTGATCTCTGTGTGACCTAGTTCCTCAACACGACACTTAGTGAAGAATCTAACATCCTCAACTAATAAGACCCTATCCGGAATGAGTGAAAATGCAGTTTTATCATCCAGTTCAGATGCTACTTTGGGAGATAGTGAGTATTTCAGTGAGGGCTTCTCAATGTTCTCAACAATGAGTTTCTGAATCTTAGGCACCATTTCAAACTTTGGATAATCACTAACGAAAGAGCCTTAGGGTTTGAAAACTTTTAACCAACAGATGCTTTCCACTTAGTAAATATAAAATAGATATTCACAGCTGATATGATCGGTTAACTTGCTTGACAATGCATTGTGATTGATATAAATACCTTGAATTGCGCTCGGAAGAGATTTGATCACCTTTGAATCACTTTGCTCTGCTTTCTAAAAACTTGGTAAGTGTAAAATGACCGCGCAAAAAGCCTTAAGTACACATTTTACCTTATCGGGCTTCGTGCAGTTAGGTCAAAAAAACTTTAAATCTTCTCGGTTCCACTAAACCAATTTACCTTTTTTTTGCTTTTACCGAGTAGCCAAACTTCTTGCGTTTACTGACTTGATAGGCTTCCTGCATTTACTGACTTGACTAGTGCTCCAAAGGACTTCATAAAATTTCAAACTTGCTAATGCATCTTAGCTATGCAGATTTTGGAATTAAGTACATTGTAAAATAGGAACTGTTTAAGATTTAACCTTGAGAGAATGCATTCCCTTCATACCTTTACCGATTAATTTGGAATAGATGCACCTAACTCGGTAGGTAAGACGCTTTCTTCATTTGACACAATTTCCTTCTTTTTCCAAATCATCTGGAATTTGCTTTTTATTTCTTCAATATCTTCTCTAGGTTGATCTTTGCAATCTCTAGCCAAGTGTCCAACCTTGTGACAATGAAAACATGTCATACTAGGATTTCTCCATGATCTTCGGTTGTTCATTCCAAACCTTATAAAGTAGTTGGCACTTATATGTCCATATCTTCCACAACATTCACACCATATCCTTGTATTATAATCCCATGGTACTGCAGTATACTGTCGGTTAGGTTTTGTGTAAGTTCAGTAGCCTCTAGTATTTGCTCGGTGTGCAGACCACATATAGTTCTTCTGCTTAAACCAACACTTCTCGGTACTGTGTCCATATCTATTGCAGTTTTTACAAAACCCTTTGAATTTTGCCTTCTAAAAATTGCTAACAGACTTAGTCCTACATTGATTAGATGTATGACCATACTTATTGCAATTGTTACAATAACCATTAGACCTAGTGACGTTTGGTTGCTTACCTTTTCTAATTTGGCACATGTTGGCAGTATGTCCTTGTTTTCCATAGTAGTTGCAAATAGGCTTCTTTCCTTTGATGTTCTTCTTGTTTCCAGCTTGCTTTGATGATTCCCCTCTCTCGGTAGTGTGGATTCCCTTCTCGGTAGAGTCTTTTCCTTTGTAACTGAGTCCTGCATCTATGTTGGGTCTTCTTGTAGTTAGTTGCTCATCCAACATCCTTGATGCTTCATAACTTTTCTTCAGTGTTTCATTGGATTTCTTCTATGTTTCAAGTTCATCGATCAACCTTGATAGTTCAAGTTTCAATGCTTGATTCTCATTTTCCTTTACATTTGCTTCATGATGTGCATAACCCAATTGATCAGATAGATTTTGTTGAATTCCAGTCATCCTTGTGATTTCATCATTCTTTTCAGATACTGATGCTTCAAGTTGTTGTTTTTCTCTTTCTAGATCTCTTATGTTATCCTCGGTTGTGCTCAATGCATCAAGATTTTCAGTCATATGTGTGCTGAAATGTTCATGTTCTCTTTTCATTGCTTTTAGTTTATCAGTAAATGCTTTGTTCTTTTGTTTCAATGCTCCAATCATTTCTTCAGTTTCTTCAGATATACTATTCTCAGATGATGTCTCAATTTGTTCCAACAGCTCTTGAGAGTCCTGCAAATCATCAGACAATCTTCTTCTAACTTTCAGTGATCTTTGCATTTGTTTATGCATGTCTGCAATCACTTGATTAGCATGATCTAATTCATTTTGAAGATTAACAATTCTCCAAGACTGTTTGTAGCCTTCCATTGATAAGATCTTTCTCTTTAAGCAATTAAACCCTTTTCCAAGATTAAAGCTCTAATACCAATTGTTAGGCCCAATATGGAAAGCTAATGTACTGAGAGGGGAGGGGTGAATCAGTACTTCAAATCTTTTCTTCAACAATAACTTTATTGTTAAGCATAAACCAAAAACTGTTGTAACATAATATAATGCTAAAACAAATAAATAACAATCATACATGATTCACTCCATAACACATATATTTTGGTTATGCAGAAACTCTTGGTTAGAGAGAAAACCTGTGGTGGGAATGGCACCCACAACTTCACTACTGCAATAATAAAGGTTGCTCGGTTAGAGCTACATGTTTAGCTATTTCTGATAGCTTACCCTATTAGGAGTATCAAGATCCTTAGATCTACCTTGCCAAAGGATTTTACAACACTTATTCTAAAATGTTGCACCTAGTGAAAGGCTTTACAATTTATAGACTTTGTTAGAGTCTTTTACCTTGTTAAAGGTTTCTCTTACAACTCAAAATATTACAATCAAAATCTTACAAAATATCTACAACTTCACATCTGAAATGTTATAGCAGATTCTATGTGCTCAAAATGGAATTACCTTGCTTATAGCATACCTTAGTAACCCATAAATTTACTTGGTAAACCTTTCTATTTACTTTGTTCTTTGACTGTTCTCTAAAATCCTTCTCGGTGACCTCTCTGTATCTCTGTCAATCATAACAGTCATAACACTCAATGCTTTCCCATGATTTTTCTTTTCACATATGTCTTGCTTCACACACATATCTTATCCTCAATTCATGCTGTATAAATAGATCTCTTGTAACGGTGATCTTATCCATGCTTTGATCTTACAAACATGATTCATTAAATGAATAACTATACAAAATTATTTCATTGGATAGATGTTCTTAAAATCATACAAAATCTTAAGTGCAATTTCCAATGTGTTAACGGTTCCTTGTTCCTTGATCTTTGTAACACATTTCCACATATGTGTCTAGGTTCAATGAATCTGGTAACACATTTTACTCAGTGTGTATGAACTCGGTATACCATCTTTGCTGCTCGGTAGTCATAGAATGTTACTCGGTAGATAGCTCGGTGTATACTAAACTTTGTGACTCCTTTCTTCTATAACCAACTGCTCTGTGCTTATCGACTTAATATTTCGGTAGTAATAACCGACTAGAGTATATAGAATGAATTTGGACATAAAACTAATGACAACTTAGTAAATAGTAACAAGTTGGTCATATAGCTTCTAGGTGTCCTTCTAGACATTCAAGACTAAGGGAGGAAGCAAAAAGAACATATAAGTCTAACCCTGAATATCAGAGATACAGATTTAAGAAAAACGGAGATAAGTCATGTTACTATGCAGATGAAGGGGTTACAGATGATTCAGATGAAGATCCAACAGATAGCGGATGGGCTTTTGTTGCAATAAATGAAGATCAACTGGCACCTATTGTCAAACCGGTAGAGTAGGCACTAGCAGCAAAAATTCAAGAAAAGGATGAATGGATTATAGATAGTGGATGCTCACATCATATGACTGGTGATAAAAGAAAATTCTTATCATTTCAAGAAATTCATGGAGGTCTATTACGGTTTGGAGATGATAAAGCTTGTTTAATCAATGGAAAAGGCACTATATCTTTGGATGGTAAGCATAATACTGACAATTTTTATTATGTAGAAGGTTTAAAGCATAATATTTTGAGTGTTGGTCAGTTAGTTGAGAAAGGATTTAAGTTACAATTCAAGAATGGAAAATGCAAAATCATAACAGAACTAGATCAGAGATTGCAACCAGTAATCAGACTAAAGGTAATATATTTCATTTGAATGCCAGTGACAAGACATGTTTGATTGCTCACATAGATGAAAGTTGGTTATGGCATAAGAGACTCTGTCATGTGAATTTTGATTGCATTATAAAGATCAGTTCAACTAAGGTAGCAAGGGATTTACCTAAGATTGTGAAACCTCATAATTCGGTATGTAAGGAATGTCAAATGGGAAAGCAAGTTAGAACAACATTTAAGAGAATTACTGAGAAATACAATAATATTCTTGATTTAATTCATATTGATTTATGTGGTCTAGCAAGAACAAGAAGTATACAAGGTGATAGATACTTTATGCTAATAATTGATGATTATTCTAGAATGTGTTGGGTTACTTTTCTCAGGGAGAAATCAGAAGTTTTTGGAAGATTCAAAATATACAAGGCAGTGGTAGAGAATCAAACTGGCAAGAAAATCAAATGTTTAAGATCAGATAAAGGAGGAGAATTTACATCTAGAGAATTTAATGCATTCTGTGAAGTGAATGGAATCAAAAGACAACTATCAGCACCTCGGACACCCCAGCAGAATGGAGTTGTGGAAAGGAAGAACAAAACTATTCGCAATGCATCAAGAACCATGTTGATGGAAGCAAATCTACCTCATGTGTACTAGAGAGAAGCAGTGAATACAACGGTTTATACTTTCAACAAAGTTCATATCAAAAGTGAAACCGGTAAGACCCCTTATGAACTATGGTTTGGTCATACTCCTACTCTTAAGCACTTTAGAATATTTGGAAGAAAATGTTATATTAGGAGAGATGAGTATATTGGCCAATTTGATCCTAGAAGTGATGAAGGAATATTTCTTGGTTATTCATCTAGAAGCAAGGCATATAGATGTTATAATAAAAGATTGCGAAAAATCATTGAGAGTACTAATGTGAAGATAGATGAACATTTTAGAGGAGATTCAAGATTTGTAGAACCGACAGTGGAAATTATTATAAATGAACTGAAACAGATTGTACCAGAACAAAGTGAAGATCTAGTCACACTGGAATCATCAGAAAACTCAACTCTTTGAAGAACAGCAACATGTAAGTGGAAATCAGAACAAACCCAGGTATGTAAGATTAAATCATTCAGAGAATCAGATAATTGGAAACAAGAATCAAGGTGTTATGACTAGAGGAAGATTGGAAAATGAAGAGGTATGTTTAATTTCTCAAGTTGAACCAGCATCTGTTATTGAAGCATGTCAAGATAAACATTGGATAAAAGCAATGGAAGATGAATTAGAACAAATTGAAAATAATAATACTTGGACATTAGTTCCATGGCCTAAAGACAAAAATATAATTGGAACTAAATGGGTATATAGAAATAAACTTAATGAGAATGATGAAGTAATCAGGAACAAAGCAAGATTAGTTTGTAAAGGTTATTCACAGAAAGAAGGAATTGACTATAATGAAACCTTTGCACCGGTAGCCAGAATTGAGGCAGTTAGACTATTTCTTGCATTCGCAGCTCATAAGAACTATAAAGTGTATCAGATGGATGTAAAATATGCATTTTTTAATGGAGATCTTGAGCAGGAAGTTTACATTGAACAGCCTGATGTATTTTCATTGACAGATAATATGGATATGGTTTGTAGGTTAAGGAAAGCTTTATATGGTTTGAAGCAAGCTCCCAGAGCTTGGTATGCTAGATTGGATAAATATCTTTTGAAGCTTGGTTACACAAAAGGTAATGCTGGAAGCAATTCGTATTACAAAGCTACCAATGATGATATTTTGGTTATTGAAGTATTTGTGGATGATATCATTTTTGGAGGTGAAGATGGACTATGTAAAGACTTCTCTAACCAAATGCAAAAAGAATTTGAAATTTCTATGATTGAAGAGATAAAAAAATTTCTAGGTTTGCAGATTTCACAAACAGATAAAGGTATATTCATATGTCAAACAAAGTACTTGAAGGAACTCTTGATGAAATTTGGTATGGAAAATTCCAAACCGGTAAGTACTACTATGACTACAACTGATAAATTGAAATTGAAGGATGATTCAACTCCTATTAATCTGAAAAGGTACAAATCTATGATTGGAGGTTTATTGTATTTGACACAAACCAGACCTGATATAATGAATGTAGTATGTATTGTATCTAGATTTCAAAGCAATCCTAAAAAAAATCATGAATCAATAGTAAAAAGGATTTTCTAGCACCTACAAGGGACAACAAATCTTGGTTTATGGTATCCTAAGGAAGAAAATTTTGATTTATGTGCATACACAGATGCAAATTGGGCAGGAGATGTAGATGATAGAAAGAGTACCATTGGTGGTGAGAAGATTGATTTCATGGATAAGAAAGAAGCAGACTTGTACATCATTATCTACAACAGAATCAGAATATGTTGCAACAACAACTAATTGTACTCTAGTATTATGGATCAAGCAAATGTTGAAGGATATAAAGGTAAAATGCAAAGAACCGATAATTATTTATTATGATAATTCAGCAGCAATTGATATATCAAAGAATCTGGTATTTCACTCTAAGACAAAGCATGTTTCTATTCAGTACAATTTTCTGAAAGAGATTGTTGAAGCAAATGAAGTAAGATTGGTTTATGTGAATACTAAAGAGAAAAATTGCAAATATCTTTACAAAGCCTTTGCCTAAGGAAATATTTGAATATCTCAGAGAGAAGCTTGGGGTAATTTTCCCACTAGCAGATAATTGAATGATGAAGATTGGCATCAAACCGGAAGGGACTAACGAAAATTTTCTTTTTTCGGCTTTGATGAAGGAGAGCTACTTCTCAAGGGGAGTAGTTAGTTGAATGTTATGTTTTGAATTCTTAACTGCTTTGGCATTTGATGTTAAAGGGGGAGAGATGTCTATGGAAAAACATTATACCTTGGGGGAGAGATATACTCTTTGGAGAGATATATTTTGGTTTTGGTTCTCTATCAAACCTTGTATTGATCTATTTTGGGAGATTGTTGGTTTATTGGTTTTTTGCATTCTATTTTTGGCACTTAGATGTTTTTCCATCTAATGCTAACATCAATGCCAAAGGGGGATATTGTTAGTATTATGGATGACTTCCTCATGTGTTGCATTGGTTTTGTTATTGATGTCAACACTTATCTTCTTGGAGGTCTACATTGTGTTCACCGGCATGGTTAGTGGCTTATGCACAGTCACCGGTATATGTTCACCAGCAAGTTATATTGTTCATCGGAAGTGATGATGACTTGTTATCATCTAGAGATCATTTTTATATGTTGAAGACATGGATTGGATGTTTGGATTTGGTGTTTTTCTTATTGGTCTAATTGGGTTGACAGATTTGCCTTTACTGACAAATTGGTCTAGGTTATGGACCGGTACATGATATCTATTCTAGATCAGCACAACATGTTTTGCAAATGATTTATTGATTGGATAATGTGGTAAATGAATTGAGCTGACATATTGTATCGCATCAAGACTTATTTGTAATTGATTTAATTGTAATATCTTTAGTGAGCCGAACTCATGTATAGGTCTTAGGTTTTGTATATTTGATTGTAAGCTCTTATTGAAGCTCAACATGATGAGTATGTGCAAATATTGAAGAGCAAAAAATAACCAGATCCTTGTGTGAATCATGCAAACATTATCTGAAGGTTGAAGGAAGGTTATGAAGGTGTTTGGAACTCATGTTCAGAGCTTAAACCAGTATTGAATCCAACATTGCAAATGCTATTCTGAGGCAGTACATTGTTAATGGATTTAACCATCCAAATGTAGTTAGTGTGACTCTTATTTTGTGATTGAGAAGTGAGCTCTAGGCGGTTGGCCTTTTTGCATGTGCAGATCCAATTTGTATACACTTACTATCTGTAGTAGTATCATCTAATTGTGGGTAAGGTTTCCCACCATCATTTTTCCTCTTATAGGGTTTCCACATCAAAATCTCTGTGTCATGTGTTGTGGATGTTGTTTTTCTTTATGTTTCATGCATTAAGTTAAACCGGTACTGCTATAACTGTTAATCTGTTTTACTAGCATTTAAGTTTGGTTTACCGGCACTAAGTTTAAGTTGAAATAATTTGTTTTGATTTATAATTTATTGACAACTGGTTCACAATTGATTCACCCCCCCTCTCAGTTGTCCTTCCTGATTCCTAACAATTGGTATCAGAGCTAAGTCCTCTTTTTGCAGAAGCCTAACAGCTTGAGAAGATCCTATGGCAACAAATATTTTTAGGACGGACAGTCTGAAACTTGATGGAACTAACTATGGTATATGGAAGATCATAATGGAAACACATCTGAACTGCATTGGAAGAGATATATAGGATATTACAAAGAATGGCTATGTTGGTCCTACTCTGAATCAACCTCATCCACCAGCATTGGCTAAGGACTTGGAGAATGATTGCAAAGCAAGAGAAGAACTTCTGAGCGCATTATCAGATCAACAAATCATGGGATTATCAGACCAATCTACTCCTAAATATATTTGGGATAAACTGGAAACATTGAATGAAGGAGATACCACTGTCAAAATTGCAAAATTGGAATGTTACTGGGTCAGGTATGAAAATTTAAAAATGGAAGAAAATGAAATAATTTCTACATTTATGGAAAGAGTTAATGATTTTTTTTAGGAATATAATGTTGTGGAGGATCCTTAAGTGAAGATGAAATTGTGTCTAAAGTTTTAAGAGCTTTGCCATTGGCTTACAAAATGAAAGTGACTACTATTAATGAGTTGAGAACAATGCCTAATACATCAGTATCTAGAGATACCTTGGTTGGAAAATGTTCTGCATTTGAGCTTGAAGAGTTTGGTCTTGTTGCTACAGTCAAGACTAATTTAGCTTCCAAAGCATCAGCACCATCATCATCTAACAAAATTTATTGGAAATAATCCATTCATCACTGTTGTGAATGCAAGATACTAAAGCCTTCTTATCAAACAAATCTTCCTTAACAGTAACAAAGACAATCTCCTCATTTTCTTCATCCTCAAATTCCTCATCAATAGCACCTTCATCGGCTACAACATAACATTGTTTATTTCCTTTTCTCTTATATTTTCTAAACTTTTCCTGTTGATCATTATAAGGACAGTGTGCAGCAATGTGTCCTATATTGTTAGAAGAGAAACATTTGAGAGGCAACTTACCTTTGTACTTACCAGTTCCTCTATGAAGTCTTTTAGCCAATAGAGTTTCAAATTCTATCAGATTACCTTCATCATCCACATTATCTTCACTACCACCAAGATGACTTGACTTGCATTCATGACTTTGATAAACATATTTTCCTTTTCTCACTGGTACACTAGATACAGATGCTTTAAAAGGAGATTTTGTCTTAGGTACACTATTATCAAAACTATTTAACTCAAAAGTAGTGATCTTACCAATCAAAGAATCAACAGTAACCTTATCCTTAGTAACTGACCTCAACTCTTGAATAGTCGACACTCTAATGGCATAGGTTGGTAATAGGGTTCTAAGAATCTTACTCACAATGGTGTCTTCTCCTATAGTACCCCCAACACTTTTGATTCCACCGACAACCTCTTTAATCCTCTCTCCATACTAAGTAATATTTTCAACTTCCAACATTCTCATATCATCAAACTTTCCTCTAAGACTCTCTTCTTTAGCCTTTTGAACATGCTTACCACCACCATAGATTAATTCTAACTTCTCCCAAACTTCCAAAGAAATATCTAAACCATGGACATCAATATATTTAGTATCAGCCAGTATACTTACTATTGCTTCTAGTACTTGATTTTTCTCTTGTTGCTCCTTCAACTAGTCTGTAGTCAGAGGACCAATAGGAGGTACATACTGAGTAATAATATGCAACCAAAATTGAGCACCCATACCTTTTATATATATCTTCATTCTATCCCTCCATATCTGGTAGTTGTCCTTAGTGAATTTGGGACCCTCCATCATCATCTTCCCTAGATCTTTTCCTCAAGCAGTTAAGCTTCTACACAAAGAGGACCTAAAGCTCTGATACCAAATGTTAATGTGAGGATCTGGTTAACATTGAGAGGGGGGCATGAATCAGTGATAAGAATAAACTAAAAATTTTCACCAATCTGAACAAAACTTCACAAAACAGTTCATAACTAGTACCAGTAGTTGATCTAACAATCACTTAATGCAGATTTACCAAAACATCAATGGTAGCAACTTAAGTGTTCGTCATAAAGAAAAGACATCAAATGTGTAGATCAGGAAATTGAAAATCATCAAAACAATAGCAATTAGGACAACCACAAAACCTAAAGCTTCTATGAAAGCAATCCTAATCCAATCAATGAAGACATAAAGACAAGATATTCAAATCAAATGAAATCGAAGCAAACCGACGCAGATGTCTCCTTCATGTGGCTCCATTGTTCTTCTTTCACCTTCAAATTTGATGTGGATCTCACCTACAAGTGCAAAATGCAAGTGGAAAGCAAGTTGTTGAGAGATGAAATTCGCAGCATAGGGTTACTTGAAAATGTGATTGATTCCCCTTTCATTGAAGAAAACTATCCAATTTATAGACAAATTGGAGAAAGGACAAGATTAGCATGAAGAGATTTGAAAGGAAATTCAAATCAAGAATGGCAAAATTATGACAAATGTGTGACACTTTCTATGCAAGGTGTATGACAAATTATGACAAGTTGCTATGCAAGATGTATGAAAAATTATGACAAGATTGAAATTCCATTCCCATGACAAAAGGGAAGAGAGAAAATAGCCTCCATGATTGCAACAAATGGAAGCATAAACATAGGAGAAAATGAGGGAATGAAATTAGGGGAAATATTTAGAAAAATTAAAGAAAATAGGAGAAATAGAAATTAGGAATTAGGAGAAATTAGCAAATTAGAAAATTGAGGAAAAAGATGAAATAGAAATTAGGTGAATTAATTAATAGGTTTTCATCCATTAATTAATTCATGAAACAGACCTAGGACTAAATAAATAGATTTATTTAACCCACAAAGAAGAAGAAAAGGATTAAATGAACAAATCATAAAACCCTAGAAATAAGAGGACAAGGAATTAGGTCAAGACAACAAGAAATTAATGTAGGTTCGATCATGATTCTAATTGACAAAGGACCAATGTTGATAAATGATTGAGATTGGTTGACAAAAATCAATGACAAATTGACCAAGATTGACAAGGAGATCAAATTGATAGGCGCCAATTGATGAGGAACAATGACTAATCGATCCAAATTGACATGATTGAAAAGGACAAGGATTGATGACAAATCAATCGCAAAATGACAAGATTGACAAGGACAAGGATCGATGACGAATCGATCGCAAAATGACAAGGCTGACAAGGACAAGGATCAATGACAAATCGATCGCAAAATGATGTGATTGACAAGTTGATAATCGCAAATGATTACTAACAAGCTAAAGTTGATTGAAAGATTGACAAGAGGAAAAAACCCTAATTCTATCATCAATTAGGATTGACGATGTCCAAAATGATGATAAATGAGCACGCACCATGATGCGACAGGATAAGATCGACCAAAATCATGACTAAAGATTGCTATCGACAAGACCTAATTCGAAAGCAATAAAAATGAGGAATGCAGAAGAAGGACTCAATGCTCGCAAATGATAAAGACCAAGTATGCAACATAGAAGAAATGTTAATGCAATGTAAGAACCCTAAAATAAGGCAGTGCACAAATGTTAAAGTATGACTCCACAAGCGTTGACCATTTTTAGACGTCTACATTTTGCCCCTCTTTGAGACAATGCAGTTCTAAGCATTGTTTCAAAGAACAATAATGAAAATGCCCCAGACAATAACAATGACATATGCATGCACCCTCGAGGAATTGGCCGGAAAAATCTAGAAAAGAGGCCAAGTGATCGATAAGAATGACAGAAGACGATAGGTTCGAATGGATCAAAAATCGAAGGTCGGATGCACAAAGGACAAGCAGTGGAAGGCGCAAAAGACTGTGACCATCATAAGATGGGGAGCATACATGTCCATCTAGGTACTGACAAAGATCTATATAGGAGACAAGGAGAAGGAAAAGAGTTCATTTGCACTGGCCAAAGTGGAGGAGTTGTTGCTTGGTAAAAAGGACCCTTGCAGAGAGATGGTGAACATTCCAATGGTAGATCACCTTGGGGAATGTGTACACATCTACAGATGACCAGACGACGTGGGAGCAATGATATGTAGCTCAAAAACCCATATGTTCAATTTCACGCATTTTGCTTGATTGCGAGACATTACAGGGCCCATAGGGAGGGGAAAATGCAGATCTGCGCCTTTGTGGGTGCATTCTGCGCCTGTGTAGTGATGTTCTGCACCTGTGTAAGGTACACAGGTGCAGCTTGATGTTGCACAAGCACAAGACAGTGTGCTCAAGCGCAATTGTGCACTTATGACTCTAGTTTGACCGAAAACAATGCGCAGATGATCTTGAAAAGAGGGATAAGGGTAGGATAGGTCAAAAATAGATAAGAAAACCCTGATTGGTGCATGAAACAAGGAAATGCAGCCCTTAGGAAAAAACCCTAAAACTGACAAATTGTGCCCCAATTGTGATACAGAGTCGACAGTATCCATTGATCACATGGGAGAACAAACCCGACTGCTTCATGTTGTGATACAAACTTAGGATTACTGACAAAGACATATTAGCAGGACTTGGATTATACTACATTATGTACATGCCCGAGATTAGGGAAAACACAGGACTTCTCACCGCATTGGCAAAGCGATGGCATTCAGAGACTTCCTCTTTCCATCTTCTGACTAGAGAGGCGACAGTGACACTAGAGGACGTGTGGCGTATCCTTCGCATTCCGATTCATGGGGAGATGGTGGTGTATGACCCAATGATAGGGAGAGACTCTTTGTGCAGATTATTTGAGTGTGACGCAGATGACCTTTATATCATAGAGAGGGTGATCCGCTGGGAGACCATGGCAGTAGAGTATGATCAACGATATGTGGTGATAGCAGTGGTTATGGCATGCCTATTAGTAGGTGATAGACGAGGACATGGATTCCCTATTGGATGGGGAAGAGTGCTAGAGTGGATGGTGATAGAGGGGACTGTATACACATGGGGACCATGTGTGCTTGCCATGCTATATTTTCAGTTGCATCAGATAGCATATTAGAGGGTACAGACTTTGAACTGTGGGGTCATACTTTTACAGGTATGGGCATTTGAGCACATAGCCATATGTTGGCCGATTGTAGAGAGATAGGTAGTACCACATCGACCATATGTGTACTGCTATGGGGGAGCATTGAGACAGGGTCCATTCGGATACATATTGTATTGGTGACATGAGCTACATAGGTTGAGAGATTTCACATGGAGGCCATATCATGATTGCCCTGGATGGTCAGATGATGGTAATGAGCTACCGTATTGCAGACAGGGGAGATACCTGATTGGGCAACCAGTGAATCACTAGAGATTGATTGAGATGTATCTACTAGAGAGAGTCAGATGATAGTTTGGAGAGAGGCAGGATGTCTCGATAGGGACTGCACACTTTGCCCAATCCCACAAAGAGACAAGTCAGTGGAGGAGGATGATTCAGCCACACATAGCATATGCTGACTTCATACAGCTATAGTGGAGATAGTGGGATTGGAGATCAGATGTTGTAGATGTCAGGACGACAGAGGAGTATGAGTGATGGTTTGTATGACAATGACCAATGCCATTGACGGATCTTGATATTCCGATACCTAGGAGACAGAAGGACTTCCCACTCACTGGAGAGGAGGAGGATGACAATGAGGGAGAGGAGGAGGGAGACGATGAGGAGGGAGATGATGAGGATGAGGGGGATGAGGATGAGGGGGTTGAGGGGGCTGAGGAGGACGATGAGGGAGAGGAGAGTCCTAGGTGCACGCAAAGAGATGAGCTAGATCTAGTAGATCATGAGTCATTGCAGGATATACCCATAGGGCAGGAGACAGCTAGCATAGAGGAGATGCATATATGTATGGCCACCATAGCGAGTCAGCATGATTACATTGCTACATTAGAGAGACAGAATGTTATCTTGAGGACAGAGCAGGATCAGTGGAGAGTAGAGCAGGGTCAGTGGTCAACTGAGAGGGATAGGTACAGAGCAGAGATAGCCAGCCTGATAGTGGCTCGAGATATAGTGATAGCCCAGGCACAACAAGCAGAGCATAGAGTGACCGAGTATGTTGGGTCGATTAGGGATGCTAGTGTGTGTGAGCTGGCATAGATGTTATTAGAGGAAGGAGCTGAGATGCGCCATGTGAGGACTTTATATGAGAGTGTAATTCCACCAGTGCAGAGAGCAGCATCATATCACTCACGATCAAGGACAGAGAGCAGGCCATGCTCTCGGAGGTCATTGAGAAGCATTGGGATGAGCAGACCTATGAGACCACCACAGCCAGGACCAGGGACGGGAGGGGCTTCATCCTTGAGACATGGTAGGGATGAGGAGGACAGAGGGAGCACCCAGTGACAGAGGAATGTGCTCCTTATGATGGAGACATATATAGTTTGACATTATGTACTCAGCCTGCGGGCCATACATAGGATAGACAATCCAATTTTGTACTCCGATATTTTTATTTTTATTTTCATTTTTTTTTTTTTTTTGATATATGATATGATATGCAGCTATATGATGGGATGCAATGTGTTATGGCTTATGTTTACTTTCCATGTATGGATGTCTTATGCACTGTCTATGTACTATCTTTGGAACATGTATGAATGTTGTTTATGTTTTTGATGCATTTATAAGATGAAATTGATAAAATGCTTTGTATGGGCTTGATATAATGCAAATGTACTAACCAATGAATGTAGGATGCAGCTTATTTTTTTATTATTATTATTTATTTATTTTGGAGATCGGAGAACTAGACCAAACAGACTGCCAAGGCTAATGGAAGAAATGTTAGTAAGAAGAAATTAGATAGAGGACAGTTAGAGATGAAGGAAAACTTGCTTTCACAAATGCACATAATTAGGTGAGAACCTTTATTTATTGTAGCAAAGCGGATGCAGAGCATCATGGCATTGAAGGCCAGAGCTAGAATGCAACCCCTTTTGCAAAAGATAGACACATCGCACACAAGGAATGAGTGAAGCATCCTAGGGTGCATACATCAAGGGTCAAGGTATGTGTGACGTTCAAAAAGTGAACGTACTTATCACAGACACCCAATGATATAGTTACCCCAGTTTGTGACAAACATTCCACAAATAGAAAACACGACAAAAAAAAAAAAGGAAAGGGACCATGAACCATCCCGGTCACTCTAAATCACTCAGTGACATTATCGAGCAACATAGGAACATGATCGAAGCCAAAGATAAATCAGTAAAAAGATAAGACGCACAAATTCAACCAAGTCAAGCAAACAGTCTGATCGTCATTGTCAAAAGTGAAAAACAAGAATGATCATGTTGTATGGTTTCAGGGAATGCGGTACCCCGTCGAAAATAGGACACAGTCTCGGTTCGATTATACCACACCCTGTATAAGACCCATGATAATGTTGACAAGGACCAATAGTAATGTTGATGCTATATTGATTGATGTGACAACTGTGATCAGGTTGAAAGCTTGCTTGGTTGAACAGTTTATCTGTTAATGCGTGATTTCATCAAAGCACAATGTTTGATTGATTGTCATTGGATGTATGCTCAACGATCTGTCTATGCACAAAGGGGACCATTTATTGACAAAATACAAAATGCCAAAGAAATTGTTTTTGGATTTTGATGTTTTTCACTTTGTAGGAATTTTGAGTTTTTTTACAATTTTTTTGTTCGTTTTTCAGGACTTTATTTGACTTTTTAGGGATTTTTTAAGGACATTATATGATAAGAAAGCTCCAGTCCGCATGCAGCAATAACTCCAGTAATTGATCATGACAAGGGGTGCGCACCCAATGAAAATTTGAAAGACATATACAGTGACCAAGACCAGAACATATGCACAAGGACTGGAAACCTGAGTATGCAAGACAATGATGTTGACCAATCACAGGCCTGGAATAGAACACTGGGTCAGGGCAAGGATAATCATGATAAACCTGCGGGGGGGGAAGTACAGCTAGGAGTCATGATAGATAACGGAACCATAGTCTTTTACACATGGCGCCTGTTTGCCAGGTTTTCACCATGGTACTTGCCCAAAGCACCTGTTTGCCAGGTTTTCACCATGGTACTTGCCCAAAGCACATGTTTGCCAGGTTTTCACTAGAGGGCGAATTATTTTTCTTTATTTACTTTTTTTTTCTTCTTTTCAATTTTTCACGTTTTTGATTTTTTTGTATTTTTGAGCTTTTGATTTTTTTTTTGTTTTTTTTTCAGGATCATATTGAAGAACTGTTGACAGAAGAACTATGCCCAGTATTTTTGAAGGTGCATGCTATTTACAGGATCTGACAGAGGTTCACCATCTGGGGTTGCAAGCCGATATGCCCCTGAACCATAGGTTGCAGTAACTATGAAAGGCCCAACCCAATTAGGCTCAAATTTTCCTTTGATGATGTCAGTAGATTGTGTATTCTTCGGGTTCACCTTTAGGACCAAATCTCCCACTTCAAAGTGTCACCCTTTGACCTTCTTATTATAAGAGCGACGGAGACAGTTTTGATATGCTTGCAAATGTGTCAGGGCTATCTGACGTTTCTCATCTAACATCTCAAGCTGATGCAGCCTAGAGACTCTGTGCATCTCATCATCAATCAAATGTTGTAGGGAAACATGCAAAGAGGGAATTTCCACTTCCAAGGGTAAAATGGCTTCTGCACCATACACCAAGGAATAAGGTGTTGCGCCAGTAGGTGTGCGGATGGAAGTGCGATAAGCCCATAGTGTTGGATTCAACTATACATGCCAATCTTGACCTGTGTCATTGACAACATTTTTCAAGATCTTAATGATGGTTTTATTTGATGCTTTGGCTTGACCATTACTTTGTGGATAGTGAGGACTGGAGAAACGGTGTGGATGCGAAACTTTTCACAGAGTTCCTTGACATCTTTATTTTTGAATGGACGACCATTATCTGTGACTATTGCAAGGAGAACCCCATATATGCATATGATATAATTCAGTAGAAACTTTGAAATTTGAACACCAGTGATATAGGTCATAGGGATAGCCTCGATCCATTTTGTAAAGTATTATGTGGTTGTGATGATGAATTTGTGTCCGTTTGCAGATGTCAGGTGAATCTTGCCAATAAGATCCAATCCCCATTGAGAAAAGGGCCACGGAGATATGACAGAGTGAAGTTCTTGAGCTGGTGCATGAATGTAATTTCCATGTATTTGACATTTGTAGCATTTCTTGACAAAATCATGAGCATCCTTTTTCCATGGTGGGCCAATAATATCCAGCATGAACCAACTTTTTAGCTAGACTGGTGCAGGAGCACCTGAGCACCTGAATGCTCAAATCCTAGCAGGTATAACATTTTATTACAAATTAAGAATTTGTGTTTATTTTATGCTTCTAGTAGGTTTAATAGGTTTGTTTTGTGGTGTAATAAGGCTTGGAACTCATTTGTGTTTAAGAGTTTCCAAGATTTTTGTTTTTTTGCTCGGCAGGCTAAAAATTGTCAATTTTGGGTCCAAATGAGCATTTTTGAATTTTTGATGTTGGAAAGCCTTGAAAGGCATTGGAGCATGTTTATTTAGTTTTTATAGATGATTTTGAGTCATTGGTTTGAGTGCCAAGTCATCGAAAGTCAAAATGCAATTTTTGAGCAACAAAAGTTGTCAAAAAGTTGTCAAAAGTTGTCAAAAAAGTGGTTTTTGGTGGTTTTGGTTAGTTCCAGCCTGTACCTATCCGTAAAAGGGCTTCAACAAGTTGGCACATGTATATAAACCATTTTCCAATTATTGTATGGGTTGTTCATTTTGGAAAATTAAGAGAAATACTTATTTTGCTCTCATTTTTGTGAGTTTTTAACTAATTTTATGCACTTTTGAGAGTACAGTCCATACCATGGCTCCATGAGTCCGTACTACTCCTATTTTTTATTTCTGTGATCTCTCTTTATGTTTTAGTAGTGATCTCTGATCTTTTCGTGGGGTTTGGAACAAGTTTTGTTTGAAGTGCTCTTGAGAAAGGCATTGTTTTGTGGTTCCAATGGAAGACCATTCATGGTCCAACTAATTTCTTCAAAGTCTCTTCACCCATGGCTTTGAGGGAATTTTTTGGATCTGTACATACTGTACCATACATCCATTTTTCTTTTCTAGCAATGCACAAGTGTTTGTAAGCCCATGGCAAGTGTGTGGAGTGAGCAACTTGGCTTGGGTATCCTTAAAGTTGTTTGAATGGTACTTTGCTATTCATAGCACTGTACTTTGATAGTTTGATGAAGAATTAAGTTGGAAAGAGTCTTCATTGTATTCCACCATCCTTGTCTCTCTCATCACTTGGTTGGTTACAAGAAGCAAAGGTGTAATCAAATTGTAAAAACAGTGTGTCACTGTTTCATGGATAAAACCTCATTGCCAACCTCCCAAATGGATAGCATGGAATGATGGATTTCTCTTTATGCATCATGGGAATGTATTTGTAAGTGCTTTCAAGGTTAAGAAGACAGGGTACACCATTTGATTGTAAAGGACCTAAATAAGGATCCTAGAAAGGTGTATTTCTTTGTCACAGTCTCATAATGCTGTCATGTTTTGAGGCATCTTCTTAAGTGTTCAAATTTACAAGATCCTTGAAGAGGATATATATATTGTTTTACCTTTCCATTAACACCTTTTTGCATGTCAGGGATAGAGTGAAGAAGTGAATTAAAATAAAGAAAGCAAGTGTAACAGTGTTAATACTGTCAAAGTGCAGTGATGGCGGTTTAGGAACAGCAGTTATAAAGATCCCTTCTTATTTGCTTTGCAGGGTGTTCACACTCATTTTAAGTCTTTTTTGCATCCATATATGATATACTTTCATTGTATATGGTTTACAAATGTTCAAAATAAATGCAAAACCTTAAAAACATTGCTGTCCCAGGCCTCTAGACTGTTATTTCTGTGTAAGGGCAGCAGTATGGCATTTATTTGGCATAATGTCAGTGTTCTAAGATAAGATTTAAATCTTTGGGAGTGTTTTTTATATATCATAGAAAGTTTTGAGACCTTTAATTTGGGTCTAGCATCATGGAGGAAACCTTTAATTCGCAAACCCTCACCAAAACTCTTAAAAACCCTTGAAAAGTGCCTATTTTGTGGGGCAGCACTAAAACGGTCCATACAGTACTTGCCATAGAAAAAATCCTTGAGCTTTCAAAATCAAATGACCACATCTCAAAGGGTTTGTCATGAAGTTTAGCAAGTTGAGCAGGGTGAACAAATTTCACTAAAAACTAGGGCTAATTCTAGTAGCCTTTTTGGAGCAAATTTGACCAATTCATGAAATCGGTAAGGAAGGGGAAGAAATTGGTTGTTTCAAATCATCAACATTGATGAGTAGAGACCTAAGACACCCTATTAAAATATCCAAAGCATTATATTGAGCCATTTGATCAAATTGACCTTTTGCACCTAGAAAGTTGCTTTGAGTAACCCTATGTTCCTTGTCTCAAATTGAGAAATTTCCATTCTTGAGAAGTGAAGGATAGTCATCATGCCTTGTAGACCTGTCCAGATGTTCAATCAACAGATTAATATGATTGAAATCCTTAAAGGAGCAAATAAGATTAGGTAAACCATGGTTCTCCAACAGTTGCCCATTCCGGGAAGAGAGGAGATTCAGCCAGTTGGACAACCAAACTTGTTCATTTTTGGTGACACTCAAGAGGACCTCATTTCAGACTTGAATGCCTTAGCATGGAAGGTAAGGAGGAGTGATGTCCAATACAATAGGGTGAAAGTAGTGTTGAATAGAGAGGAGGAGATAGGAGAAAGGTTTAGAAGAATCCCATTTATGCCTAGGGATTGATTTGGGAAGAACATTGAGAACAAAAGCCCACCAACCTCAAAGAAGACTAACCTTCTATCATCCCTCCTCATCATAGACTCAAACCATTGAAATTTCCCCCACATATACCATCATGAACCTCGAGTAAAGTCATTTGTACCTTGTCAGAATCCAAAAACCCGAGGAGGGTGTGGTCAAAGGAACGATGGTAAAGGGTGTCTACGATGATGACATATTTGGCAATTTGGCTTATGAAGGATCGGCGTTGGCTAGAGGAAAGGTTAGGTGGTAAGGTTTGGGATTTCAAATACCAATAGATGTCATTGTACCATAGGGAATTAGGACCAACAAGAACACACATCACATCTGCTATCGAAATTTCAAAAGAAGGCACCAGCAACTGTTCGACCAAAAATTCACATCTGTCCATATTGTGGGGCATATTTAACATGGAAGTAATAGTTGCCATAGCATCTACTGACTTGTTTTGAATTCTTGGAACTTGACTGAAATGGATATCAGTAAATTTTGTCCTGAAGAAATCCACCATATGCTTGTAGGGAAGAAGCTTTTCATCTTTTGTTTCATAGTCATCATTCACTTGACGGATGACTAACTGGGAATCTCCATAGACTTGCAAATGTGTAATGTTCCATTGGATTGCTATTCTCAGTCCTGTGACCAAAGCTTCGTATTCTGCAATATTATTGGTGCAATGGAAAGTGATCCTATATGACTTTGGGATAGCATCTCCTTGAGGGGTGACAAACAATATACCTGCTCCTGAGCCATACTTTGTGTGAGATCCATCAAAGTATAATTGCCATTCCTTAGAAGAAGTAACAGAAAATACTGATTCATCAGGGAAATATGTCAACTTTGGATGATCATCATGAATAGGTGCCTCTGCAAGTTGATTTGCTATGATTTGTCCTTTTATTGCCTTTCTCTCAATGTACTCAATATCAAACTCACTTAGGATCATAACCCACTTTCCCAGGCGACCCGTCAAAGCTGCCCTGCTAAGCAAGTATTTCAAGGGATCAATTTTTTGCAACTAGAAATGTCGGATGATTTAACATGTCTCGAAGCTTCTGTGTTGCAAATACCAATGCTAAACATGCCCGTTCAATAGTTGAATAATTTAGTTCATATCCCATTAGTGTCTGACTGATATAATAAATAGCCCGTTCTTTGCCTTTCTCATCTTGTTGGGCTAAGAGAGCTCCCAGTGCCATTTTAGTTGCAGAGATATATAATATGAATGGCTTCCCTGCTATAGGAGGCATTAGAATAGGTGGCGACATTAGATAATCCTTGAGAGTTTGAAATGTTGATTGACATTTCTCAATCCATTTAAAAGTGACACCTTTATGAAATAAATGTTGAAAGGGATGACATTTGTCTGCCAAGTGAGCTATAAATCGGTCGATTGACTATAACTTCCCTTGCAGACATCTTAGTTGATGGAGATTGGAAGGAGGAGGCATATCCATTATTGCTTTAACTTTTTCTAGGTCTACTTCTATGCCTCTATGAGAAACAATGTAACCTAATAATTTGTCAGCTGTGACACCAAAGACACATTTCTTTGGGTTGAGTCTGAGCTTGTAGGTTTCCATTCGATCAAAGATTGGGCCAAGGATGGCTAGATGACTATCTCTTGTGATGGATTTACATAATAGGTCATCAACATAGTCTTCCATCAAAGTATGCATAAAATCATGGAAAATTGTTGTCATAGCTCTTTGATATGTTGCTCCAACATTTTTAAGGGCAAAGGGCATCACATTCCAGTAGTAGGTACCCCAAGCACATGTGAATTTTGTCTTATGTTGATCTTCAGGAGCAATCCAAATTTGATTATATCCGAAAAAACCATCCATCAATGATAGCATCTCATATCCGGCAGTCATGTCAACTATGATGTCTATATTCAGCAGTGGAAAGTCATCTTTAGGGCATGCTTTATTGAGATCCCTAAAATCCGTACAGATTCTGATGCCCCTAGTTACTTTTCTAACTGGTACCAAATTTGAAATCCAATCTGCATAATCAATTGGTCTGATAAAGCCCACATCTAATAATTTTTTGAGTTCTACTTTGACTAAGCGAGCCACCTGGGGTTGCATCTTTTTGAGTTTTTGTTTGACGGGCTTGGCATCTGGTTTTAATGGCAAGTGATGAAGGACTAATTCTAGATCAAGGTTGGGCATATCTACATAAGACCATGCAAAACTAATCTTCTTCTCGAGAAAGAAATTGACAAAATCTATCTTTTCTTGTTTTGATAGAGAAGCAGCGAAATGAATGACCTTAGGGTTGTCAGGTGTACCCAAATTTATCTCTTCAGTCATTTCCACAAGCAATGTTGATTTATCCTGACTTGATGAGGGTATGTCCAATCTTTCACCTTTGGGCACCTCAGAGAGGTTTTCCCCCGCAAGTACGTCTTTTATTTTTACTTTTCCATGGTCAGAGAGTGCATTACGGTTTTCACTCAAAGACCCATTCTTTTCATTTTTTTGCTTTTTCTTTTTCTTTTTCATTTTTATGACTAGAAGATGGATTGACTCCCCAAAATATGCTATGGAATCTAAATCAATAGCAAACCCTACCTTATGATCACCTTGTGGTATGCCTTCCCGTAGTCCAAGGAATTCTGCAATTGCTTCGTCATTTTGAAAACAATCCAATTTGAGTGGTTCTTGTTGGTCATGTTGGATAAGATGTGCATAGACAAGGGGCATGTCATCATTGGTTTCAAGGAGAGTTAGGGCCGAGATGGTTAGGATAAAAATGTCTATGGTATCACTGTCTGAACTACTCGTATCTGATTCAGAGCTTGGG
Source organism: Cryptomeria japonica (assembly GCF_030272615.1). NCBI lineage: Eukaryota > Viridiplantae > Streptophyta > Pinopsida > Cupressales > Cupressaceae > Cryptomeria > Cryptomeria japonica. Next base: position 558,766,293 of record NC_081414.1, on the reverse strand, counting down.
TCCCAGAATGACTCTATCCAAGCATTAGGACATGTTTTGGGAGGGGGAGTTATTTCATGTTTGTCTTCCATGGGCAAATCATCAGGGTCAAGGAAAACATTTTCAAGGGCATAGGAGCTAGAAGAAAAGGAACTCCACTCCCATTCATTAGAATTAGTTTCAGGTTGGATATCCTCAGGTGTTATTTCATCATTAGAGTCACACCCCTTTCCACATGTGGTCACTTTGGTAGATGAGGTTCCAATTCGCAATGGTACAAAACCTAACCCTCAAGTTGGATGTCACATCTTAGGTATAATAGGTTCTAGTCTTCCTTTCTTGTCAGGGCCCAAACCACTGTAGCCATCATATCCCTTTTTCTGCATTATAGTAAACCCTTTTCCATACCGCTTCACTGGTAGTTTGACAGGTGGTGTATTAGTTTGATTCTTATAAAGCCAATCTGTTACATCATCATCCAAATTTTCCTTGTTAAGTTCACCCCATTTTGTAAATGTAGTGGGGGGCTGATATTGAATGACTATCTTAGGTTCCTTTTGCAACAAATGTGGTTTGCCATGTGATTTTGGAGATATTGGTAAATTCCCAATGAGGAATGTTTGAGCCATTGAATACTCTCCGCATCCTTGGTCCTGTATCTTCAATTTTCCTTTGACGAAATCTAACAACTTATTAGGATCCACATAATTATGTGAGTGGGCCTCTCTATTGACTGGGACTTGTTGCTGCGGGGAATCCTTTAGATTAGCACAAAATTGAAATGGATTATGATCTCCTGGAATTGTTATCTCAGTCCCATTGTAAGGATATTTTAAACACTGATGATAAGTAGATGGAACTGCTTTCATTGCATGGATCCGCGGACGGCCAAGAATCATATTGTAAGGGAGATCGAGGTCTAGGACCTATAGGAAAGTGTTTTCTGTCACTGGACCTACTCTGATAGGCAATGAAATTACCCCTTTAGATGGGCGCTCAGCATCATCATATGCTTTGATTGTTATTCTTTTGGAAGAATCAATGTCATTTTCTGTATAGCCAAGACCAATGACTACTCTCAAGGTATAGATGTTAAGACCTACTCCACCATCTATCAAGACTCGTCGGATATTGCAATTATGGACAAAGACTTCAAGATGTAAAGGATCATTATGAGGGAGCTTATCAAGGGAAATATCGTTATCAGAAAAGGCAACCTTTTGGGAAACAGCGAGATGTCCAATTTGGGCTTGAAATTGGTCAACATCAATGTCTATCAGGATGGAGGACTCAGTTAAAGCTTTATCTAGGACTGCGCGATGCATAGGGGACATTTTCAACAACTCAAGAATTGATATTTGTGCAGATGTCTTTCCCAGATGATCTAGGAGATTATACTGACTCGTAGGAGTTTATTTGGGAGGAATTGCAGGAGCTCCTTTTAGGACTATTTTGGATCGACGAGTGGTGACTGCACAAGAAGGACCTTGTCCCTTTATTCTTATGGTGGAAACATACTCATTTGACACTCAAAAACAATTGATGACATTGTTATAACCAGTATTTGCATAATTAAGATTCGTTGTTTGGGTAGAGTTTGAAGAAGATGCTTTGCCCTTGTCATGATCAAGCAAAGGAGTTTTGAAAATTGTATGATCAATGTTAGAGGTTTCGTTGGGTGGGTCTACCTCAATTACTCCTTGATCTAACAAGTCTTGAATCATATGTTTCAATTGAAAACACGATACAGTTTTATGTCCTTTTGACCGATGGTATTCACAATATGCATTATCATTCCACCAATGCGGCTTTACTAATGGTTCTTCCTTGACATCTGGTAACTTGATAAAATTTGCTTGTATCAATTGTTTCATTACTGATTCAATAGGCTCTCCCCATGGCGTAAACTGTCGATGAGGCCCATCCCTTGATCTGAAAGGTTTTCGTTGCTGGTTTTGTTGCTGACCTTGTTGTTGATTATACTATTGGTATTGCAGCTGTTGAATAACATTGCTTGCTTGTGTCTGATTTTGTTGCATAGCCGACATATTAGGATCACTCAATTTCTTTATCGTGAACTTAGGTTGATTTGCATTCATTGCTCTTGCATCGACAACTCCATCATTAGTGACATTCTTGTTTTTGTACCAAAATCTATTTTTGTCCCCTGAATTGTTTGTGTTGTCACTGTCTTTGTTGAGCTTAATGAGTCCCTTAGCTACAAGAGCATTTTCAATGTTCATCCCTTTCTTAATGAGCTTCTCAATGGTACTAGGACTTTTCAGTTTGAGCTCATACATCATTTCTGGGACCAAATTTTGAATAAATAAGTTCACTTGTTTCTCTTCAAGTATATCTAGAGAAGAACGATTGTACAAGCTTTGCCATCTTTGTAAGAAAGTCACTAATGGTTCACCTTTCTTTTGCTTTGTGTTGCATAAATCTGACATGGTCACTCCATTGTCAATGTTGAATGCGAAGTGGGATATAAACTTTTGAGCCAATTTCGGCCATGTCTTTATGTTCCCTGGAAAATGCGAATACCAATCCATGGCTTGTCTTGTGAGACTTCGTGTGAATAAGCACATCAAATATGTTTCCTCATAGCTCACTTCAGTACATGCTGCGAAAAATGCTCGAATATGGTCTTTTGGATTGCCTTTCCCTTTATATCTCTCAAAATTAGGTGCCTCAAAATGCTTAGGAAAGGGAGGCATGTACAAGCTCTTGTCAAATGGATTAGGACATAAATCTTGATCTATGTATAATTTCTTTGTCCCTTTGGTTTGCAATGCGTCGATTTGTCATTGCAACTTCTCAAGTTGTTGTGCAATTGTGTTAGATAGCGAAGATTTTGGAAGTTCATCATTCATTCTTGGGTGTACTCCTTGTCGATACATCATGCTCTCCATTGGCTGTTGATGCTCTAAAATTGTTATCTTTGGTGTCTCTGGCATATAAAGTTCTTGATACAGCTCTTGTTGTTGTGGTTGTGCCATGCCTTGACATTGACCCTTTTGTTGTGCTTCTTGTGATGGGATCATCATTTGTAGCCTTGGTTGATATTGCAATTGAGGGTGTTGTTGATATTGCATGGACATCAGTTGTGGTTGAGATGTATGATAACTTGTTTTTCCTGGCACATATTGAGGCACATGTTGCTATTGATGCTGACGAATCAAAATTTGCTGACTTTGTGCCAATTGTTGTTGTCCTGATGTAAATCCCATCATTTGCAAAAAACTTTGTTTGGGAGGTTTCAGTTGTTTCTCCTTTAGATGGGGTATCGCACTTGCATTGACTTGTTGTGTTGTTTGTCCAATCCATTGTGGTGGTTGCAAGTTTGAATTGACTTGTAATGGTGCAAAAGACACTACAACTTGTTGTTGAATGTGATATTGTTGTTGTTGTGCATTGCTTGTTTGCACATTTGATTGTGCCTTTTGTGCATTCCTTAATTGTTGCAACACTTGTTGTTGGTGCACACCACTATTTGTGGCTCTTTGTGTTGCCACTATCGAAGGATCTGTCACAATATTTTGCATAACAGGTACTTGAGTATTTGCCAAACGTATTGAACTTGATGGGACATATGAACTTTGTTGCATTGTAGAATTGTTTTGAACATTCGTAAGATCAGGCATTCCAGTCGTAAAGCTTTCTTGCATCTTAGATTTGGATCCACTTTTAGGTATTCGAGGAATCACTTCTTGTTGAGGGACACCTATCAACATTTGTGTGGCCATCATTTGATCTTGTGTTAAAGGTGTTGCATTAAACAATGGATTGTTTATTGTTTCGAATGTTGACTTTTGTGGAATAGTCACTGTCAAAGTTTGTGAAGCACACTTACTCAACAACGTGTGTTGAGGTTCTTGTTGCACATTTTCTTCATTTGGATGTGGAGAGAAACTTAACAAATCACCACCTTGTTGGTTTTGCACATTAGTTTGCTCATTTCAGGAGGTCACATTACTCATCATATCATGATATTTTTGTGGAAACATCTTAAAGACCTTGTTCAAGAATTTATCCATCCTTTTTGTCAACTTCGGATCTTTAAGGAGCATATCAACATCATCGGAAGCATCAGAATCTGATGAAGAATCTGGTAAAACATTTAGATTTATTTCTTGTTGAATGTCTTGATCTGAACCAAATCCTTGTGAAAGAGTTTGTTCCTCATGTAATGTTTGAGTTTGAATTTCATGTTGCAGGTTCAGTTGATTCCAGTCAAAAGGTGCATTTTCCATTGGCGTTGGTGGAACACTCCCATATCCCGATTTCATGGGTACAAACACTGGCTCATATAATGGAGGTGGTCCAAGTTTAACCATTCCATATTGTGGTAATGATGTGTTTGATGAACCTTCAATTTGTAATGTTTGACTAGGTTGCAATTGTGAGTTTGATACATTGTCAATGGGTTGATATGTTGGTTCGCCCATCTTCTTAGATTTTGACCTTGTTTCAACAGGGATGTCACTATGCAAATGCAATATTTTGGGGATTTTTTTATTTTAAAAGGATGATGTATGATATGCAACTAAATGTAACCTAAATAGATGAAAATGCAACCTAAGTTTTTGTTGTTTTTCAAGATTTGGACAAACTTTTTGGAATGCAAACCTAAAGACTCAACCTTGGGAAGTTGAAATGAAGCCAAGACCTTAAAGGACAAAGGACCAAATGACAATAGGACAAATTGACAATGTCTCACCTATATGCTTGGATACTAAGCTAGGTTTGACAAAAATGATATTAATGAAAGGACAAATTTTAGACAAGGTCAAGACTCCCTAACAACAACTTAGGGTATCATCCAAAGTTTTGATTTTTCAAGTTTGACAAACCAAATTTTTGAGACTAAATACAAGAAGGCAATGATTATGACAATGACTTAGGATATGACATGAAAATGATCTAAGGATATGATATGACAAGATGAAGCCAAGACAAGATGACAATACAATGATAAGGATATGCGAAGACCAATGGCTTGGAATATGCAAAATGCAACTTAGGCAAGACCTAATTTTAGCATGACAAGGATAATGCACGAATGTCACCTAAATGGAAATCTAGCTTGGATGTGACAATGAAATGCAAACTTAGGGAAATGATTTTGAACCTAAGTGCAAAATGAGGATGCTTGCAATGAAAAGGACTAAAATGAACAGAGATGACAATATGCCCTAGGACCTAAGTTGGACTATGCAAAACCTAGCCTAAAGTGACATAAATTTTGAAACAAAGATATTCAATGTTTTGACAAGCCATGTTCAAATGTTGGATGAATACTTGGACAAATTTGGACTTTTGTTTGGATTTTGTTTTGAATTGAAGGTTGTTGATTTTGAAAACCCAAGTTGATTATGAGCACTTTTGAAAGTTTGTTTTTTATTTAACCTTTGACAATCACGGAAGACAAAATGTTTGTTTGACTTTGACTCAAGACAATCAAGCACATTCACAACAAATCCTATGGCTGGCAAGGGCAATATTTGTTGAATCCTCTAACAATAAAATACAACACTCAGTCGGATAGCTAGACGCTTGGTAGCACTGGCTCCCCCTTACAGTGCACTCACTTCTCGGGCATACCAAGCTTTGAGTTCAAGGGGCATCACTTCCCAAGAACTTGCTATCTCTAACTGAGGAGTACATGAGAGGTGTCTTTGGCATGCGTGTATCACAACGCCTGAGCCAATAGATAGAAGGATTTTGGCATTTAAAAACAAGAGATTCTAGTAAGGGCATCCGTTCGGGTGGGTATTGATCTAGCAAATAAATCATCGCAATAACATTCTAGCACCCGGTGTCTACAACTTTCGTTGCATCCACAGTTATTTAGAGTGGTTCGGAAGAGCTTGGCTTTAGCCTGTCACCACTTTGGGTCGTTTCCTCTCACCAATGCCTGTGCAAAGTGCCAGGAAAATCGGGAGGCAGGCCCAGTTCTAAGGGTTAAAACATGCAATCAAATTAAAAATAGACAAAGCATGCATGGTGTTCATTAACCTTTAAAAAATGAAATGTGCAACTACTTTAAAAATCGCAAGCAAGATGTTTTGATGAGAGCCTTTGACCGCGTCCTGCATAAGATTTGTTAGTAGTTGCATTTTTAGTATTCATCACACATAACGCCAAGATGCTTCATAGAGAATTAGTACCAAAGAAAAACCAGAATGCAAGAAACAGAATGAAAACAAACAAATTTGCAAGTAAAAACAACTGATTTCACCTCTGTTTCTGGCCTTGCACAAGCACAAAATGCCTCAACACAGGCGTAGAACCATTCAACACAAGTGCATAAAAATTCAACACAGGTGCAAAATTATTAACACAAGTGCAGAAAACTTCAACACCAGCACAAAAAACTCAAACACAGGCGCAGAAGTGTCCAGAGAGCTCCGAGTCGCCCTATTTCTTGATTTTTTCACCTGCAAATAGCTCAAAAGCACTCAAAACATGGTTAATGGGTTAGTTCACATTGGGTTCACCAGAAAATGTAGATCAGGAAATTAAAAATCATCAAAACAATAGCAATTAGGACAACCACAAAACCTAAAGCTTCTATGAAAGCAATCCTAATCCAATCAATGAAGACATAAAGACAAGATATTCAAATCAAATGAAATCAAAGCAAACCAACGTAGATATCTCCTTCATGTGGCTCCATTGTTCTTCTTTCACCTTCAAATTTGATGTGGATCTCACCTGCAAGTGCAAAATGCAAGTGGAAAGCAAGTTGTTGAGAGATGAAATTTGCAGCATAAGGTTACTCGAAAATGTGATTGATTCCCCTTTCATTGAATAAAATCATCCAATTTATAGAAAAATTGGAGAGAGGAAAAGATTAGCATGAAGAGATTTGAAAGGAAATTCAAATCAGGAATGGAAAAATTATGACAAATGTGTGACACTTTCTATGCAAGGTGTTTGACAAATTATGCACAAATTATGACAAGTTGCTATGCAAGATGTATGACAAATTATGACAAGATTGAAATGCCATTCCCATGACAAAAGGGAAGAGAGAAAATAGCCTCCATGATTGCAACAAATGGAAGCATAAACATAGGAGAAAATGAGGGAATGAAATTAGGGGAAATATTTAGAAAAATTAAAGAAAATAGGAGAAATAGAAATTAGGAATTAGGAGAAATTAGCAAATTAGAAAATTGAGGAAAAAGATGAAATAGAAATTAGGTGAATTAATTAATAGGTTTTCATCCATTAATTAATTCATGAAACAGACCTAGGACTAAATAAATAGATTTATTTAACCCACAAAGAAGAAGAAAAGGATTAAATGAACAAATCATAAAACCCTAGAAATAAGAGGACAAGGAATTAGGTCAAGACAACAAGAAATTAATGTATGTTCGATCATGATTCTAATTGACAAAGAACCAATGTTGATAAATGATTGAGATTGGTTGACAAAAATCAATGACAAATTGACCAAGATTGACAACGAGATCAAATTGATAGGCACCAATTGACAAGGAACAATGACTAATCGATCCAAATTGACATGATTGAAAAGGACAAGGATCGATGACGAATCAATCACAAAATGACAAGATTGACAAGGACAAGGATCGATGATGAATCGATCACAAAATGACAAGGCTAACAAGGACAAGGATCGATGACAAATCGATCGCAAAATGATGAGATTGACAAGTTGATAATCGCAAATGATTACTAACAAGCTAAAGATGATTGAAAGATTGACAAGAGGATGAAACCCTCATTCTATCATTGATTAGGATTGACAATGTCCAAAATGATGATAAATGAGCATGCACCATGATGCGACAGGATAAGATCAACCAAAATCATTACTGAAGATTGCTATCGACAAGACCTAATTCGAAAGCAATAAAAATGTGGAATGCAGAAGAAGGACTCGATACTCGCAAATGATAAAGACCAAGTGCACAACATAGAAGAAATGTTAATGCGATGCAAGAACCCTAAAATAAGGCAATGTGCAAATGTTAAACTATGACTCCACAAGCGTTGACCATTTTTAGACGTCTACATTTTGCCCCTCTTTGAGACAATGCGATTCTAAGCGTTGTTTCAAAGAACAATAATGAAAATGCCCCAGACAATAACAATGACATATTCATGTGTCCTTAGTGAATTTGGGACCCTCCATCATCATCTTCCCCAAATCTTTTCCTCAAGCAGTTAAGCTTCTGCACAAAGAGGACCTAATGCTCTGATACCAAATGTTAATGTGAGGATCTGGTTAACACTAAGAGGGGGGCATGAATCAGTGATAAGAATAAACTACAAACTTTCACCAATCTGAACAAAACTTCAGAAAACAATGCATAACTAGTACTGGTAGTTGATCTAACAATCACTTAATGCAGATTTACCAAAACATCAATGGTAGCAACTTAAGTGTTCATCATAAAGAAAAGACATCAAATGCAGAACTCAATAATCCATCCATAGTATGAACACAAATATTTTTCACGTGCATACCAAATGGGAAAAACTACGGCGGGAATTGATACCCATAAAATATTGCACTCTTTCAGAATGCGCCTCGTTAGGAGCCTAGCCTGGTTAGGAGCTTTACAACAATGCCCAGTTAAGAGAAAAACCTGTTAGGATTCACCCAATCAAGGGATTTTACAACTTAGCTTTGTTAGCATCTTTACCCTATTAGGAGTAACCTCGCTGGAGGATTTAAACCCAAGTTGTTGAGCTACTTAGTTAAGGGAATTATACAATCGAGCCTGTTAGGACCTACCCGGTTAAGGGATTTTAATGCTCCTACAACTATTAGGAAACAACAAATAAATGATCTAGACTCAGTACTTCACATCTTTCTATTACAGATCCTTGTCAGCTCCAATCTGCTTCTCTCATACAGACATCTCAATCTGGTTCGGCACACACACACTTCTCTGATTACCGACACACTGAAACTTCTCAAACTCGACCTAGATACATTTTACAATTATGTCAGTTAGAAAACACTAACCTACAATGAATATACATCATAGATCATATAAAATAATTACATATGATTATAGATCATCATACAGATCATTACAACAAATTACAAGACAATTACAGTCATTAAATTATCATAACTCATCATCGCACATCGATTTGATAAGATGTCAAACCCTTAGCACATTCTGCTAAGCACTTCACTACTTCCCAAGAAATTCGATCCTTGTACGCACTAAAACATCTTATCCTTTCACATGGATTGTGACATGTCATCATCATCTTATGAACATGAAAAGAATCATCGCCAAACCATAAAACATCACCAGTCAATGATCTTGATATCGATTCTCAAAACCTAGCTATTTATACAACAGTCAATTAGAAACTTGACTTTTGGTTCACCAAACATGATGCAGTTCATGTCATAGACTCATTATCATGTCATAAGCACACATTCCAAACTGCAACACCTGACTCAACATGGATCACTACCGCAACCATCTCCTTCTCTATGCGTGCTTACCGGTTCAGTATTACTTAACAGTTTTGCTTTCCATCTCAATCCAATTCATTCCATTACTGGTTAGACTTAACTAGTAGACTTAGATGACATACCAAGCATAAACAAACATGGAAAAATATGGTTTCCATCAATGACAACACAAATAATTGATCATCATATCATATTTATATCATCACCAACAGTCTTTTTACCGGTACATCATCATCTCCATCAGTTATGCCAACATGCCAAGAGGTACATTTGCAGGTTTCTAATAGAGTTGTGATATTTCAAGAAGTCAGAATCAACAGAGAAAGATCTAGATCCAGAAGTAGGTCTCAAATCACTGGGACTAGAGTACCCAATGCTTTGGTCCTGGACCAGAATTCCTAGTGCCCTAGTCTTCTACATTCAGTGAAAATTTTTGGCAATTAAGACTTCTAGGACTTAAATTTGCAGATTTCATATTCTCATCTTAGTTCTGTAATAGGGACCAAAGCACCTAGCACCCTAGTCCTTCTTAATTAGGCCCAATTTCCAATACCAAGTGCACATCATAATTCTCTGGTTAGATTTGTATCCTATGTATCAGTTTCATCTCTGTATCTTTCTATTATTATATAGTTAATATAGTGGCCTTCATACATCTCACTAGCTTAGCCTATCATTAATCTACATTTTACTCATTTCTCTTTCATAGCAACAAAGGAATGGAAACCCTAAAAGTATTCCTTGACTCTCTTTTACAAGAGGAAGTTAAAGTGAATCACTTCCTTGGGCTCTTTCATATTCCAATGTATGGATGAAAATGGAATTAGGTCTTAGTTTACCTGACCCCATTTTTCACCATCACATGCCCATATTTGTTGCATGCATAACTATATCCATTGAAGGATTGAATATTTCTACCTGTTAGTGAACAAATTTTTGCTCTTTGCATTTAAATGATTAATTTTAGGATTCTATTACCTTCTTTTTAGAACAAATGGTTCACTGAACAGTGGGTCGGCGTTTGTTCAATCACCTCCCTCTGAATTTTTGCCTAGGTATAGCTCCCTATCTAGATTTTTCATAAAGTATGTTTTTGTTTTTATATTTACATCCAAAATGAAAGCTTTTAACTAGAAAGTGTATAAGGCCACCTATATCATTCTTGGATGAAAGGCTATAACTTTCTTCATATCTCATAAATAACGGAAACTATCTTCTTAATTTTCAAAGTATGTAATTACAGTAACTGAAACAAAGTTCAATATACTTCTTCCAAATAAAGATGAACAGATTAAGAGAAAATGAATGCACACACAAACATGAATCTTTTCCAGAGTAAACAACACATTCAAAGGAAAGAACGTCAGAGGGATAAAGAAAAACTGCAATGAAATAATCAAATACTGTTTCCTAGTCAGATGAACATATGCAAAGACAAGTTATCCATTCGGATTCAAAATTCACAGATCTTTCTTCTCCCCAAAAACAATATCACCAGATTTCATATATATATATATATATATATATATCTTTATGTAATCAAAGACATAACGATACATCTGCTAATATTTTTCCACCACAAATTTCAACCATCTGATTCCTCCTTTGATTAGGAATGAGAAAAAACAAAAACAAACACACGTTCCAGTTTTCTTTAAAATCAGTTACTAAAAATCTAACCCTTCTACCATCGATTTTACTTAATTTATAGTCTAAACGGGGGAGGTCTCCCTGAAAACTCGACCACTCCCCGATAAAACAGTTACGAAACCAACAGAAAGTATTTTGGGACAGTTGTCCTGAAGTTTTTGCATAACTATGAAAAAAAAGTTTTGTTTTAAAAATAAAGAAAACAAGCCCAAAGCGGATGCACTATGTTATATCTCATCATCACCCTCTTCTCCATCTTCGTGAGCTTCATGAGCAGCCGTGAGTTCTTGGATCATTGATTGGCTTGGGACTTTCATTGCATTAAGCTTTGCCTTTGCCACCTCTTTATTCCACCTATGTTGCACCATTTTCTCTGACTACTTCGGCAGCTGATCATTCCAAATGAATACCATAGATTCGATCCTAGCCACTTTGGTTATATCCTCCAGTGTGAAACTACTCCTAACTCTGATCTTCTCCATGTTCAACAGGAATGACTTGACTGCTTCCTGTGTACTTGCCCCGCAAATTCCTAGTTCCCAGTCATGATCGGGATTAACCACTTTATTATCTTTGACAATACTGCTCTGCAAATCCTGGAGTTCATAGACAAAGGTTTTCGCATCCGTAATTACCAACTGAAAGGTGAGCACCCACCACATGATAGTTTTCTTAAGCACGAAAAGTTGGCATTCATCAGATACCAGCTTAATTGAATGTTCTATGAGAAATCTGGTAGTTCCGTACTCTTCGATTTTGGTAAACAGAGGCAGGACATTTTGCCATTTGTGCTCTTCTTTCTCCCATGGTACAAGCTGATTTTGGATTTTGGAAATCAGGCCCTCTACCTCACCACACAACTTCTGGGAGTCGGTAATGTATTTTTCACCATCTTTGATTACTTGTTCAATCCATTTTTCAACTGCTTCAGCGATGCTCTTAGCCCGTTGAACTTGATCCATCAACTTCCTATTTTCCGGAGAAGTTGGGTCAAAATTCTCAGTGGCATGGGATATTGGCATTGCTACAAGGCAACCGATGCTCTCGATGAACTGAGCCAAAACACTTATATGTCTTTTAAGTTCTCTTTTCTCCCGTCCATCCTTCTCTGACTGGGTAAGCATCTTTTTCGCTGATACTTGGAAAAAATGGTTATCTATATCCCTGCTCATCTTTCCCAATTCTATTTTTGTTCTTTCAAAATCATCAGAACCGGCCTCTTTGTTCTCATCTCTCGATTTGTAAGAAGCAATTTCCGCCATCCATTTACCAGTTTCCTCGTCATTGTTTAGGTGCACGATGGTCTTGAACCTCTTTGGCTTTGGATTCTTCTCAGAGTACTTGGCAACCATCTCCTGAATTGGAATGGTCACAGGAAGAGAGCTCCTTTTCCTATTCACTGAGGTTGTTAACCATTTAGGAGTCACAGCAGAATGAGAAGTTCCTTCAATCATCTTTGGGGGTGGCATCATTGCTACAGTCATTGTTTGGGAGTCTAGAGCACAAGCAACTTCACCATCCAAATCTTCAATTTCAAAGATCTGAGCTTCAAGCACGGCATCTTTGGCTCCCATATCCTTGACCTAGTCCATCCTCTTCTGGGCGACACTACGTGATCGAGTATGTCGAGGGGTACTGAAATCCAAAGTTGGGCTAGGTCTGCGTCTAGGCTGAGCCGACTTGATTTCCTTACCTGCACGAACAGGAGCACTGTTAGAAGGACATTTTGGTGAAGACATACTTCTCATAGAAAGAGGCTTGGCGTCTGGCTTCATTGCTTTCTTCTTGGCCACCCATGCCACTGTTTTGTCCAGAACTCGTTCGGTTCTCGATTGAATGTCATCATTTTCCTCTTCATCCCAATTAATTGGGGGCATTTCAGTCTCTATGTGGGCTAAATACCCTAGTTCAAATAGTTCAAGATAATCTTCTTCAAGCCCTTGAATATCTATCTTTATTTGCAGAGAAATAACCTGTTCCAGCACTAGTCTCATATTTTCTCTTTTGAAGACTTCAAGTTCATCTGAACAGTCTTCCCAGAAATCTTCTAACTGTGGCATGGGAAGATAAGGCATTAAGCCAAGGCTCCGAGAAAATCCTTTGTTGTCAAACCCTTTTCTTTTAGTATACAGAGAGAAATTAAAATTTCTAAGGTCTGCTCCTATACTTAGTGCATCAGACATTGAATTATAGGATAACACTCCCATATGTATTTGAAAATGACCTTCCCACTTGTCCTTTGGGTGTGCCTTCTTGACCATGGAAGTCAGTTGTCTGCATACTTCTGCAGAACACAAATGATTTTCATACCTTATAAAGAAAGGTAATAATGCAGACACATTAAATGCAATTATTTCACAATTTCATTCCGAATGCGAAAAATTGATAGATTAGACCCCCGCACGCATGCATTGAATGCATGGCGGCGTACTTTAAGAAACTGCCAGTTCCGACAACGTTCACTTACTTCAAAAAAACCAAAGAACAACATCACTTTACAATATGGTTCTGCCTCTCCGTATTTAGCAATAAATGCACTTCTCAAAACATTTGAAACCACGGGACCCACCAGCATCGAACCTGTGTGAACATCTTGAACCAACTTCTTGAGTGTTCAAGTAGTTCAGGATGTACGCCGCATCAAACTGTTGACCACTTTGCCGTGTTGAACACATTGAACATATTTGAACCCTTTGAACTTAGTTCAACAAGTTCAACACAAATGTTATGTCACCGAACAAGAAAAACTTTATTAAAGAGCCGCTACAAAAACTTAAAGAAAATGTTAGTACGAAGAACCTTTTCTAAACACTTCGGAACCTATTGAACCTAAATGAACATCTTGAACCTCGTTCAGAATGGTTCGATGCGTTCAAGGAGTACAATGAATTGTCCGAACTTGAACGAAAATGACTAGAGAAAGGACATGAGGCCGCATTTAAAGACTCGAACCAAGGTAATATGGTATGAACTAGGACTCCAACATAAAAAGGAAATTATGACCCATTCTCGGCATGAAGAATAAATGACGCGGTAACACTACCATTGTTTGTATTCACATATCCATTTCATGTCATTCTACTTCTACATTATTTTTCTTATGTCCAAACTTATTACAAGTATATTAGTGACCAATAAACATGATTGAGTTTTGAGCTAATTTCTACATTCACTAGCTCTATGTCCAAACTTATTGCATGAAATATATTTATTATTGAAAGATGGAGAATACCTAGATTGTGTAGGAGCAAGATTATTCAAATTATGCTTATTCTAGACTAGAATGACACCCTTTTGATCTTCATTCTTTTCAGATTCATCTTTGACCTTTTATTATCCCTTGTCATCTTTGTTGGGAGTTTTAGAACTTTTTGCTTTGTCAAAACCAAGATCGCCTTTGTCCTTAGATGGTTTCTAGAGGCTGAGCATCTTATTTACCAAATCACCACCGCCTTTGAGCTTCAAGTTCTTGTCAATTTTTACTTTTGCCTCTTTCAATTCCTTCCTCAACATGACGACTTCTTCTTAAAGATTAGTGCATTCTTTAGATTTAATATGTAGTTTTATTTCAATACTATTGAGGGTCTTCTTCCCTTCTTCAACTTACCTTTTCAAATGAACAACTTATTCTTTTTCCTTTTTAAACTTTTCTTAATCATCTCATAGATTAGCAAGATCTGGCCTCAATTCTCCTTCAATATTTACTACTACATCAATTTTTCAACCTTGTGCTTCCATAGCATCCAAATCATTTTTATATTCAAACATTATGTTCAAATATTAGATCTACCTTAGTTGTTAGATTGTTTCTTGAGGAACCTCACTCTAATACCAATTGTTTAACACTTCTAGATGTTGATTGGGGGTGAATCAACATTTATTAAAACTTAACCATTTATTTATCATTCATTCTAGTTATCATATGTTTATAAGTAAATAATTGAAAAAAATATATCTATCACACAAGGACACCAATATTTTAATGGAAAACCCAATGTGAGAAAAACAACCGTGAGGGCTATCTCACTATATGAAAATTGACTACAAAGTTTTAGGCTCTAGGCCAAGCAAGCTTACTACTCCTGATTTTGACTTGCGGGCTAAGGCGAACACTGTTAGGGCAAGATAAAATGGAATTGAAAGAAACTAAAGATGACTTCTTTAGGGAAATATACAATAGGTCTGATTATAAAGAATTATTATTATTGAACTTAGTAGAAGTGCGTTCTCTAAGTTGTTGATTTTAGTTCATTGTTCTAAACATCTAAAACTACCTTCATTAATACCCATCTAGAATTGTGCACCTTATCATTTACTTGATAAATCATATGTCTCTTCTCAATACACACCTACAATCCTCCAAAATGTTTTATCCTTTATATATCATACACACAAGGAAGATACATCTATTAGGTCGACCTAATTAGATGTAACATGTAGAGTATAAATAGTTAGCCCCAAAAAGTTTCTCCAAAACAATGTGGAAGAGAAAAAAATATGTTTGAATCATAAAACCATGTTGTAACACCTTCCAATCAATTCCAAATCATCACCTTCAACTCTGCATGCTATGGCACATACCAACAACACTCAAGTCAACTTCAGAAGATAGAACTAATAATGCAACCCAGTCAAACATACTCAAAATATGATGCGGACCTCCACAACACCTATGGATTAACAACATAGCATCACCTAAGAGTAACAATACTATATCAAAGAACCACTATATCAAAAACATTAGAAGATGGAGGAATGCAAAGCATTTCTATAAACAAGTACACTATCACTAGATGATCAACACTCAAACCGACACCAAATGAACTACACAACAAATAGGAACATGAAAAAATAGATATAATATTATTTTGAAAATCAAAGATGAATGAATGCAACACAATGCATACTAGAATATCAAACCTTGTCTAACAGACTATTCACCAGAACAGGAACACTTAGCCAAATTTTGTTGCGGATATCTAAATACATCTTCCATGCTCTATAATATGCCATGATTTAACCATATATACCATCTATAGGCATCACCATCAATCTGCATACATCAATGTGAACACATGAGGAAAATCCAGATACAACACCACTTATCACATACTTTCGGACATTGTTTAACATCAATGACAACGAGTTTGACATCAATGACAACACAAAATCATATTTCCAACAATTGAGATAGTTATTTTTGGAGGGTTAATTTTCAAATATGGATAGCATGATTATCACCTTGTGCATATGTTTTTGTTATGTTATTTTTATGAGGATATTAGGAGATCATTTAGTGGGTTGGTTTCCTTCATTCAGAATGGTTACTTTAAGATCGATCTTCTTGCTTATGGGAGGCTTACATCCATGTTGGAATTACATGATACATGTTTGATCTAAGAGATTGAACATGGTTTTGGGTGTTGTTATGAATTTTCATTTACGCTTTTTTGGAGGAGATCATAGTTGACATAGTGTTGGTTGAAAATTTTGTAAACTTGTGAGGGTTACAAAATAATGGTTTCAGCCATAGCACGTGAGATTGAATCTCTTCTAATTATAAGGGAAGGCTCCCCCTTTTCTTATTACTCTAAATTTATTAAAACAAAATTCTGCTTACTAATCCTATTCTAAGCTTGGGTATTACTCCATCTCATTCTCTTTCTTTAGAATAGATGTTTATCCTTTTCTCTCTTTTCGGACAGGGATGTTACAATTTAGAGCAATAATGATATAAACAACTTTTAAGTTCCTAAGAAATAACCTAGGAGCACATATATGAAATTGACAATAAAAAATAAGTTTCTATGAAAGCATAAACTATTTTTTTCCTTCTCAGGACGCGAAAACAATAGTGAAGTTGAAAGTCTTCAGCTCACTATTCTCTTATCAACCTTTTCCCAATAACTTTTGTAGCCTAAAATAATTTTTTTCTAAAATACAAAAATAAAGCTTAAAGTCTCTATAATGTTATTTTTCATACAAATTTATAAACTGAAGCTTAAATTCATACAAGATAAAACTCAAAGTATATATGATGTTACCCTCCAATACGTTCTATTCTACAAATTCTAAAATGTAGCACAAAGTCTACACAACCAAATCTATCCTACTCTTTCACAATTTCTATAAATTTATTTTACTCACTCAATTTAACTATCATAATAACAATGACATAAGAACACTCTCACCATATAACAAAATGAACTCAACACAATTTAGAGTACCAAATATGTTGTGTTTATTGATTGAATTAGCAAAAAAATAAATGAACTCAAAGTTTCACTTTGCTTTTTACTTCAGAAGAGTTTAGTTGCATATATATTAAAGATCAAAATTTCAATGAGCTCCCTCTTATATATAGGAGAGGGGCTACGAGAAAAATTAGGAAAAACTCAACAAACTATGACTAAGTCAAAGTAGAGTTCTATTTGACTTAGGACTTGTGCAATCCTACCTATAAAACTGTATATACAAAACAACACCTGAAGTGTTGATTGTCAACTACAAAAGTGCACCTACCACTAGAAAGCATTAAAAATGACTAAGTGTTTAGATCTTCATCTTGAGCATCATCATCTCCATTTTTCTTCAATAAATCTTCAAACTTGTGGAGAGAATCTTGTACCCTTGAATCCTCTGGTTCATCAGCCTGTCTTGAGATGACTTGAGCTCATGTGATTGAATCTACTAAACTAGAGTAATTTTCTTTTGATTTCTTCAACATTGGTCCCAAACTATCCAAGATCACTTGGATTTATATCAATTTGTCGATTTATGAGAGAGTAAATCTACTCTCTCAACCTCAGCTTGAATAAGAATAATGAACTCTTGTATGGTTGGATCTAGGGGTAGTAACTTATGATCTTGATCAAGTAAATCACAAGGAAGTTTGTCAATCTTGTTAGTGATTCTTTTCACTGTCTTCTCACCTAGGCTTTTTGCTTCTTCTAGGTTTTTAATTAGCTGCCCTAGAACTTCTTTGCAATGCAATAGTAGTTCCTTGTGCTAAACATACATTTTCTTGGAAGTAATCACCTCATTGTCAACCAAAACATCTAGGGAGAAATCCCTAAGCTTTTTCTAGACATCAAACTTATTTTCATGTGTAAACATTTCCTCCAAGAAGACATTAACTATTGAATCTAATTTAAATTTAACACTTTCCACATTATTAATCAATTTGGTAGCAGAACTTAAAATGTGTGTTCCTTGACTAAGCATTATGTCCATCCATTCTCATGTTGCTCTTCTTTGTGGGGTAACCCGCTCAACTTTTTTTATGACTTGTTCATCAACTAATGAAGTCACTAACTTGAAAACCTCTAAAGAATTTGTTGTCTTAATTAACACAGTGGTGAGTTTCTCCACTTATGCCTTAAGTTTATCTTTCTTAACCTTCTCTTCAGTGTATCTTGCTACAAGAGCATCAAAAGCTGACCTACCTTCATGGGTTTGTTTCTCAAGCTCAATTATTCTTATCACATAGTCTTCTACTTGGAATTCACTTATATTTTTGTTAGGAGGAGGCTCTGCTACTTCTGCATACTTGTTCTTAGCACTATTTACCTTAACTCTTGAAATGTATTTGGCTTTCCTTACGGTCTTTGGTTTGATAGACACCAGTTGATTAAAATCAAAATCATCAGGTGAAATAGCTTGCTTATTCCTCTTGGGAGTGTTATAAAGCAACCATGGTGTTAGGATGGATTCATCATCAGTACCTATAGCCAATACTTTGGAAGAAGTTCCTTCATCTTGAATGATAGCAGTCACAATTGGAGGAGTAGAAGTCATAACAGAAGATGGGTTTTTTTATAGTTGACACATTGGGTAAGGTCCCCATACCTAACATAAACTAATTAAGATCCTCAAATATGGTTGTGGATACTTTAGATAAATTTGGAAAACTGGAGAACACATTCTCAATGTCATCATGAGGAGTACCCAAGACAAATTTATTTGTAGAAAAAGAAGAAACAATAGGAACTGTCAAACTAGAAGAATTTGACACATATGAAATAGTGGACCCAAATGGTACTGACTCAGAAACGTGAACTTGTGAAGCTGTTACATTTGAGACAAGACTTTATACTTGGGAAACATGTCTCTCTATGTCTTCAGGTTTGGTGCTCCAAGGTATTTTTGGTAGACCCTCTTCATCAAATTCTTCTTCTTCTTTCTCTTCATGATGTTCTTGTTCTTCTTCAAGTTGATGTTAGGGTTTTGGCAAATCCGAAGTAAATACAAATTAACAATTATATGCAGATTCAAATACACAAAGATGAAGAAAAATATATAACATAAAGATTTAACATGGTTCACCCAAGATGGGCTACATCCAAAGAACACAACCATCCAATCTTTTCTTATTATCCAGTAAAACATTACAACACCATTACATTGCCTTTTTTCATTCTAGCCACTTATAACATGTAATTTTAGGGCAACCTACAAAGTTAGTTAAAAAAATTAAAGTAACCCTAAGCATATAGGAATATTATTGTAATCTTTTCCTCGTACTCGAATTCTCGTACATGTATTCTCGTATTCTTGTACTCGTACTCATATTCTCGTACATGTATTCTCATACTCTCGTATGCTTGAGCCTTTCATTCCTTATCTGATATAATTTCCTTAAGTGACATACCACTAACTCAGCATCACCTTGTGCATGAAACTTCAATTCCTAACAACAAAGATTCATATTCATCTATGGTGTTAGTGTTAGCAAACTACAACTTCAAAGAGTATGGAATGACTTCTCTTGGGGAGAAATAAGAACAATGCCTACTCCAAATCCAATGAAATCAATATTACCAAGTATCTAGACATCATTATTAACATCTTCATTATTCTCATCTGGAGAACTTTGAACTTGACAAATGGTACAACCTAGAGCTTCTGAATCATTCATTTCAAAGGATTCATTAGATTTAGACATTGGACCTCCTCTATCATCATTTTTTTTATCAATAATATTTATGATTTTATTAAAGATAACTAAAACAATAGATGAAAAACCATCATCCACCCAAAAAACCACCCTTTGTTCACCAAACCACCCTAACAAAACCATTTTGTTCTTGAAACAGGAACACAAAAACCCTCCCCCACAACTACTATAAAAAACAAGTACAATTACATCATGCCAAAAATGGCATAAACTGAGCAACGGAAAAACTGAAAGCAACTTAATCTAAAATGAAAGATTTAGTACCAAGAGGTACCCTTGTTCTCCATATTTCATCTACCAATCTTCACTCAGCAACATTCAGTGCACTCAAAGAGTCCCCCAACCTGTTCAATCCGCCAACTGCAACGCCCAACTCATTTTGTCTTGCTAACTCTGTTCAAAGATGCCTGGTAATCAGCCGCCTCCTCTGCACCTCCTCCACCATCCTAGCTTACTCTCTCGCTTGTTTGATAATTTCTTCCAACTCCATTATTTGAACTTATATTACCATACCTTCCCACCCTCTCCTCATGTCATCTCAAAACTTGGCTTTGACCTCCTCATGATGTCACAGGAAAGGAATCTTCTTGTGTCTATCCTGAAGCTCTGCATTTTCTTCTGGAATGCCTTTAGAGATATTGAAACCACAACCCAAGACAACCCACTCCATCAAAGACTCCATGTTTATAAGATAATCACTCAAGACTATTATCCTCATCACCTTTCTAACCTCCTTGCATGAATAGCACAAGTCAAGTCCCCAAGCCATGATTAATGAGTAGATTTCTACTCTTGAACGATATCTATGGCCAATCACTGTCACCTCCTTGCCAAGAACCAATTTAACAACCTTCAAAAATAGGGGATCTCTCGCCAAAAACATGTTCTCAAGCCTCTTCGCAAGAACAAGACCCCAGAATGCAAGCATCAACTTTGAAGATTTCAGGGTGAAATTAGCTTCCATGTTGGAGGCCTCATCAAATTGTTGAGTTTTGCAAAAAAAAATCGTAATCTTCTCCACCAAAGACACTCAACTTCCATATTGAATGAGCGTAAATTCCATTTTTAGCAATTAAGAAGGCACACACCACAACCGCCACCATTGCAGAGACATTTGGTAGTAATTGCTCGTAAAGCACGATCCAATCTCAGCACCTTGAATAAGATGCAGACCGCATGTCGCACATATCGAGTATGCAAAAGTATTGTCCTTGGCAAGCCATCTTAACTCTATAGCACATTGTTGTCATTACCATACCACCACCTCACCTCACTCTTGAACAACTCACAAGCCACATTGGACAGACCGTCAGCAAGAACATTTCCACTTCTTTTTACATGGGAAACTCAAAAGTCTTGGAAAGATTTTAATTTTGCACCAATAATGGTGATGAACTTGTTCAATTTCCAACATGGGGTGCCACATTTCATAAGAGAATTCACCACCACTTGGGAATCTCCCTCCAAGTGGACTTTTCAAGCCTTCATATTCACTGCCAAATCAATAGCTAACAAAGCCACTTGTACCTTAGCTTCATTATTAGTTCCATCCTATAATCTTTTAGCACCTTTTGAAGAGAATATTCCCTTCATCATCACAAGCCACACACCCCACACCTGAGATGCCTGGATTCGCCCTTGAAGCCCCATCAAAATTAATCTTCACCCAGTCCCTCTCAAGTTTTGACCAACTCACCTCTTCAATTCGGGGAACAATGCACAAAGGATTAACCCTAGGGAACCCATGAATAGGTACCTCCACTATCATCATTACCTGATGATGATAGATCTTCATTAGAATCTACAAAATTTTCATTATCTGAAACCTCTAAAGATTCAGAGCCTTCTAATACATCAGAAACTTTGGGCCAGTCTTGAGCAAATTTTGAGACCCTGTCAATATGTAAGTAGTAATTTCCCATTCCTACTAACATGAAAAGGATTTGACCATGAGGATCATCAATATTTACTAGTGTATACTTAGTCTCTTTTTTAGGAATAATTTTCTATATGACTCTTTTAACAAGAATATTAGCTTTCAAGACATATCCATGTTAAGATCACCTCGTAGATCATTACAAATATTATGCCCTAATAACATCATGTAGGAGGTGGGAACATTTGCTACGAAGACTGTCATCTTGATCCTTTTATCTGGGGAAGATATCAATGCAAATTGAGCATCTTTATTTTTTTCCAACAGGAGGAACTTGTTTATTTTCCATAGAGTAACAATTACCAAAAGGTTTGGTTAAAGTTAATTCTAAGGCATTGTCCACCTTGGATGACATAACATTATTTGATGCTCTAGAATCAATAACATGGTTACTCAACTTAAAACCATTAATCAATAAGGAAATATATAAAATCTCTACTTTCCCAAGGACATATGAAGGAGTAGTAACTAAGTTATTTGGAAGATTCTTGGGCTCAGAAGAAGAAAGTATACTCTAGGAAGCATTAGCAATGGGATGAGTATCTTTGTCTTTAATAAATCTAACCAACCTATAAAAATAGTTTGGGTTGGCTTGTAGGTATTCTAACCTAGACATCCATATTTTGGCCCTCTTGGCATGATCAATTATGTCAAAATCTTGATATGAGCTTGTTGAAGAAGGTGAAGAATTTTTAGCCTAAGGTTTAGGATTTGTGGCACTGGGTTTTACTACATTAGAAGAAGTAGGAGGCAGAGCATGTGTACTTACTTTATTATCTCTCATTCTATTCTTAGGTAAAAATGAAGAGGAGTTCCCCTATTTGTAATAGTGACCGGTAATTGAGGAATGTCCTTCTTCTTTGCTTCATCATCTTTTAGATGATTAGGCTGATTTTGTGAATGGTTGATAACTACTTAGGAATAAGCAAGAACCTATTGTTCTTCCCTTATATATCATTCATAATGCATGTACCCAATAGTAAATTTTCCAATTGTATCATCTCCTTGTTCTTGAAAGAGAGCTGCAACATCTTCTTATAAAGCAGGAATGTCTCATTGATCAGCCCCAAAATACCCAACTATTGTGTTGGTAGGTAGAGCTTCAAGAGAAAGCCTCTTTGGCGGAGGTGGAAGCTTATTTTGATTCTTGGTCAAATAGTTGTTGGTATTATTTGGATATGTTCTCATTGGAATGTCTTTATATGGAGTGGAGAATGAATTTTCATAAATTTGCTTCTTAAGAGCAAGAATCTCATTTGCTAGCCTTTGCACCATAGGGTCAGTAGTTCCTGACAAAGTTAATTTAGTTAACAAGGCAGAATTCTTAGACTTATTTGGGTCTTTCCTAATCTTACCAGCTAGAATAAGACCATCTTCAACTTCTATTATTAGAGTCTATACATGAGCCAAATCTCTCATAGGTGCTCTTCTCAACAAGAAACTCACTTCTGGTAGCTGAGAATTAACAAAGAAACACTTAAGATTCTCACCAGTTGGTTAAGCAATGTGGGAATGTGATTCTCCAACCTATTAAACTTTGCAATAAAATAATGCATAGCCTCATGAGGGTCCTTCTTCATTTGTGTAAGTTGAGCCAAGAGACCATGTGCATCTTTTGCTATCTTGAACCTTGTCTCAAACTGAGTTTTGAGAAATGTCCCAATTTGTTATGGTTTGAGGTGCCAAGTGATAGAACCAATTGGCAACAACATCTTTTAGTTTCTCGATGAATAACTTCAGTGAAACATCTTCATGTTCAACTTTGAGAACACCACACAAAATGTAAAAGGTGGTGATATGCTCATCTAGATGTTGTTTTCCATCTTTGTAGAACTTGGGGATATTATTCCTAGAACCTTATGGAAGCAAATGGAGTGGAAGAGGAAAATTAAGAGGACAAGATATTGTTTTCTATCAATGACTAATCCAAAGACTTATGAAGAAGCTACGAAATATGAGAGTTGGGTAAAAGAAATGGAAAAATTAAATCAAATAGAAAATAACAAGACTTGGGAACTTGTACCTAGATTAGTAGACAAGAATGTGATAGGACCTAAACGGGTGTACAAGAACAAGCTAAATGAGAAAGGACAAATTATGAGGAATAAAGTGAGACTGGTATGTAAAGGATATTCTCAGATGGAAGGCATAGATTTTGAAGAAATTTTTTCTCTGATAGCAAGGATGGAAGCTATACGTATGTTTCTTGTATTTTCTAGTTACAAGAATTTTAGAGTTTATTAGATGGTTGTCAAAACAACATTTTTGAATGGAGATCTAAAAGAAGAGGTATAAAATGAGCAACCAAATGGATTCAAATTGACAAAAGTACTGAATATGGTGTGCAGACTAAAGAAAGCATTGTATGAACTCAAACATGCACCTAGAGCTAGGTATGCAAGATTAGACAGGTATTTGTTTCAATAGAATTTCAAGAAAGGTAAAACAAACAGTAATCTTTATTTCAAATTGGTGGAGATACGTTATTGATTGTTATAGTTTATGTCGATGACATTATATTTGGAGGAAAAGATAACCTATGTAAAGAGCTTGCTAAAGAGATGCAGAAAGAATTTGAGATGTCAATGATTGGTGAGTTATCCTTTTTTCTTGGGTTGCAATTTGTTCAATCTAAAGATGGGATTTTTATCTCACAAAGCAATTATGTGAAAGAGATGTTGAAGAAGTTTCGTTTTGATGACTGTAAATCGCTTACAACTCCTTGAATTGTTGGACGCAAGTTGAGCAAAGATGATGAG
This sequence comes from Cryptomeria japonica, assembly GCF_030272615.1. Taxonomy (NCBI): domain Eukaryota; kingdom Viridiplantae; phylum Streptophyta; class Pinopsida; order Cupressales; family Cupressaceae; genus Cryptomeria; species Cryptomeria japonica. The sequence goes on along the minus strand of NC_081414.1, from coordinate 558,741,535 downwards.
TCTCCAAAGGTTGAATAGAATGTGTATACGTTGATGATTGGTGGATTGTTGTATCTGACTGTGTCTAGACCGAATATCATGCAAGTTGTTTGTCTAGTAGCTAGGTTTCATGCAAATCCGAAGGTGACACATGAGCAAGTTGTGAAAAGAATTTTTCAGATATTTGAAAGGTAATATGGATTTTGGACTTTGGTACAAAAAAAGTGGAGATTTTATGTTTTGATTAAGTAAAAACAAGTTTTTGAAAGGAACCCAAACCTTAATACATATTAGGAGAAAGATAAAGCATTAAAGTGGAAGAAAACCATGCCTAATCACCCAAACAAAAAATAGTTCCCAACCAAAACAAAAAGGGAACTAAAAACATAGAAAGTCGCACAAAGACAGCTAAAGGATAGCAAAAGGACAACACGAAGACAAAGATAGAGATAGAGACAACTAAATATTTTTCATAATATCTTTTGCATGAACCACCATCTACTTCATGTTGTCTGCAGAGTTCTTCAATTCATCCAGCTCTTGACCCTTGATATCACCCCGATTCCTGGTGTTGGCCCTATTTCTCTTCTCATGACCCTTTTTCTCCATCTGGTCCTTATCGCCCTCCTTGTCTTTAATGTTATCAAATCTGTTAATCAGAATATTCATATTATCCATAGAGGCCTTAAGTATCTAGAAATTTTGTTCGGCAATCCTCTTCATAGTTAATTTCATCTTGTTGACTCTATTGACCAGGTTGTTCATGGTAGTTTCCAGCCCGATCACCTCTCTATTCCCTTCCATTTCCTTAACCTTCTTTTTTTTTTCAAGAATTTTACCGACCATGGCCTCAATAGCTTCAGCTTTGTTGATAGCAACCACTAATTCTTTAACATTTTCAGAAAGAGGCTTCTTCCCTATCGTAGCATTTGTTATAACATTAATATCATTCTTCAGGTTGTTGATATCTTTCACAATTTTGCGAATAGTTTCACAAAATCCCTTAATACTATCATTATCCCCATGATAGTCACTAGGATTTCCCATTTTATTCTCTTGGCCCTCATTCTGAAATCCTTGAGTACTCATGTCCTTACCACGAACCACATCCAGAATCTCATCCTCCTCCTTACCCTTCATATTGTCATTTTTTTCCTCCTTTGCATCCTCATCAGAAACAATCAATATCTGCCTTTTTACCTTGTTAGTCTCCCTACAGGTATTCTTTTTCCTCTAGGTTTGTTTTCCCATTCCCTTTCCTTTCTTGCTTTTGATGAATTTCTCATCAAAGGACTCATCCTCTGAGTCCGAGAGGTCAGAATCAACAACAATCTTCTTTCTTTTCCCCTTAGTCCTCCCCTTTTTGCTAAGATCCTCTAACACACCTTCAGTTTCAAAGTCGAAGTTGAAACCACTATACTCACTTTCTGTGTCATCATCCCTGGTATTTTTACCTCTAATGGGTTTCTCAATGGATTTCCCTTTCAACAATTTGTAAACTAAAACCATAAGATCCTGATGAAGAGCATGGTCACCCTAAGGGTCTTTCTTCATTTCTTTAATGGTATGATCCATAGAACAAGCTAAATAATAGGGCAGGGTTACCTTTTCACCATGGTAGAAGTGGTTGAGCAGCACAAAATGGTGCCCGTAAGCCCTCATGAATCTTCCATCCAGAGTAATATAGGTTGTGGTAGCAAACAGAACAAACCTCCATGGCCTACAGATAGGCTTATGGGAGTGGTAGGAGTTATCCACCTTCAGCAATTTCTTTTTTTGCCATTCGTGATAGGAAATCTATCCGCTGCCTTATCAAAAACACTTCAATCTTTATAGAACTTAATACCATCTTTCACCATCCCCATAGCTTCTACAATGATATCTTCATCCACCATCATCATCTGGGTGCCAACCAGAACCTTGCCATTCTTTCAATTCTTTATGAAATACTTTGTAACTGTAGGGTCTTTGCCGCAGAGCCTCTCTATGAAAACACTTAAGCCACCCTCTTGAAGAATCTCCCAATCCTCTTTTTTCTTCTTCCAATCCAAGCAAGAAGTTGGTTCAAACCTCTTTTTGTTCCCTCCCATATTTCCCTCGAAATCATTGGAATTCCTAATCTCGGCTCTAATATTTCCTCTCTGGTTTATTGCTCTAAAAAACAACCCAGAATCCATGCCCTGTTAATATGATATGACTATTAAATAAATAATCAACACCGCCGCTATGATCATTCATCGAAAAAAGGGGTAAAGGCATTAAGAATTATGATTAATGATTCCACATTGCTTCATCTGGATGCGGTCTAGTTCAAACAAGGATTTTGCCTCACACGCAAGATTACTCTCACCATAAATGGTAATGATGTTCTCAGAATGGTAGGCCAAGTTGGCAGCCCAGTCAGCACATGTGTTAGCTTCCCTATAAACATGTGTTAAAACACACATATCAAAGGTTTCACTAATTTCCTTCACAGCTTTCATTGCATTGTTTATAGACCAAGAGGGCGGGAACACCTTATTCAAATAGTTTACAACATTCAAAGAGTCACCTTCACACCATACTCTGGTACAATTGGCTTCCCTAGCTAGAACCATCCCCTGATAAGCAGCAATGGCCTCAGCAACATGATTAGTTTGACTGCCAATAGGAATACATTTAATGGTTTTGCATTTTCCCCATGCATCCCTTAAAACCACACCACACCCCGCATTGCCAGGGTTACCCTTTGAAGCACCATCGAAGTTATTTTTCATCCATCCATGAGGAGGGCTTTCCCATTTCACATCTTCTCTAGGATTAGCCTGAAAGATGTCACTTCCCTTTAATCTCCAATTCTTGAAAATAATATGATCATCCTGATCTTTGGGGTTGGCTATTCCACCCATGATGTTGATATTCTCCACCATATTTCATTTGATTTTCTCAAAAATTATTTGAGATTTAGATGCCTTATCTCTGAACACTCTTTCATTTCTCTCTTTCCATATTCCCTAGCAAATATGAGGTAAAGCCAATCTCCATAATAGAATTATAGACTTATTCCTTGAGGGGTGATGCCATGAGTTAAAAACATCTTGGACAGATTCTGGAAAGACCCAACTGATATTGAAGTAATCCAGACATCTAGCCCAGATCTCAGTAGAGAAGGGATAGTGGAAGAACAAGTGATTAATGGTTTCCTCATTTTGCATACAAAGAAGACAAACACTAGGCATATAGAATCCTCTAGTTTTGAGATTATCAATAGTCAAAATTTTATTTTCAAGGACAATCCAGAAAAAAATATTAATTTTAGGAATTAGGCCTTTCACCCAAGCCTTATCCCAGCAAGGACTCTCCATATTAGAAAATTGTTGATTTTAGAGAGAAGCGACAGAAAATTTACCATTTGCAGTGAGTTTCCAGATTAGCTAGTCATTATCATCCATCACCACCATGAAATTCATAATTTTGTTCAAATTACCAAGGGAGGGATCAACTAGAGATAATTCCTTCCACTGTCCAACATTCCAGTAGTCACCCACCATAGTACCATATTTTTCCTTAGACTGATCCTGAAACTTGCCCCAATCAGGACTATCACTCAACGGGGAGTCAACCAACCAAGAGTCTTCCCAGAATTTAATGAGATTACCTTTCCCCACCTTCTATTTCACACCTGTGTTAGGATTCCCACAGATACTGAGAGGGGGGGGTGAATCAATATCTAACCAGTATATATAATTTCTTATCTTAAAACATGCAGAACATATTGTAACAGTGTACCGGTATGCAAGAAATAATGAAATAAACAGAATTAAAAACATCCACACGAAAAGCACACCATGACACAAGGATTTAACAAGGAAGCCCCGTGTGGGAAAAACCTCGGTGAGATTTGTGACCCACAATATCCACTTACTGGCCAATAAGAGAATATTACTTACAAGAGGGGCTTGCACATGCAGGAAGGCCAACTGCCTAGATCTCACTACTCAATGGGAAGTCTCACTGACTTACAATGTGGATTATACAAATCCAATATCTTGTACTGCTTTACAATAGCATCTATAATGCCTAATCCAGTACCGGTTGCTGCTTTGCTTCTTACATAAACCCTCTAACCTATATTTTGCATAATAGGTCTGCCTTAATATTTCGCTTACATCACCTTCTTAATTTTCTTTTAAAATGTCTACAATGATCTCTTTTATATATAAGAGTCATTTACAACATGCCAAGTCGGCTTACAAAGTTTTTACAATAATAAACAAAATGTAATATAACAAAATAATGTCGGCCTCTGTGTCAGTATATTTCTTTTCTCTGTGTTGGTGTCGGTGTCCTGAGTGTCGGTGTAGAGTGTGATCGTTGATGCCAGTGAACTATCTTGCCGATGTAATTCCTTGTCGGTATAATGCCTTGTCGATGCCATAGGATTGTAAGGTTGCCAACAATGACAAAACCTTCAATCACCTACAATGTCTCATTGGAGTGTGCATATGCCAACAATCTCCCCCTTTGGCATTGATGGCAACACTCATGAGAAATTTCAAAAGTGTATCCAAAAATGTGAAGTCCAAAAATGTTACCAAATATGTGTGCTCCCCCTGAGCATATGATTCCTGTGATATTTGAATTTTCTCATCCCACTACTCCCCCTTTGGCATCAATGACAAAGGTTGTCAAGATGTCAGTAGAGTTTGTAGTTTCAACCTTGTAACTAGGTAGTTACAATTTGAAATAGATCCACCAAGATCAATTTTATACTCTCCATAAACCTTTTACTATCTCTTATTGTTGTCTCTGTTCTTTTAACTGTATTGGTGAGATGCTGCAAATGCTCTGTCGGTGTTTTCTGTCCCTGTATTAGTGCCTCAGATATTTCCTTCTGTAATGATGCTAGATAGTCCAATCTTGGACTCGGTTTTAATCTTAGATGCTTTGCCTTATTCACTATTCTCTCTTTTTCTCTTTCCAATTTAAGTAATTCTTCCTCAAAATTTGTTATCTTTTGTTCAAAAACTGATAATTTATCAGGTGAGTTAACAAAATTATCTCCAAGTTTATTGATTTCATCCTGTACCTTGCTCATCTTCTTATCTATGTCTACAGTCAAAAAGTTTGTCTTACAGGTGTCTTTATATAGAGTTTTGTATTCTTTCAATAAATTACAAAGTTCTGGTAGAAGTGTGTCAAAATCTCTAGTACACTTCTTTATCTGCTCATCAAAGAATTTTTGCTTTTCAATTTCCAATTTGTCCTTCAATGTCTCTTCCTTTATTTTCTTAATATTCTCTATGATATATTTACACAAGGTATCAAGTTGTCCTAAATAATCTTTATTGTCTATATTACAGTTAGGAGCAATTACCTTCAAAATTGGTATTGTGTCATCTATTACCTTATAAGCTTGTGAGCTGCAATCTGTTATCTTTTTAATTGAATCCAATAGTACTTCAGTCACATTCGTTGATTTGTAGCCTGATGATGAACCTACATTCTGAGTACTATCAGTGGAAGTAACCAAGGTTGTATTGACCTCTGGTAGGTCTGTTTGTGTTTGCATTTCCTTAAGCAATGGTTTTTCTATTTTCTCCAGTTGTCGGTGGCAATGTTTCCTTATGAACCTGTTCCTATTTCTATTGTTGTTCCTATTCAGGAGCCTTTTGCTCTATTTTTTTCTCTATTTGTTGCATTGTCTCAGTTTGAGTCTGAGTCTCTACCTATTTCTCTTTGTCATTTGTCAGTTTCTCCTGTGTGTTATCAGTTTTCTCAGCTATCGGAGGCTTACTAGCCATGTTAGTCTTATTAGTTGTATCTTTATCTACCACAATGTTGATCTTTTGAGTATCAACATCCATTGTATATAAGACTTCAGGATTAGGATTATCATCCTCTACATCCATACTTTCAACTGTCGGTTGATCTTTTGTAGCTGTTGTTGTTACCGGTGGAGTAATCAAAGGAGGTGGGGGTAAGCTGTCTTTAACCTTGATACTGGGTGGTCCACCAACTTTACCTTTACCCTTGTCTCTTTCTTTCTGATATACCTTTATAGGTTTGTGGCTCATGTAATCTTCTTGTTTTTCTTTTTCCACTAGGAAAATGTCCCATGCATTTTATGTTTCCTTGGTCACCTCATTAACTCTTCCAACCATTAAAGCAATGTGTCGGTGTGTAGTAGAAAATACTAACCAGTTGGCTTCAGCAATTAAGTCATCAATTTCTTTGGGTGAATTCGTCAGGTATACAGCAAGTAGCTTTTCTATCTTTATTTTCTTGTCAAGTTCTACTATTGCTTGTCTCCTTGCTTCCAGTCTCTTAAATAGTTCATCTAGTACTTCATCTACTACTTCCATCAAAAATTTCTTATACATATCCATATGCAATATAACACTATTTTCTACTTGTTCTTTTTCATCAGCTCTTAGAGTGTCATATAGTTTCTCTATATTCTTCAATTTCCCTTCCTCTGTAATTTCATTCAACAGTATGTCAAGATGGGCCAAGTCCTTATTTGTCCTCTTCTTCTTCTTGGGTGTCAGTTTCTTCTTCTTTGGTGTAGCCTTTCTTAACAGAGATCTCATTGCTTGTTGTTTTTGTCTTATCCTCCTAGGTGAGGGTGTGGTTGTCGGTGAGGGATCTCTTTTCCTTACAACTCTCTTGAAAGTTGCAGGCATGTCATTCTCTGAAGATGTGCCTACCGATGATAGGTGAGTTTCAGGTTGTGGAACTGCTAACTCATCCTCTGTTATACCAGTTTGTTCCATTATTTTATTCTTGATTTCCTTTGCTTGCCTAGAACCTTTTCTTACGACTGCCTCAACCTTTTTCACTCTTTTCGTAGATTGTATTTAGCTTTCAATAGTTTCTGCACTACCAAATATTTCTTCCTTAGGTTCTTTAGGGGCTTCCAGAAGTGTTTTAGCATAGGTTTCAATTCTATGATCATCTATTTCGTAGCCCATCTCTGTTACCCAAACTGTCCTAGGGATGACTGCTTCCATCCAGATCTCATCCTTCTTGATTACAAAGCATATTTCATCCTTATATTTGTCAACAATCTTTTGTGATAATCTGATTCTTTTCTTCATTTTGGCTTTAAGTGCTTGAAAGAAATCATGGATATTGTTTTCCTTATCTTCTCCCATATTATTTAATAGTTCTGTTAGTTGTTTACCTACCGGTATATCATATCCAAGTTCTTTGTAGCATATACCAGGAACCTGTTTGGTTATATGTAGCATCAGACATACTAGCAGATTTTCAAATTTAAAAGTTCCTTTCTTGTCCTTCTTAATCTTGCCTAAGTTGTCAATTAATTTGTCCTTCAACCACTCACATACATCAATCTTTGCATTATCCGTGACCATATAATTAGCACTCTTAATGCACAAACTTGAAACTAAATTGAGTCTATTTGCATGCATAGCTTTATATCCTAATATCATGCTGATAAATATTACATTAGTATCTTGTACATCGTTGACTCTTAAGGACCTTATGTCGGATGTTGCACCAGTTAGGTTTATAACTAGGTCATTGGAAACCTTTTTAGTCTTGTCTGGCCTTTTACCGGTGGTCAGTAACCCTGTGACAGCTTTCACAGCTTCCTTGGTGATTTTGTGAATTGCATCTAACCAGAAAAATTCACCATGTACCCTGCTTAAGACTATCCTAATCACATCCTTGGGGAATTCAGGAATGCTAAGGATCTCTATAAATCCTAGGGTTTCAATGATCTTATGTTCATCTTTTACATTTCTGGATTCATCACATATGACAGTTTTAAACATGGTTTTAATCTCTTCATCTCCTAGTTCCTCAATGTTGCAGTGAATGTAAATTCCGGGGTCTTCAGCATAAACAACTCCCTTAGGAATTTGAGAAAAAGCACCTAAGTTATCATCTTTCTTTGCTACTTCGGGAACTAATTGAAATATGGGCCTAGGTCTTTTTATAACTTCGACAATAGTAGGGTTTTCTATATATTCAAGTGCAGAGGTGGATGCCATGATAAAATACCTTTTACTACCTTTAGGATGGATGATTGCTTGAAGTGTTCTTGCCTCTTGCTCGAAATGCCTTAGCTCGGAATCTTCGAGCTCTTTGTAGGTTTGAAATCTCAGTAAAATGAAATGGAGCCAAAACCTCAGATTTATAGTGTCTTTTTGCCATCTACCACATTAAATGCATGTCGGTTAAGTATTCACTTAACATTGTTTGTCGGTAATAAGTAATTTCCAACTTCTCATCTCTAACCAAGGGAATAATAGCACATGTGTCATTAGATTGCCAAACCCTCATGGAAACTTTCTTCAGTTCGATGAAGAACTTCCTATCAATGGAGCACTACTTTGTCCTGTCGGTGAAGCATCACTCTATCCTGTCGGTGAAGCATTGACTGGTTCTACCAGTGGAGGAGTATTCCCAATATTTAGATCAGCTTTTCTAATCCATTGTTTTGAGAATTCTTGCTTAACCTCTTCAACTTTTTCTTTACCCTTCAAGCTAGAACTTTTGTTGTCTACCGGTGATCCTTTACTTCTACATAATTTTGCAATATGCCCAATCTTGTTACATGCATAACAAGTTACATTATTCTTCTCAATAGCTTTCCCATAACCTATGCTGGTTTGTGTTCTGCATTGATTAGATAAATGTCCAAATCTTCCACAAACATAACATTTCACATTCATTCTGCAATTTTTAGAGTTGTGACCAACTTTGTTGCATTTTGAACATTGACCGGTGGGTGTGTTGATATTCTGATAATTTCTAGATCTACATTCATTTTCTCTATGACCATACTTATTACAGTTAAAGCATTTTCCATTGAATTTATAAGCATTAGGTTGTCTTACTGGTTTGCTATGATCTTGAGTATTTGCAGTACCGGAGCTTTCACCAACTTCAAAGCCAATTCCAGAAGTGTCACCTTTAGGTTTTTGATTCTTCAACAAGGTGCCAAGTTCCTCTGAGCTTTTCTTGAATTTTTCTTTATGTTGATTTGTAGTTTCTAGTTCTCTTTCTAAGACTTCTTTATGTCTCATCAGTTCATTGGAGTCATTCTGAGTGTGCATCAGATCTGTCTTCAATAAGTCATTTTCATAGCTAAGTCTTGTGTTCTCATTTGCTACATCACTTAGTCTTCTGGTCAATTCTTCTTCATTCTTCTTTCTATCCTCAATTTCTTTACAAAATCTCATAGTCATAGCCTGCATCTCATTCTTTTATGTCATGTTCTCCAGTTTCAGCTTGCTTATCTGATCATTAAGTGATTCCTTTTCATCATTTTCATTTTGCATCTTTTCACAAAGTTCTCTTCTCTTATTTCTTGCAATGGTAAGATTTTCTTGAAGTGCCTGAATGATATCCTGAGCTGCCTTTAAATCATCTTCTAGTTTGATATTTTTCAATTTTTCTGTATCATAGTCTGAGAGAGCTCCTTCAAGTTGCTTCATCAGAATTTCCATCTTTACCGGTGTCAAGATCTTCCTCAAGCTATTAGTCTTCTGAAAATAGAGGACCAAGCTCTGATACCAATTTTTAGGATTCCCACAGATACTGAGAGGGGGGGGTGAATCAGTATCTAATTGGTATATAGAATTTCTTATCTTAAAACATGCAGAACATAAACCCTCTAACCTATATTTCACATAATAGGTCTGCCTTAATATTTTGCTTACATCACCTTCTTAACTTTCTTTTAAAATGTCTACAATGATCTCTTTTATATATAAGATTCATTTTACAACATGCCAAGTCGGCTTAGAAAGTTTTTACAATAATTAAAAAAATGTAATATAACAAAATCATGTCGCCCTGTGTGTCGGTATACTTCTTTTCTTTGTGTCGGTGCCGGTGTCTTGACTGCTGGTGTAGAGTGTGATCGTTGATGTCGGTGAACTATCTTTCCGGTGTAATGCCTTGTCAGTGCCATAGGATTGTAAGGTTGTCATCAATGACAAAACCTTCAATCACCTACAATGTCTCATTAGAGTGTGCATATGCCAACAACCTTTAGCAATTAGATCTCTAGTTCTTGTAACATTTTTCCAGATGTTAGAACCAATCGGGATATCTTCAGCGTTGAGGAAACTTTGAAGGGTTGGGAATTATCTTTTATACTTATTGTCCCATATCAATTTCCATTCTCCCTTAGTGTTATAACCTCTACATATCTGCTTAGCCATGAGAAACTCATTCATGTCTCTGATTCTTCTATGGCCTAGTCCTCCCTTTCTTATAGGTTTACAAACCTTATCCCATGCAATCAGATTCATTCTCTTTTTTTCCTCAACCCCTGTCCATAGAAAAGTTCTTTGAAATTTTTCAATAGCCTCCACAAACTTGGCTGGGATTCTAAAAAGACTGATGGCATAAAGAGGAATACTCTAAAGAGTAGATTTCAAAAGCTGGACCTTACCAACTTGGCTGAGTAGAGAGTCTTTCCATCCAGCTAACTTCCTATGAAATTTATCCACAAGAGCACCCCAGAAAGTATCAGGTGGCACTTGACATAAAGGGAGCCCAAGATAGGAAGTAGGAAGAGTCCCCAATGGGCATCCCAAAATGTTACTAATCTTTATCTGTCTTTTTTCCGGAGTGTTTATGAAATAGACAAAACTTTTAGACCAATTTATCAATTGACTAGTAGCTATCCCATAATTGTCCAAAGCTTTCTTTAAGCTCCTAGAATCTTTCACTGAAGATTTCCCCATAATAATAGAGTCATCCACAAATTACTGATGGGAACAAACTTGGTCTGCCGATGAAAGTTTCAGCCCACAAAACTCTCCCTTCTCAACAAGTTTACCAATAAATCTTCCCAAACATTCCACCATGATAATGAAAAGAACTGGGGATAGAGGAACCCCCTATCTGAGACCCCTTGGGGATTTGAAAAAGGGGGAAGTAAACTCATTGATCAAAACAAAAAAAGAAGCAGAGGAAACTAATTGCATAATAAGATAGATACTTCTAGAGTAGAAACCAAAAGCAGAGAGAACATCCATCATAAAGCCCCAGTCAACTCTATCATAGGCTTTAGATAAGTCAAGCTTCAAAAGGAAGCCTTCTTTTTTAGCACTAGGGAGAGAGTGAATGTTTTCATGGACCATGATTATCGAATCCAAAATGTGTCTCCCTAGGACAAAGCCACTTTGCTGGGGAGAAATGATAGAGGGGAGCAGAGTCAAGATTCTAGAGGTCAAAACCTTTGAGATGATCTTGTACAAAGAGTTGCATAGGTTGATAGGTCTAAAAAGATCCATGGAATCAGCACCCATCTTTTGGGGAATAAGAGCAATAAAAGCACCATTCAGTTCTTTCAAAATTCTTCTCGCACCAAAGAATTATTTCATAGCACTAGATACATCATGTCCAACAATATGCCAATACATTTGAAAAAAGAACATAGGGAAACCATGCGGGCTCGGGGCCTTGTTACCTTCAAAAGAGTTGACAGCTTTCAGAATCTCATCATTGGATGCTATAGAAGTAAGATAGGAATACTTATCAGCATCCAAGATAGAGGGGATACAATTCATAAGGTCCTTTTGAGCCTGAAGGTCTAGGTTTTGATCCTTAGTCAAGAGGTTGGAGAAGAACTCCAGGGTTGTCTTCCTCATAGAATCTTCATCTTCAATAGTTCTACCATTGACTTTAAGCTGAGATATCCTATTGATGGCCTTGTGTTTCAAAGTGGACATATGAAATTATTTGGTGTTTCTATCCCCTTCCTTCAACCAAATATTTCTTGACCTTTGTTTCCAAAATGTTTCTTCTTTAGCTATAATGTCATGATATTTCATGAGAATCTTGTCTTCAACCTCTCTAGATACCTTGGTATAGCCATTATTCTGAATCTCATCTTGGATATCTTTCAGATCTAAGAGAATGGTATCTTTGGAAACAAAGATGTTCCCAAAGGACTCCTTATTCCATCTTTTAACATTATCTTTCACAAACTTCAACTTTTTGACCACCTTATACATAGCATTTCCTTCAATTCTAACCTGCCACCATTCCTTGATTTTGCTTTCCAGATCCGGTTGTTTTTTCCACATTCTCTTGAATCTATAAGGGAAATGTCTTATTCCCTTCTTGGCATCAGCCGTAAAGGATATAGGATAATGATCCAACCTGGCCCTAATATGAGCTGATAAAGAACAAAAATGAGAATTAAACCAATCCAGAGAAATTAAAGCTCTGTCGAGTCTGACCTAAATTAAGTCTTCACCACTCCTTCTGTTGGTCGAGGTATATTTAACCCCTTGAAAATCCAGATCATGGAGAGCATGATTAATGATGAACTCCATCAAATCCAATCTGTTGTCCAAATTGGTTTGGCTCCCTCCCTTTTTCTCATTTTCCCTCAAAGGGGTATTGAAATCCCCCATAATAATCCAGCTATCTTTAGCAAAATTACTTCTAAACGAGGATAAGCTTTTCCAAAAATCACTTCTACCGGTCTTGGTGTTAGGGGCATACACATTAGGCAAGACCCATGAAGTACCCTCTTTCAAATGCTTAAATCTAATGCAAGCCAAGTCGTTATCTTGAATCAACACTTCTCTTTTTACATTATTTTTATTCCAAAAAGTAGCAATACCCCCAGATGCCACTTCTGAACTACCACCACTAACTCCTCCATTAATAAACATTTTCAATCATTCAACCTTATCCTTAGGCATTTTGGTTTCCTGGATCAAAAAAATATCCAGGTTTTTGTCTCTAATCATACTTTTTATTAAATCATGTTTGTGAGGATTATTCAATCCTTGAATATTCCAAGAGATAATCTTCATGACTTTTTAGAAATACCTCCCTCAAAGATGGTTCTTTGAGTCGCATTTGCTAAATTCTTGTTGGTTTCCAGGGTCCTCTTCTTTGCATTTGAATATCTTCCAGGTGATGTATGTTGATCTCCCACATCCCCTAGTCTACTTCTGGTATTTCTGGTGGTTGTATTATTGTTATTGCTATTATTATTATTGTTGTTCTTGTTCTTTCTTTTATCCTCCATTACTTCTTCCTCCTCCTGATTTGTCCCACTCTTTCCCAAAGCCTTTTTATATCTTCTTCATTTCCCCATCTTGGTTCATTTTCCTCCGAGAAAGTTAACTTGACCTAGGCCAGAGAGGCTAATGATATCTCTGAGAGCCCTTTCTCAAATATATTATCAGGTTGAGCATCTTGGATCTAGCTTGCTCCGTTTTTTGACTCAGAAGATTTTCCTACTGAGTTAAAATTCTCTCCCTCTTCCTTGTTGTCTTTGGATTGACTATATCCCTTATCCATCTGACTACTATCCCGTTTCTCACTCTAAGTTAAATTTTGTTCTGTCATTTTCTTTTGATTATTTTGATTTTTGACTTATGACTTTCTTTCTCCATTGTTAGAATCCTTTCCACTATTCTCCTGCTCATTTTCCTACTGGGAGATCTTATCTTGCTCTCCTTTCTTCATTTCATTTCCCGATTCCCTGGCTAATACCTCCTCAATCCTTCTGACCTGGGACTATTTCTCCTGATTCGAACCATTAGAAGGAGAGGATTTCAAAGAATTTTCAATCTTGGTATTTGGGTTCTTTTCCACCTTTTTCCAAACTTTAGTTTAGGTTTGACTTTTGGCAACATTGCTTGGGCATTTTTTAGTCCAGTGCCCAACTCTCTTGCAGTGAAAACAAGCAAAAGGGATTGATTCATAAACAATATTCTGCATCCATTTGCCAAGTTTTGAACCTATCTCTATTTCCTCTAGCATATTCATCTCAGGCCCAACCCCTACATAGATTCTAGCATAAATGAGTCTCCTTCTAGATGTCGTGACCGGGTCAATGACAAGAAGCTCCCCAAAAGCATTGGCTATCCCAGCAAACACATCTTCCTCCCAATATTCCATAGGAAGTCCAGGTAGCTTTATCCAGACCAGTACTTGGACCACAAACTTATCATCTAGGCCCGCATTAGGGTACCATTTCTGGATATACATTAGATATTTACCTATCGACCAAGTTCCATTGCAAAGGATTTGTCCGCGATCTTCCTCACATGAAAAAGAAAAGGAAATACATCATTTATTCATAGAAACCGCATCAACATGTCCTTTCAAATTCCATTTTCTCTTGACAAATCCACGAACAACCTCAATGTTAGGTCTCACCCCAAAGAATTTACCTATCAGGGTATTTTCCATCCGAACAATATTTTGATCTATAATTTGATCCAGAATGGAAATGGAAAACTTTCCCTGAGAAACATTCGATGTATTTTTAACCAGAGGCAAGGACGACTTACCTTTGGGTTTGATACCAAACAGAGAGGACCATTTACCAATGGGTCCGCTCAATCTGGGGCCCCCATCTAGGTCCCCTAAATTCAAAGGGGCCTCAAGATCCTTACCATTAGATTTTATTCCCTCCACAGGGCTCGCAGAACCGCATGTCACCTGTTGTCCTAACACTGCTTCAGGTTTGCTGCCCACCAAGTTTGAATTTTGAACCTGACCATTCACCTTGTCTGCTTCAATCTTCTCTCCGCGTGATTTGAGTCCCCCACCTGGGTCCCCCAAATCCAAATGGGCATCGGGTTCCTTACCATCTAAACTCTCCCCCTCCAAAGGGCTCCCTGAATCGCCTACTAAAAGTTGTCTTGCTACTAATCCAGTTCTCCCACCCAAAAAAATTGAATTTTGGGCCTGACCATTCCCTTTCTCCTCTTCGCTCCTCTCCATTTTAGGTTGTTGGTCTAAGCATTAAGGATATTTTATGTTGAATGCTTATACTTATGCAAATTTGGTTGGAAGCGTGATGATTGGAAGAGTACTAGTGGTAGTGGTTTCTTTTTAGGAGATAGATTGGTTTCCTAGTTTAGTAAGAAACAGGATTCAGTTTCACTATCTACAGCTGAAGCAGAATATATTGCAATAGCATCTTATTGTACTCAGGTAATGTGGATGAGACAGACTCTTAAAAATATCAAGGTAACATATGATGAAGTAATTCCTATCATGTGTGACAATACAAGTGTAATAAATATTTTAAAGGAATTTGGTTATGCATTCAACAATAAAACACATTTGAATAAGATATCACCACTTAAGGGAGAAGGTTGTTGAGAAGGAAGTTTGATTAGAATAAATTTCTACAAAGGAATAAGTACTAGATATTTTCACTAAGGCATTGGCAAAGGATACATTTGACGTTTTTTAGGAGAAGTTTAAGGCTATTGCCTCTCCTTCTAGCTAGGCGCATTATGGAGGTGCATATTTCCAAGGGAAGCTTTCATGCCTATTTGTTTTCCTAGATTGATGTTGTGGCTACTCTTAGGGGGAGTATTGGAGTGTGTACTAGTCCCATGGATTTTTTCTTTGATGGAAAAGGGGGAGAGATTGAGAAGTTTTGGGGAGAGATTGTTGGAGTAGTTATGGGAGACTTTGAGTAGTTTTGAAAGATAGCTATTTGAGAGAGATAGAGTAGTATTGTTTTGCAGGTTAGTAAAGTGTTTAGTTTAGTCAAGTGTTGCCATCACTGACAAAGAGGGATATTGTTGCAAGTGTGTGTTTCTATGGTTGGCATTGATGTCAAACTTGTTGTTTTGGATAGTTGTTTGTCTGGAATGTTTGTCGTACATAGATATATTTTTGTGCTAGCGTTGTGGTTATTCTATTAGTTCTAAAAGTGTTCAAGTCCAAAAAGTGTTGATGATGTTGTTTAATGTTGTTATCTTCTTTGGTTATGTTTTTTGTATCATGGATGAGTTATTTTTGTGGTCCAAAAATAACTTTGTGTTCTCCATAAGTTATGGTATATTTCATAGCAAGTTGCAATATTCTATGTTAGACCTATCTTTGGGTCTAGATATAATTTGTTGAAGGTTATTTGATATGTTATGGGTCTTATCATTGCGTGTGGAGATCTGGAGTAGTGTAATTTGCATTGGAGAATATATCTTGTCCCTTCAAATGCATTGTGTGTTGCTATGTTGTTACTTATCTTCTGGTGATTTCAGATCGATGGATTGTTCTTTGGGAGATGTGTTTTGGTCCCCTCTTTCTCCTAGAGAGGATCAACATGTGTGTTTTTGGTCTGGAGGGTATATTTTGGTTTAGGCCAACTTGGTTCAAGCTTTGATCATGTATCTTGTATATAAGGATGTATGTGATTAATTTGTATAGGAAAAAGGTATGAGAATGTGTGGAAGAGAGATGGAGTATTTAATGTGAAGATAGTCAGAGAAATTTCATGAAGAGAAAAGAAGAATATTTGTGATTGAATGATATGCAAGTTGTTTGAGACTATGGCAGAGTGTTGATAGTTGAGATCAGAGTTGTGTGAGTTGATGTTGGTCACTTGATGTAGAATTCAAGGACAACTTCATGATCTAGAGATCCTTCTTTTCAAATTATTTTTGTATCTTGAAGTGTTATAGTTGACTTCAGGTTTGCAAGTCCTCTTTTTGTATCTTTCCCCAGAGTAGTTAGCCTTGGCTTGCAAGTCCAGAGCAGTGAGCTCTTTCATTTTAATATGTATACATAGTGGATATATTTTGTGGGCACCTCCTCAGTGTAGTTTTTCCCTATATGGGTTTTCTACATAGAAAATCCTAGTGTTGATGTGTTATATTTGTGTTATTGATTAATTTTTTATGTGCTACACTATTTGTTGTTTAAGATTGTTTCATCCCCCCTCTCAGTCTTGCCTTGGGTTCAACACCACTAGTATCATCCTCTGATCTAGTGGTAAATGGCTTCAACTGGATTCCTTTCTATGTCAGCCAAACTTTTATATTTGTAAGAATTCTTTGAAATTTGGCTCTTATGAGAACCACTTCCTTTTGAGACCATTATATGTAAGGGAGGAGGAGTATTGGAAATCTTTCTGCTTTTATAAATAAGATCGAGGATATTATGGTCATCAACCAAGTCATCAAGATATTTGCCAGGTTGAGATTGACTATTTGGTCTTTGTTGAGGTGGCAAAAATCAAGTCTCCTAATATCTTCTTCAGTTCTGCAATCTGCCTGGAAGATATCCTCAATGAACATGTGTATAGCTCTTTTTCAACTTGTTATTCATACCTCTGTATTTAAAACCATTCTTGGACTTGAATTGTTTCATTGGCACTCTTCTCATTTCATCTTCCATAGCTCTTACTTTGAAAACTAAATTGATAGAGTACCTTCCAATCAATAATGATAATTCGAAACATGTTTTATGAGAACCCAATTGTTTCTTGTATACCACTACCATTTACCTTGCCAACTACTTTAGGACAATCTTGTCAGATGGATACCTTGGGAGCATGAAAGGTTTTTCATCAAACATCATATCCTTAGATAGGTGAAGGTAAAAAACTACAAGAACATATGCCCATATTGATTGATGACCTCCCGAGCTTCATCGGAAACTCTATTCTTCTCAAGACCCTTGTCAAACAAGCACACATACAGACCAAAGAAGGCATCATTAACTCTTCTAAAATGATGTAAGCTTTCCTTAAGAGTTAATTGGGAATAAAGTTTCCAAACCCTGACTTATCTTCTATCTCCTTCTGAAGATAAACATATAAAATTCCTCATAATGACAATGGCATACACCAACCAAGTAGGAAGTCATATAGAACTTCAAAGTGGTAGGTAGCTTAGTAATTTGCCCACACAAGGCATCACTAATTTGGTTACCCCAAAAGAATCATCTTGTTGTTCTGTTTGATAATACAAATGTACTAATACATCCACTCATAAGTATTAGAAGTAGGAAGCCCATTTACTCTACTGAGAAGAGTATTCAAGTCATTCACTTCCTCCTTGAAGTCACTTTGAGGGAAGGTCTTGGTCCATCTAGCAATTGTAGGCCTAGGAGTATTCTAACAAATATCATTAATTTTCCTTATGCACTTCTCTAAATGTTTCTCATAATAGGCCTCAATAAACTTTATATCTATATTAGTACATTTCCCTATATTTGGACACTTGAACATAGAATCAAATAAATCCTCATTCAATGTGATCACCTCCTCACCATCTGCATCTTTCACACTTTGACTTACAGGATCAAAATGATTAGCCACTACAAGAACAAACTCTGCATTCTAAGTTGGCATAGGAAAAGTTGCAACCATATGAATACTACTATTAATGGTGGCTTCCATTAGGTAGTAGTTTGGAGGATTCTCAAATCACCTCAAAAAATCATCAATATCCTGTGACCTATTTGAGTGTCCCTAATGTTTGATGCCACCGTAGATGGTGGAAATACTAGATTGGGATCTTGCTTGTTAAATTTCATTGTCTTCTTTCCTGGAGATGGCTCCAAAATTTCTAAATAGCTTGAACAACATCAGAGTTCAAAAATTTCCTCCAGAATTAGATGAAAACGTCATCATGGAAAAATACCTTCAAAATTGATAGATCTTTAATATTGGTACGATTTCTATACTTAGAAAAATTTCCAAGTATTGGGTGAAAATTGGGTCTATAGGCCCGACTTGAACATTGGCATACTAAGCGCACTCATTGTTTAAATTTAAACTATGTCTAACTACCTAATTTACATCTAAAAATGAATAATGGTGTCTTTTGGATCTATGGACCTGATTGACACCAAAAAACAATGGTGATAATTTCGGTGCAATTTGGTTCAATGAACCTGACTACACCAAACAACAGTGTAGCTCGGGTCCATTTACTCAAATGACACCATAGCATGGAAAATAAAAATGGTAGTATGGGTAGGGTCTATCAACCCGTTCTACATGACAACACTAGTGTGTCATGACAAAGCGGGTCGATAAACTCTAGCTACACGACATACCAGCAATCATGAAGGATAATGAAACAAAAATGGTAAAGTACGGTTCGGGTCCATGGATCCAAACCTTATGATAATGCAAAGCATTATTATGTGATCCAAGGCCATGAACTCATCTCACGCTATCTCTAAGATAATTTGTAGGGTGTAAAAAGAGAAGGGAAGTTCATGGCCATGGGCCCCAACTTGGAGAAAACACAACACTAGACTTAAACAAAAACCAAAAGCAAAAATGAAAAGAAAAGAAAAGAAACATACCTGGAAGAAAAAAATGATTTGAGGATTGATGAAAATGGAGAAAATCGGTGAGCTTGACCTCATAATTCAAATGAATATGGTAAAAGAGAAACGAAGAAAAACTTAAAAGAAGGATTCAAAGGGATAAAAAGAGACCTAACAAAACTCAAACTTGGAAACATAAATGCTCAAGTTGCGGGTAATAAAAGAGATGCAAATTGGGTTCATGGACCCAATTTGCACTCAAATGTGCATTTTGAGTTCATGAACATGAAATTTGCACTCAAATGAAAAACAAATTGTAGAGTCGGGTTTGGAATACGACAATACACCTAAATGACCAAAAATAAAACTAACTTAAAATTGATACTAGAGTTGAATTAATCACTCTAAATCAAAAAGAGCCTAGTGTTTATGGGTCACGATTTGTACAAAAATCATGGGGGTTATCCCAAAAAATTTGTGCTCACCTAAAATTGGGATAATACATAGCGGTACTTCTTTGAGGTGGTTGTTGAAGGGCATGTTATGGTTTATAGGTTGTGTCTTTTCATTTTATGTTTTCTCTAATATTTTTTGTAGGATGATTACATATTGTGGGAGAATATGCAGCTTTTGAGTTGCATGTGTGATTGTTTTGATTAAGTAAAAGTAGGTATTTGAAAGGTACCCATACCTTGTACAAACCAGGAGAAAGAACTGCTAAAAAAAGTCTCTGGTCACTTCAAAAAACAAAATGAACCCACCAAAAGGGATCAACTTAACACAACATTACATAATAAAGTATCTCGGTACAGACAATAAAAGGAAAGCATAAAGACAGCAAAGAGACCTAACCAGGGACAACAACAGAAACTAAATACTATTCATAATTTCCTCAGCGTGAAAAACCATTTGTTTCATGCTGTTCGCTGAGGTCTTCAGATCCTCTAGCTCACGACCTTTGATGTCGCCTTTTTTCTTTGTGTTAGCTCTGGTCCTCCTTTCATGCCCTTTCTTGTTTGACTGCTCTTAATCACCATCCTTTTCTGGATTATTCTCGAACTTGTTAATAAGGATGTTCATGTTGTCCACCGAGGATTTGAGGATTTGGAAATTTTGGTCGGCAATCTTCTTTACATTGAGCTCTAGCTTGTCAATTCTAGTGCTGAAATCTTTCATTTTATTTTCCATTACCTTAGGATCTCCCATCTCGTTGACCTTTTTCTCCGTTGCCATAATTTTTCCAACCATACATTCAATAGCTTGTGCATTATGCAGAACGGCCACCAGTTCTTTAACATGTTCTGCCAAGGGCTTGTCACCAACTGTAATTCTCGCAATGGCCTGTGTATCGGTTTTCAAACTATTAACATCCTTCACCATAGTAGTGATGGTCTCACAAAAATCCTTAACAGTGTCTTTGTCACCATTGTCACTTTTATCCCCTTTTTCCTCCTTATGCAGATTTGTGGTATTCACGGTCTCCAAATTATGCATCACCGGGTTACCCTCCCCTTCTTTATCCTGACTATCAACCACCTTGTTTTCTTCAGCCTCCTCTTCCAATTCAACCTGAACATCATTGAAGTCAGAATTGATTCCCTTTTTAATGTTCTTTTTCTGAGCCTTCTTTACAGTGGTTTTCCCTTTCCTTTTTTTAGCAGATTTTTCCTCAAGGGATTCAATTGCAGAGTCCGATGTATCAGAGTCCACAATAATCCTCCTCTTCTTGGCCCTAATCCTCCCTTTCTTGCTAGTTTCCTCCGACTCTCCCTTGGTATCTGAGTCAAAATTAAAACCACTATCCTTACTTTCTATAGTTTCATCTCTAGCATTTTTGCCTTTGATAGGCTTTTCAATGCACTTCCCCTTTAGCATTTTATAAACCAGGACCATAAGCCCCTAGTGGACGGCATGATCACCTTAAGATCCTTCTGGATTTCCTTTATAGTATGATCCATAGAACAGGCAAGGTAATAGGGAAGGCTAACCCTTTCTCCATGATGAAAATGATTAAGAAGAACGAAGTGATGCCCGTAGGCCCTGGTAAACCTACCGTCTAAGGTAATGTATTCAATAGAAGTGAAAAGAACAAACCTCCAAGGCCTGCAAATTCTCTTCGGAGAGTGGTAGGAATTGTCAATTTTGATCATCTTTCACCTCTCTCCATCTGTAACTGGAAACTTGTCTGCAGCTTTGTCAGATATTCCTCTATCCCTATAAAATTTCATACCCTCAGTAGACATCCCCGTGGCCTCGGCAATAACCTCTTCGTCGACATTCATCATCTGTGAACCAATTAGAATTTTTCCATTTTTCCAGTTCTTGATGAAGTAAGAAGTAATTGTGGGGTGTTTCCCACTTAGTCATTCCATGAAAACATTCATTCCTCCCTGCTAGAGGATATCCCAGACTTCTTCATTCTTTCTCCAGTCCGAGCAGGAAGCAGGTTCAAATCTCTTCTTGTTACCTCCCATTTTTCCAGCACCTTCCTTGCAATGCCTTCTCTCGATTTGATCACTTCCCCTCTGGTTTCTGTGGTTATTTTGTAAGAGCGCCCAGAATCCATGCCAAGTAATTATGATAAGACACCTATTTAAAAGTTCATTATCTTTCAAACGAGCCCTGCATCGAAAAAGGCAGAAAGGTCATTAGAAATAATGATTAAAAGTACCATGTTGCCTTGTATAGCTTCGATCTTGATTGAGCAAGGATTTCATTTCACTTGCAATCTCTGTTTTACCATAATTAGTAATGATGTCTCCCAATTGGCAGGCCAGGTTGGCAGCCCAGTCAGCACAAGAGTTGGCCTCCCTGTAAACATGTGTAAAAACACACATGTCAAACTATTCGCTAATTTTCCTAGTAGCTTTAATAGAATTACTAATAGACCAAGATGGCAGGAATTTCATATTTAAACAATTGATAATTTTTAAGGAGTCTCCTTCACACCAAACTTTAGTGCATTTGGCTTCCTTGGCAAGGATCATCCCTTGATAGGCCGCCATGGCTTCGGCTACATGATTGGTTTGATTTCCTATGGGAATACATTTAATGATTTTACATATTCCCCATTCATCTCTTAGGACCACTCCACATCCAGCAATCCCCGGGTTACCCTTAGAGACCCCATCAAAATTGATTTTCATCCATCCTCCGGGCAGGCTGATCCATCTCACTCCCTCTCTAGTGTTGCTCTGAACACTCTCTTGAGCCTTTAGTCTCCACTTTTTATAGATACATTGATCCTCCTTAGTGTGAGGATTATCCAAACCACCTATGATATTCAGATTTTCCATTATGCTTCTTCTTATTTTTTCAAACACAATTTTAGCCTTAGTAGTCTTTTCCCTGAAAATTCTATCATTTCTCTCTTTCCAAAGACCATAGCACATGTGGGGTAAAGCAATTTTCCATAATAAGGTTGTGGTTTTGTTTTTTGAAGGGTGATGCTAAGACTTGAAAATTTCCTGAATCGAATTAGGGAAGCTCCAACTAATATTAAATTGATCCAGACAGCTTCCCCAAACATCAGCAGAGAAGGGACAATGGAAGAGCATATGATTTATAGTCTCCTCATTCTGCTTGCAGAGAATACAGAAACTAGGCATGCTAATACCTCTTTTTCTAATATTCTCAATAGTGAGAATTTTGTCTTGAAGGGCTATCCAAAAGAAAATATTGATTTTGTGGATGAGGCCTTTCACCCAAGCTTTGGCCCAGCAAGGACTTTCCATGTTCTTGAACTGTTGATGATATAGAGAAGTCGCTGAAAAAGTACCACTAGCTATGAGTTTCCAAATTATTTGGTCTTCTTCTTCAATCCTCACCATAGAATTCATAACTTTGTTCAAACTACCTAAAGACTGATCCACTTGAGATAAGTCTTTCCACTGTCCATCTTTCCAATAATCCTCAACCTTGGTTCCAAATCTTTCCTTGCATTGGTTCTGATATCTGTTCCACTCAGGGTTTCCATTCAAAGGGGAATCCAGAAGCCAAGGGTCCTCCCAAACCTGAATAAGATTCCCTTTCCCCAACTTCCACTTTGTACCTTTGATAATTAAGTCTCTAGTCCTAGAGACATTTTTCCAAATATTGGAACCAATTGGGATGATCTCCGCTTTGAGGAAACTTTGAAGATTCGGGCATTGGCTTTTTTATTTGTTGTCCCATATTTTTTTCCACTCACCTTGATTTCTATATCCTCTCCAAATCTGCTTGGCCATGAGGTGATCATTTATGTCTCTTATTCTTCTAAGGCCAAGACCTCCTTTATTCTTAGGCTTACAGACCTTCTCCCATGTAATTAAGTTCATTCTCTTCTTCTCTTCCACCCCTTTCCATAAGAAGGATCTCTTAATCTTTCAATGGCCTCAGCATACTTAGCTAGAATCCTAAACAGACTGATGGCATAGAGGGGGATACTTTGTAGAGTGGATTTAAGTAGTTGGACCTTACCTGCTTGACTAAAGAGAGCTCCCTTCCATCCAGACAGCTTTTTGTGGAATTTATCCACCAAGGCTCCCCAAAAGGTGTCCGGAGGATCAAGGCCTAAGGGAGGCCCCAAGTAAGAAGCGGGTAGACTACCAATTTGGCCTCCCAAAATGTTACTAATTTTAATCCTCCTTCTCTCTGGGGTATTGATAAAATAAACAAAGCTTTTAGACCAATTAATTAGCTGACCAGTGGCCTCTCCATAGTTGTCCAAAGCCTTTTTTAGTCTTCTAGAGTCCTTAATAGTGGCTTTTCCCATTATTATAGAATCATCAACAAACTGCTGATGAGAGCATATTTGATCTGCCGAAGAAGGATTCAAACCGCAAAACTCCCTTTTCTCAACCAGCTTACCAGTACATCTCCCAAAGCATTCCACCATGATGATGAAGATCACTGGAGATAGAGGATCCCCCTACCTAAGACCTCTTGAGGCTTTAAAGAAAGGAGAGGGGGAGCCATTCATTAAAACAGAGAAAGAAGCTGAAGAAACAAGTTGTCTGATAAGGCTGACACTTCTAGGACTAAAGTCAAAAGCAGAGAGAACGTCCACCATAAAATCCCAATCCACTCTATCGTAGGCTTTAGAGAGATCTAGTTTCAAAAAAAAACTTTCTTTTTTAGAGAATGCCAGTGAGTTGATATTTTCATGAATAGAGATGATAAAATCCAAAATTTGTCTTCCCGGGACAAAACCGCTTTGCTGAGGTGAGATGATGGAGGGCAGCAGCTTCAAAATTCTAGAGGTTAGGACCTTAGAGATAATCTTATAGAGAGAGTTGCATATACTTATAGGTCTGAAAAGATCCATAGAGTTTGCCCCCATCTTTTTGGGAATGAGAGCAATAAAAGTACCATTAACTTCTTTTAACAGTTTTCTAGCACCAAAAAACTCTTTCACTGCTCTGGTGACATCATCTCCTATAATATGCTAGTACATTTGGAAGAAAAACATGGGAAAGCCATCCGGACCTAGGGCTTTTTTGCCTTCAAAGGATTTGACAGCTATCAAAATTTCTTCATGGGAAGGGATAGCTGACAAGTGATCATTTTGTTCCTCCCCCAAAATGGTAGGTATGTTGTCCAAAAGTTTCCTCTATACCTGTATTTCCAAATTTTGATCCTTAGCAAATAAGTTAGAGAAAAAATCCATAGCAGCCTTGCTCATGGAGTCATCATCAACAACACATCTGCCATTCACTTTAATTTGAACAATTCTATTCATGGCCTTATTTCTTAAGGTGGACATATGGAAGTATTTAGTGTTCCTATCCCCCTCCTTTAACCAGACATTCCTCGATCTTTGTTTCCAGTAGGTTTCCTCTTTAGCTATTATATCATGATATCTCATAAGAATAGCATCTTTAGTGTTTCTAGACATATTAGTGTAACCATTGATCTATATCTCATCTTGGATTTCCTTGAGCTCTAAGAGGGTTGTAGATTTTGAGGTAAAGATGTTCCCAAAGCAATCCTTATTCCACTTCTTAACATTATCTTTAACATTCTTCAGCTTTTTGACCACTTTGTACATGGCGTTCCCTTCAATACTAACCTGCCATCATTCCTTAATCTTACTTTCCAGATTCGGATGTTTGGTCCACATTTTTTCAAATCTATAAGGGAAATGTCTCCTTCTGTTCTTTACTTCAACCATGAAGGTTATGGGATAATGATTTGATCCAACCCTTATGTGAGAGGATAATGAACATTCATGAAGATTATACCAATCTAAGGAAAGAAGAGCTCTATCGAGTCTAACCTGGATCAGTTTCTCACCACTTCTTCTATTGGTCTAGGTGTATTTGACTCCTTGCAACTCCAGATCATGAATTGCATTATTGTTTATGAAGTCCATCAAGTCCAGTCTACTGTCCAGATTAGCTTGACTCCCTCCCTTTTTCTCATTTTCTTTCAAGGGAATATTGAAATCTCCCATAATTATCCAACTGTCCTCAACAAACCTACTTCTTAGCCCAGTTAGATATCTCCACATCTCACTTCTACCAGTCTTTGTGTTGGGGGCATAAATGTTAGTTAGAACCCAAGTTGTATAATTCTTAATGTGCTTAAATCTTATAAAAGCCAGATTGTTGTCCTGAATCAACACCTCTCCTTCTACATTGTTTTTGTTCCAGAAGGTAACAATTCCTCCCGATGCACCTTCTGAACTACCTCCGCTGACTCCACCGTTTTTGAACATATTCAAACTTTCAACTTTATCTTTAACCATCTTAGTTTCTTGAATCAAAAAAATATCAGGGTTTTTATCTCTAATCATATTTTTAACTATCTTATGCTTGTGGGGACTATTAAGTCCCCTAATGTTCCAGGAGATGATTTTCATGGATTTTTAGAAATACCTGCCTCAAAGATGGTTCTTTGGGTACCATCTACTAAGTTCCTACTTGTTTCCAAAGATCTTTTCTTGGCATTTGAGTGTCTTCCTGGAGAAGTATGTTGTGCTCCCACATCACCAAGCCTACTTCTGGTGTTTCTAGTCATCGTACTATTGACTGGGTTGTTCTTATTCTTTTTTTTTTGTTTGTTCCTTCTTTTATCCTCTACTGCTTCTTCATCCTCCTACTTTGTTTCATTCTTCCCCAGTGCCTTTTTTATGTCTTCTTCATCTCCCCATTTTGGATCTTGTTCTTCCAAAAATGCCAGCTGTCCCTTTGCTGGGGTGGTTAGAGAAATTTCCGATAGCCCTTGGCCCATAATGGTATCAAGTTAGGCCTCCTGGAACCAATCTATTTCTTTATCTTGATCTTGAGATTCTGAAACAAGGTTAAAGTTATCTCCTTCCTCTTTGTCTGAGGGTTTTTTTTCTGCTTTATCTGGGACTAACTCTTTCTTGTCCTCTTTCGGTTCTTCTTGTTGAGTGTTGTATTTTTCTTTGTACTCTAAGTCCTCAACATTCTGCTTCAGCATCTGAATCTTTAGTTCATTACCGACTTCGCTGATAATTTATTCCTCCACCCGTCCTATCTGAGACTGATTCTCCTGATTAAGATCATTGGATTCCAAGGCTTTTAGTGGCTTGTCTACTTTTTTCCAGACCTTAGTTTGGGGGAAGGGTTTATCCTCCATATTTGGATATTTTTTAGCCTAGTGTCCAACCTTTTTACAATGGAAACAGGCGAAGGGTATTGTTTCATAAACAATATTTTGCTTCCATTTCCCCAATTTTGATTCTATCTCTATTTCCTCTGGCATGTTCATGTCAGGTCTGACTCCAACACAGATCGTAGCGTAAATCAGTCTTCTTTTGTATGTCATGACCTGGTCAATAGCGATTAGCTCCCCAAAGGTATTGGCAATTCCTGCAAAAATGTCTTCCTCCCAGAATTCCATTGGGAGCCCAAGTAGTTTGACCCACACCGGGACTTGGACCAAAAAATTATTTCCTTTCGCTACATTAGGGTACCACTTCTAGATGTACATAATGTATTTACCTATTGTCCAAGATCCACTACAAATAATGTTTCTTCTATCCTCATCACAGAAAAAAGAGAAAGATAGACAGCCTCTATTCATTGCTACCACATCAACCTGACCTTTCAGGTTCCACTTTCTTTTGACAAATCCACGGATTATTTCTATATTAGGTCTTGACCCAAAAAAATTACCAATCAAAGTGTTTTCCATTCTGGCAATGTTTTGATCTATGATTTGGTCTGGAACAATGATAGCAAACTTGCCTTGAGACACATTCAAGGAGCTTTTAACAGGAGGCAATGAGGACTTACCTTTAGGCTTAACCCCAAATAGCGAGGACCACTTACGTGTCTGTCCATTGGGTCCCCCCTTCAGGTCCGTTGATGAATGAACCTTTTCTGGGTGATCTTTTCCTTCCACCGTGTTCTCTGAGACACAAATCGCTTGTTGTCCTTGGGCTCCTACCAAGTTGTCGTCTTCTATTTTTGAAGTTTGAACCTGCCCTTTCCCACTCTCATCTGTTAACCGCTCTTCATGTGGTGTTGGTCCTCCCCCTGGGTCCCCCAAAACCACGGGATCATCAGGGTCCTTTCCATCTAAACCCCCCCTTCTGCAGGAATCTCTGTGTCATCTATCGCATGCTGTCTCGATGCCGGTCCAGAACTCCCGCTCAAATTTGAATACTGGATCCGACCGCCCTCCATAGAACCAAGCTTATTGCATGTGTGATTGTTATTAGTACCACATGTTTTGATTTACTTATTACACCTTGATATGAGCATTGATTGGTAAAATTTATATGCTTTAGGATTTATTCCATATTAGGTGTTTCAAAGGTAGTGAAAGTTCTTGGATATTTATGTACTTAATTGACAAGTTTTGATGCAGGGAGATTATTTGAGGTTTATGAGGTCATATGATATTGGCATGAGTTTACTAATATTATTTATACCTAGGAGGTATGGATGTTTGGATTTATTTGCTTGTGTTATGGATTACATTTCCAATCATGTGCGCTTTTACTTTATGATAGTAGCTTGGACCTTTTGTTATCACATTGGATTTTGTGTGTGTGTTCTTGGATTGGTGCGTCTTCACCTTGGCTTGTTCCTTTTCTTCCATAGGTAGCATGTTGGAGGATGAGACAATTTCTTGCTTGAGATGTTAGTCACTTGTAAATATTGTAGGTATCTTGTTGGAGCATTAGAGCATGTTTGAGATTCTTGTGCTTGCATGTGTGGCTATGATGATGTATGTCATTATTTGATCCTTATGAAATGTATATAAAAAGTGGTGAGAATGTTGAGAAATATGTGTTGTACACCTTGCATAATAATGTTTACAATTTTAATATTTTATTTATTATGTAAGTTTCAAATGGACATGTAACTTGTAGAGATTGATGTTGTGTTGTAACATTGTAATATTATATTGTAAATATTCAATATTGGGGAAAGATATTTAAAATTGCAAAACTTTATACCCAATATTGAATGTGGAGTTAATGGTTAGGTAGCCCATGTTTTTGTGGCACATGGTTTTACTTTATCACTTGTTATATTTGTGTGAGCTAAAGTCTATAAAAGAAAGTGCATGTTTAGTGGTTAAGGTTGGCTAGTGGTTTGGGTTTTCATTGTATTAAGTCCTTTGGAGGATTGCATTTGTGGAGCATGGCATGGGATGTGTGGATTCATGTTTGGACACATGGGAATGCATTACAGGGTTTGATGGTTCAATAGTATTCATTTTAACTCTATAACTACTTTGTATTGCTTTATGGTTGATTAATACATGGAGCATGGATTCTTTTGGAGGCTGGGTTTTTTCTCCATGAGGGTTTTCTAATAGTATATCGTGTGTTATCTTGTGGCTTGTCTATGTGATCTTTGCATAATAGTGATAATGTAAGCTTGTGTGCATGTTTTTCTCTCATAGGTTATGTAGGAAATGGATTAAATGAATTCATGTATGATGCATCATTTCCTAACAATGCTAATATTTGTATATCAACATACCTTTTCTTTTCATGCATTCCTCCTACCCTTTCCTTTTGCAAGTGGATATAATATATTTAGCTATAGGTTTATCTATCATTGGGTTGGACCAATACTTTGCATTGGGTTCTATAAGAAGGTTGTCTTCTATAGAGATCTAACCTCATTTGTAAGGTCCCGCACCTTGAGGTGAATTCCATTGTGCCATTAGAATGATGGACCCAGTCTAGCACGATCCAATTGCTAAAAACACCTGTAGACTAATTGGGGAGGTGAATCGGTCTCTAACAAAAATTAAACCATTTCAATCAATTTTAAAACCTTAAATTGATCAACAACAACAAAAATATAAAACAATGAACACCAATGCACAATAAAATGCCTGATTTATGTGGAAAACCCACAGAGGGAAAATCACAGTCAGAGTAAATTCACAATATATGAACAAATATTACCATTTTTTTTAATGTACATTGCCTAAGGAAGCACATTGTTCCCAAAAGGACTTGTTGCAAAGAGATTCACTATCTCAAAGAAAGATGTGAGGACCTACTAAATAATTCACTATCTTAGAGCAACACACATGAATATATGAATTACAATGAATAGGACTTTAGCAAACAACTTCCAGCAGTCTCCTTAGAATGTAAGTGCTCTTAATAAGTTACCTCAAGCAACCATTAAGCAATTCAGCTCCAAAAATTCCACCACACACTTTTACTACCTCATTTTCACATCTTTCACAATCCACACATCCACATTACTTGCAATAGATTTGATCTTCCATACATATCATCTGCAAGAAAAGAAAACATCAAATTAAATTGGCCAGAATACGAGACAAGCAATGATCCCAATAAGTCAACCCAAAAACGGCTCGTTCATGGGCCTAGACGGGATGAAGGATGGGAACCACCGGAGGAAGGATGGATTAAGGAAAATTTTGATGGAGCCTCCAAAGGTAATCTGGGAGTTTTGGGGGCAAGAGTGGTATTTAGAGTTTGGAAAGGGAAAATTTTAGCATTGGGAGCTCAAAGGTTGGGTAGGGGCACGAATAATGAGGCCGAGGTATAGGCAACTCTTCTAGCGGTTGAATGGGGTTTAAAACTTGGTTTCTAAAATCTCCATTTGGAAGGAGATTATTTAATTTCTATTAATGCAAAAATAAAAAGGGAGACACGGGCATGGATTTGAATAATTTTGTCAAAAAAATCAAAAATGTTGTAAATTTTGTTAGTGATTTTAGAGTCTCTCATGTATGAAGGACAGGGAATGATGTGGTGGATGTGTTTTCAAAGTGGGCCACGTCATTTGATATGGATATGGCAACTCATTTTGAATATTTTTGAAATCTTCAAACTGTTGATGTGGAGGTCGGCGTTTAAGTTGTCGTACATCCTAGAAATTGGCAAGTATGGAGTAGGAGGGTGGTGGACGGGCTTAATGGCTAGTTATTTTGTGGATTTATTGCTACTTCAGGAGGAATAAATTGTTTGTTACATGCTAAGAACAATTTTTTAATGATTTCTCATTAATGAGAATGGCAAGAGATGGAGTGTGTAGGATGAATGTTTCTGAAATGGCGGCACATTGATAGCAGCTATGGATTTTTAGAAGGGGCTATTTTTTTATAGAGGTTTGTTTTTTTATCTTCAAGGTATTCCTTTCTCCCTAGATCCTGGTTATAGAGAGGTTTGGGCGAGGTTGTGAAGGTGGTGGAACTATTGAAGCAGAAGCAATGGAGGCTAGTTTTACGTTTAAAACCAAGAAGTGGTTGGTGCCCTTTTTAGGACGTGTCTTAGATAGAAGATAATAGAGCCTCTTTCGGTTCAAGGATGAGAGGCTAATAGAGGCAGTAAAATTGATTTTGGGGGAGGAGATAAGTCACATTAGCCACCGCTATAGAACAAACATGGATGTATATTCATTAATAGTTGTGTGGGGTTTGGAGTTTGAAGATTCAATTGATATTGTGAAGATGGTGATGAAGGCCTTGGTTTTTGAAGAATTTTTGCTGGGTATGGACACCATATTTGAATGGGTGGTGCGTGGAGAAGGCTTTGATGTGGCTGAAGGAACCAATGGTGATATTCATGTCAATAATTTGTCATTTGTGTTATTGGTCCTCACAACTGGAATGGAAACTAGGTAATAAAATGCAATTGAGGGATTGGACATCCTTGAATAGCTAGCTTTCATGTAGCAAACACTTATTTACTTATCGACCAGGGACATAAACTTGAAACGGGCCAGCACTGTATGTGCACCAAGTTCATATCGCAACCATTCTATCCTACTGCGGGAAAGAAAATTCTCTGAAGTAAACATGCAAAAACATAATGAACTAATACTTAATCAGAATTCACAACTAAAAAATAACTTAAGCAACTACTACCAAATGATAATGTTTTGGCAAGTGGATAGAAACTACTCTATCGCTATGGCTGCAGGAACAAACACAGGAATTGTTTCCAATGGCTGCATGAACAGACAGTTGCCGAAACAACTATTTCAAGATGGAAATTAACTGGAAAACACAAAGGATTACTCACCAAGTGGGGCCCCTTGAGTGAGTATATCTAGAACTTTTAGATTACAATTGTTAAGCTCAAAATCACATTGATCTCTTTATTCCAAATTGACTGTGGAAATACATAAGTCTAAAAACCTAGTATTACAAATTGTAGTCACATAAATCTGTCCATTTAATTAAATGAATATTTACTATTTATTTGCTTAATAAACCATCAGTCATCAATTAATTAAATTAATATTTAATTAATTCATCATCAAACTCTTCTCCTATTAATTAAATAAATTATTCAATTTATTTAAATTGAATCATTAAACCAAATTCACAATAAATTAAATGAATAAATCATATTTATTTAATTTAACCCCCTTTCCTCTTTTAAATAAATAATTAAAACATTTATTTAAATCCCCAAACTACCCCCCCCCCCAACTTGCATTCTCCTACAAATGCAAGTTGCAACCACAATTGAAATAAATTAATTTTATTTTAATGAAAATCCTATTTTCCCTCACCCACCAAACTCACTTGCAATCCTAAATCCCCTTCTATAATCTTCTAACCACTTTCTAAGTTCTTTTAATCATTCCTAATTAGCCTAATCCCATCCCCTAAATATTGTCATATTCCCAAGCAACTTGAAGTCGCTTCTCAAAGCCTCAAAATCTTTGAAAAGCATTTAATGCTTTATGTGTTCAACAAGATAACCCCTAAAGTATTCCAAACCACTAATTGCTCTTACATGACCATTAATGGCTCTTACATAATCATTTATGGTTAAATCCACTTGCCCCCATGGTTAGAGACTTTATCTCTAACTCAACCCTCATTTGACTCATGGGTCTCTTCAAGCGTTTATTGCTTTGACCATGGTTATCCTCACTAACTCTTGCACAAGAGTTTATCCATTGGATAAAGGCATTATTTATTGGATAATGGTTGTATTCATTCAACTCAACATTAACCTTACCTCCCAAGTTAACCTTCAAGTCATGTCAAGCATTTAATGCTTCTTCCATCTCCTCTCAAGCCATCTCATGTTGACATTTGTCATCCTGAAATTGGATTGAAAACCCTCACATGGATCATAAACCCATCAATCCTAGCCCTTGTTGAGATTACTCAATCTCAACCATCCATTGCTCCATTTTACCTATAAATGGAGCTCACATTCCTCATTTTCGAATCCTCAAGCATCTAACATCATCTAGCCATAATCCTGAAATCTTGTATACATCTAAGTTATAGTGAATTTTAGAGAGCATTTTAGCATAATCCATATTGTCTTTTGGTTAAAATTAACATTAGTTAATTAAATAACATCTCATATTTAGCTTGTTTTACACTTGGATTGGCATCTCATAATCATTTTTCAATCTTGAATCTCCATAAGACATCCAAAATAGTGCAAAAAGCTACTGAGAGCTACACTCATTAAAAACTTGGAGAGGAGAGGAACAAGGGAGGAGCAGCTACAAGCATGTTGGAGGTCATTTGGGGATGTTTCATTGCATTCCTTCATTTTGTTAAGCTTTCCATTTTATGTTTGGTATCTCTCTTGATATGCTTGCTTAGGATAGTCTTTCATTTATGATTTCTGACACTAACATTAACATTTGAATTGCTCCTTATGTTTGTGTGTCTTCCTAACATCCTTTTTGTAAAGCATCATTTGGTGAACCTGACGTGAATCAAGCATGCAACCTTTTGATCGATTTTGATAAACAACTAACTTTTCTTGTTTAAATTGACACACGGGTCAAGCTTTAGCACCTTTGATCATGCTCTAGTGCCTTCAAAAGTTGGTGATTTAGCGCTATTGTCCACCAAAATAGCGCTATTGTCTTCCAATTAGCACTATTGTCCTTTAAATAGCACTATTGTGTCTATTTTTAGAGCTTTTGCGCTCTCCGTTTGACAGAATTTATTCTGTTTGACAGAGTCTTTTAGCGCGTTTGTATTTCTTGTAGCGCGGTTGTTTTTAGTTTTGGCACTTTTGTCATTAATATAGTGCTTTCGTGTTAAATAGCGCTTATGTTTTCACACAGAGTAGCGCTATTGTAACAGAGAGTTGTAAAGAAAAAATTGTAACCGAAAAATCAAAAACACTTAGGCTTATAGAAGCCCACCAAAAATTATTTTTTTACTAACTGTTTACTTTTTTGTACAGGGTCTTGACTAACCCCCTTTGCAAGATTTTTAAGAGTTAGATTAGGAAGCAAAAATTGTTTTTTACTAACTTTGTATTTTAAAGGGGTTTAAAATGAATTCACTTTCTATTTTGGCTTAAAAGAATTAACTTCACATTTCATTTTGGGTCCTAAAATGAATCACATCTTTTAAATTTCTGTTTAAAAGGAATCTCACTTGTCAAAATAAAAAGAACCACAAACTCAAAGCCAACAAATTTGTTTTTTTGCAAGTTAGGATTCATTTCATTTTGGGTTTTAAAACAAAACAAAACAACTTTTATTTCTTGCATCAAGCTAAAATTCACAATCAACACTTCATTTGTGCAAGTTAAAAAGAACCTCCAATTTGTCAAAGTTTTATTTTCAAAGCGATTTACTTCAAAACAAAACGTGTTTCAAATTCAGTTGACGAGGATTTCAAGTTCCTAGATTACATAACATTTTGCCTTGAAGTTAAAAAGAACACCATTTTTGCTGGAGCAACATCTCCAAATAGCTTTTAGACCATATTGTTATAACTTGGTTAAAAAGAACAAGCATTTTTGGTGATTGGCACACTTGTGCAAAGTTTGTCGAGTGGACCTACTTCTAACACACACTATCCTCTCCCTTGGCTTTCGTGGTCCTAGGTGCAAGAGAAAAGTGTTAGTAACACTCAAAATTTTATCTTTTTAAGAGAGGTCTGCCAAGAGACACATCACTCTTGGGAATGACCTCGCGCGGTAAATCCTTTGAGCCGATATAGAAATCAGGTGTGAGCAAAAGTTGTAGCCTTGGGTATAGTTGTTCCTACAATGTAACTTGCTGAAAGGACATATGGGCCCCACCACAAGTTACAAGGCTCTTAAGTGAGTCACTACAGAATGAACTTATGTCCAAAAACATCGTACATTACTAGACACCTTTTTATATAGAAACCTACCCGTTCTATTGATTGAGGATATTTGTGAGAAGTTCAGTGCAAGAGCGTAGATGGTTTTGCTCCCAATATACTCACCATAAATATTTCCTTGCGTAGAAACAAGGCTTTTTGAAAGGCTACTTGTAGCTTTATAAAAGTGGTGACTCCCCCATCATAGGGATCATCTATATGTTATGCTCGCGCAAGACTTAGTATATCACATCCTTACCTACTACGGCGGGATTCATAAGGTATGTTGTACCAAAGTTGAAGAAATATCAAGATGTGGGCTGAAATTATCACAACAGACCATTTGACCTTAGGGATAAAGTGTGTTTGAAGTGTCTTCATTTTGTGTCAGACCAGTGATAATTTGAGCCAACTTCAGGCTTTGGGAACATCTAAAATACATTTGAAAAAGGGTCAAAAAGTTCAAAGATTGGGTTGATTTAGACCCACACCTATTTGTGCCTTTTTGAGGCAAAATTATTGTGTTTGTGTGCTTTCTTTGTTTTCTTGTCAAAGAAGTTCAAACCAAGTATTCATCCAACACAAATTTCCATCCAACATTTGACCAACAAAAACATCAAAACAAAGAGAAAACAATATATCATATTATATGACCATCCTTCAAATCTTGAGAAAAGGGAATCTTCATCAACATATCAACTTGAAGAAAAGATCATTGAGTTCAAAGGCTTTTATCAAAAGAAGGAAATTTTTCTATCTCAATAGACAAATTTTTGTCTCACACAAAGCCTTCTTGCGTCATATGCATCTATATCTTCAAGGAAAATCCAACGAGTTTGATAAAGAGCCTTTGAACGACAGAGCTTTTACTCAATATAGAGCTTTGAGTTATCACAAAAACAAAGGAGGCAAAATCAACCTTGCTTTCTTTCCACACATTTGCATTACCTATAACATAGCTCAAGAAGAACCACCAACCCCTGAGAGAGAAGAGGAAGAATTTATCCCCTTTGTAACACAAACTTTTTATTGAGGTTCACATTCTATCCACTTTCACATTCATACATCATCAATCCATTTCAACTCTCAAAACATAAAAAGGCCTTGTCCTAAGTTCTTTTTAGATATGGCTTAGATAAAAAACAACAGATCACTTTTTAGAGTGTCTCTACATCTAGGTTAAATCATCCTAAGAGGCATTTCTACATAGGTTAAAACTAGTCTATGAGTGCATCCTCTCATTACTAGGTAGCTTGGTTTGTAACATATCTCAAACCTTGCTATACCTTATCACATCAACATTGTTGACAACACAAAGAGCAATTCATAAAAGAACGTTGGTAACATCAAACCTTCAGTGTTAGAGATCAATCTTCTAACACTTCACAAAACATTTATCTCTTATTCCATCACCAACTCATAATCACTTTCACCAAATCTCAAAAACTTTCAACACAAAATGGCTCAAACCAAATCAAAAACTAGATAACTAGAGATTGAAGAAGAAGAGGATGAAAATATCAATGACTTTCAAGAAGCCGTTGGAGGAGGTCCAAAGGAGGAAGATCCCAGTACTCCAACTCTTGAAGCAATAGAAAGAGCACAACACAACTTGAAATTCAATCAACTTTTTGATGAAATCCTTATAAATAATGCAGATGATCATTTTTTGCGACTTGCTCAAGAGGGAGCTAAACTACCCTCTAATTTTTATACCGCACAAATACGGAAAACATCAAAAAACCATAGCCATAACGAGGGTGGAAGAGGTAGAGATTACTTCTGATATGCCCTTAATCAAGGAAACCCCCCACCTCCTCCTCCTAATGAAATAGACATGTTGAGGCAACAAGTCGATAATCTCGCTCAACAACTCCACAGTGGTGTGAAGACTACCCGGTTTTCACTTAATGATATTTGTCCATATCCCTTTGATAGGAAGCTACATATGCCACCTTTTCCGCGAGGGTTTGAAACACCTAAGTTTGAAAAGTATCAAGGAAAAGGAGACCCTAGAGATCATGTCAGAGAATTTTACTCAGCTTACCTAGAAGTGGCATATGAAGACACGTATCTAATGCGCCTCTTTCCTCAGAGTTTGGGGGGAACAACCACGCAATGGTTTTCCTGATTACCTGGCAGCATTAGGAAATTCGAGGAACTAATCCAAAAGTTCATCGCAAATTATTCACACAAAATAGAATGCGAAGTTACCATGGTAGATCTGTGCAATACCAAACAAAAGCCAGGGGAGCTATTTTCAGCTTTCCTACAACGGTGGAGGCAACTATCTAGTAGACATTCTCTTCATCTACCTGAACGAGAGCTAGTGGAAATATTTATTTCCAACTTGAACAATCCACCTAGACATGAAGGGCATAGATTCCTTTGAAGACATGATCACCCAGGGATTAAAATGTGAATGGGACCTTATCAAAAAGGGACTTATCAAGATATACAATGAACCAAAAGATGGCCCTCGCCCAAATTTTAATAGTGATAAACCCAACTTCTGGAATAAGAATAAGAACATCGTCAATGACGGGGTCGTAGATGCAAGGACCATAAAAATTGCACAACCTAAGGTAAGATTTGCGGGGCAAAATCCCCCTCCTAAAAACAACACCATTGCTCCTCCACAAAATCAAGGTCGCAATGCGCCACAAGAGGAACCAAGACAACAGAAACCAAATTATAAACCAAAACTTACATACACACCCTTAGGGGAACCCATCGAAATAGTGTTGCATCAATTGGTCTCTTCAAATCTAGTGACCTTACCAAAGACATCTAACTATGAACCTCAGGTCAAACCTCCATGGTGGAGAGATAATGAACATTGTGAATTCCACCAAGGGAAAGGGCATAAAAAAAGTAACTGCCATAAACTGAAAGATCTTGTTCAAGATCTTATTGACCGAGGAGAAATTGAAATCGAAGGACACGACCCAAAAACGTCAAATAATGATCATCTCATGTTCAAGAATCTACTTCCATCACAAGATCAAAGGGGTCCTTCACCTCATGGCGAAACACAGATACAACTAATTATACACAAGCTTCCTATAATTACATTGTGAATCACCTCTATAATGTTGATGAACAAATTGCAACCCTCACCATCAAAGATCTGAACCCTGCCTACAATGTTGTTATGCGTCATAGCAAGATCACTATTAAAGAAGCTCCACAAGGAACAACCTCCATCCCAAAGTAGTATAATCTTGTGGAGCAGTTAGATAAGACACCCGCACTTATATCCATCTTAGAGCTTTTTCGCCTATCCCCGTCTCATAACTTGGATCAAGCTCTCCAAGAATCGTCAGTCCCCGCCAACCTTAACACGGATCAATTCAAGCCATGGTTGGAAGTCTTGGGTCATCACCATGCCTCACTTTTTTCAAAAGTGACAACGATTCATTCTAATAACCACATAATACATCCCTTCACATTGAAGGATTCGTCGACCGACATAGAATCAAGCGAGTCTTGATTGATAATGGAGTCGGCTTGAATATATGTACCTTATAGTTGGTCAAAACATTGGGATATGCAGTTGAATCAGTGGACCCCCGTAAGAAGATAACCATTAAGGCCTATGATGATGCAGAGCATTATTCCAAAGGATCAGTTGTGTTACCAATCTGAGTGGGCCCAGTGGTGAAGCACATCATATGTCAAGTTTTGTACCTTCCTCTGCCATATAATTTGTTGTTAGGAAGACCTTGGATACACGTCACGCAAGTCGTTCCATCCACCTATCATCAGTGTATCAAGTTTCCCCATAATGGTGTAGAAATCACAATCCTTGGTGATGAAAATCCATTTGCATATTGTAACAACATTAATCATCAGCCAGAGATTATTGTTCCTAACAACAAAGAAGCTATCCCGTCCACATCATATGTTAGTTTAGCCTCTCTTTCCAGCTCAAACACTCCTATACCAAAGCAAGAGAAGCTGAAACTGAAAATGGCAGAGGAAGGTCCTGGGGAATATATTCTAATCCAACTCTTTTGTGTTGGGCAATTACCCACTTCCACTAGAGCTCATGGCAAGCCTCAAACATTGCTTCAAATGTCATCGGTTAAGCAAGCATGCACTTTGGCGCCTTTTATCCTTGGTAAAAGTCAAGAAGAAGAAACTAGAGATGAAGACCTAGCAGAATGGATCTACAAAGACCATATTATGTTGAAGAACCGGTCAAGTGGCTTCGATCTCCTTCAATGCTACTTTTCTTTGACTAGGTCTGCATTGTGGCTGCATGCTCGATGTTCCTTTAAACTGTCACTTAGTCTTTTCTTCTTCTTTGTCGACCCTGCATCATGATGCTAACATGCACAACAAACATGTGTATATACTAATGCTAACATGACATAAATTAAACCATACTTAAGATTGATTTAGATATTTGCATAGATAAACCATTTAGAAACCATTATATGTCATGCCCAAAATTTAGGGCAAAAACGGAATGATTTTTTTTTTAAATACTAACTAATTAACAAAGTTTGCTAACTCGACATGCACTAACATGTTTTCCATATCGATATTCGAGCTAACTCTGATACTAAACTAAGTAACGAAATTAATTAAAATTTATTTGCGGAAATACTAAATGATTAAATTTATTTTCTCATCAAATATAGTCAATAGTTTAATTAAATCAAATTCATTAAAAAAAATAGTAGATGATGATAAAGTTAATCTCCAATAAGACTGTATTGTCTAAAAAAAAAATTTTTTAAATCAATAATTAAAATAATCAATTAAAGTGTCAATTAATTTAGATAATTAATTTACACGGGCAAAATTAATTACGGGTAGCTATTAATCGACTCTTGAAGGCTAATTAAAAATTATTTTTCTAGCATCCATTCTAACCTCAAAATGAAAGGTGTTCAAATTAATCCCTTTTAAATCCAAACTTAAAATTTAATGCTCTAATTAAATTAACTAGGGCATGATTAAGTATCTATCACACTAAATACATTTAAAAATATAAGATTAGGCTTTATTCTTTAAATTTATTTTTTTTCAACTTCCTATTTGTATATCATATAGGGGTATTTAAATATTTAAATCTCTATATAAATACATACCCAAATATATATATATAATCTTCTAAAAGATTTTCCAACTTAATAGCAATTAAGCCCTTCAAACCCTAATTAGAGATTTTCAATTATAAAATGACCCTAATCTAAATGGGTTACCATTTTATTTGATTTATTTATTACCCTAGCCCTACCCGGGCTAGGGTTTAATATATATTTTTTTATTAGCATTTTGATGCAGGGCCGAAACCCATCGAGCGGCGGCCATGGTATTTTTCTCAGGTTTAAGGGGGCAACGGGGGTGCCACTGTGTGCCCACACAGTGGTGGCGCGGCACCACTGTGTGTCCACACAGTGGGAGCCGCAGCGGCCCACACCACTGTGTGTCCACACAGTGGGAGCCACTGCGGCCCACACTGTGTGACCACACAGTGGAAGCCACGGCCCACACTGTGTGTTCACACAGTGGAAGCCGCGAGGCCGACCACTGTGTGTACACACAGTGGGGTCCGCGGCCCAAAAAAAAACCCCTTTTTTTAATAAAAAAAAAAGTTATAAAAAATTTTATTTTTATGTATTTTTTTTTAAAATAGATATATATATATATATATATATATATATATTAATATACATCTCTCTTTTTTTATATTTAGATATATATATATATATATATATATAGCACATTTTATTTTATTTTAATTTTTTATTTTTTTTTTAAACATAGTTATAATGATATACATGCAAACTACCTTAATACTATATTTGTATGAATTTATAAATTTCATGAGGCATCCAATTAAAATAAATAGGCTCTAGTATTTTGATTTAGATGAAGAGGATATAGATGGGATAATGATTTTCAAAACTTCATTATACTATATTGCTTTTACAAGAAACAAAAATTATTTATTTATTTTTCGATATACAATATGCATGCAAATCTAACTTATGCCTTTTTATTTAATTTTATTTTGAATGCCTAAAAATGAAATAAATTTCCTGCTAAACTATACATCATAGCACTTCGAATAAACTTTATTTCTGAACTTAGGGAATGCTAATTTAGGAATTCATTATTCTTTTCTGCAATAAATACATTTACTGATTCTGCAATTTTCTACAGCAACTGACTAGATATTTTTATTAAAATCTAACAACAACTACAACTCATATTTTCTGCAATTAAAATGAAGACAAATTCACAGATGAAAGAAAAGCATAGAATTTAAATAAAACTGATTTTCATATTTCAAAGACTATTGCATGCAATTCAAAAGTAACTCTTTTCAAATAGAAATAGGAGTATATCTAGCTTTTTACAATATTAAAGATATTCTGCAAAGCTTACAAGATGTTTCTTTATTTAAATACAATCACTAATCTCATGTCTATATTTCGAATTTACATTTAGCCTCTCATTCCAACGAATGAGGGTGTATTTCTCCTATTAAAACTAATAATTACAAATGAAATTAGATTTCTTCAAGCACTAATCTTCTGCAACTTTTCACTTGTCCTATTCTTTTCTCCCGACAATCCTGCATAATAAATCACAAATATGACCATGGAGTGCTCACCTCCCAGCCTAGGCTAACTGGTAGCCACCCCCGAGCTCGGAGAACCAAGCCCTAGACGGGTAACAAACATGCAAACACATAGAAGGCAGGAAACACACAGATTTCAAACACACTCCCAACTTGGCTACACTGCACCACACTTTGGTGATGACCTTTTCA
Source organism: Cryptomeria japonica (assembly GCF_030272615.1). NCBI lineage: Eukaryota > Viridiplantae > Streptophyta > Pinopsida > Cupressales > Cupressaceae > Cryptomeria > Cryptomeria japonica. The sequence continues at coordinate 558,700,218 of NC_081414.1, read as the reverse complement.
AGGGTGGTAGTGGACCAATACCTTGAGGAGAACTGCAAGTATGGAAAACATGTAGCCACCTCATGGCACAACAAATACATCAAGAAATTTCAACCCCTTATTCCTTATGCCCCCCAAGGCATTCTAGCCTTATATCCCTCCTTATGACCCCCATTGCACAAACAGGCCATGCAGCAAGGGTCACACAAAAATCCCTTGTGATCGCTCTCAAAACGAGAGTCTCTCACTCGAGGGTTGTCATTGCTACCACCCACAAGATCCCCCTCTCTCCCAAGAGTAAGAGGTCTTGAAAAACTCCCAAAAAAAACACAGACACAAACATAATGCAAAATACCAAATGAAATTCCCAAAAAGGACATTCAAGAAAACAGATTTCTTACACCAACATACTTTTAGACACATGCAAAGAAAGAGTCATTTTAAAGAATAATGTGACCAACCTTAATCTGCCCAAAGGTAGGATAGTATTTGAGGAAGAGCTGCCCAAATCCACGGATCTTCTTCTTCTACCCTTAGCCAAATTTTCTATTCAAATCTATTCTATTCTTTTCAAAAAAATTCTCTTGTCTCCAAAAATGGAGAGTGGGTGATTACCCCCAAATTTTCAAATTTTTGCTTAAGAAGCTCATTCTCTCAGTTCTCACAAGTATCTAAAAACTAAAGCGGAAGGTAAGACAAAATGGTTAAGAGAACTCTCATTCGAAAAGGAAAGTTTACTACTAGGTTCAAATTTCTAATTTCAATTTTCGCACAACTCAGAAAAGCCCAATTTTAGAATGTCAAAAAGGTCACTTAGGAGTAGAAACTTGCCTAAAATTACCCCTAACCCTTAGGTATACCTTATGGGCTTTCAGAAACCCTATTAAACTACCCCTAGGTGTTCATTTAACCCATTTTAAACCCCTCTGAAGTTTATTTTCGGGTCAAACATATGTTGACTTCTCCAAATATTCCTTTCCCAAGGTATTTATGACATCACGTTATATTAAATGAAAAAGCTATAGTTGAACACTTTCCCACCAAGAGACAACAAAAGAAATTTAAACTTAAATCCACACATGTGTCAAGTGACACAAAGAAAACACTTATACAATTTAAAACATGACAACGTCTCTTGTGGATTTTACACAATAAATTTAAATAACACTTAACACACAAGCAGCATATACTGTTACGAATAAAATACAATACAAACGGGGTGTTGTCTCTCCAAATAGACAACCCCTGGCTTACAAACATACATAAGTCTAGGTTTGGTTCTCCTTAAATTTTCCATGGTCACATGGATAACTTCCTACGCATCTCAATTTACACATTAGTACTTTCAAATATCCACATATAATATAATTCAAAGGAATAACAATACACATCATCACTTGCATACAATTTACATCCGAACAGATTAAATACATCTTTTATCAAGCAATTTCACATAAGCAATTTCATCCTAATTCACATAAACTAAACCATACATCATAATTCTATTATCATAGTAAAGTCCTGCAAATTCAATAACGACATCTATCATCGCAATATCATCTTATCTAACAATCATGTAGTGTTCTATCTCATAAAGCATATAAGTAAATCATCAAAATATAGCAATGTTATCCAAATCCTGAAACCATATCAGTACTAAGTTTCAATATGCATCAAAATAAAGTATCCATGATAGTCAATATATAAAAATCACTGAAATGTCAGACTGATTCGAGGTGAGGCCTCACATTATATGAAAACCTTAAGTATCAGACAAATCAATTCCAGAAACACTTAAAAAGGTACCAACTAGGAGAGTATCGTGATCCAAATATCATCTAATCACAAGACCTAGGCAGGAATACTATAACAAAAATCTATCAAAATAGAGCCATTATTTAGGCTCATTATGTGTGATGGCAGTAAGGCAAACTGAAGGAGAGGTTTAGGGCACGAGCAAAACATGGGTGGGAGGAATTGAAGACCTTCGTGGACCTGATGTGAGTGTAGGCAGAATTAAGGGAGACAATGGAGGAGGCCACGTGGAAGATGGAATGCAAGTTGAGGCCTCGAGAAAGAGGAATGTTGATGAGGATAGTGCACTGCCCAAGTTATGTGGTGGTTCCACCTGATTTTATCTCTTTTTTTGTGTATGTTTATATGTTGGAAGTAATGCCTAGACTTTTGTATGTATTTTGGTTTCAATGGTAGTTTTAGAATTATCTTGAAAGTTTTTTATATGATTGTAATCGAGAAAATTACAAGCTCATTTTGAGGACTATTTGGGTATATATGGGGGGTTTTTTTGTTACAGAAAGGATGTATGGGATGTTTTTTGAAGAATAGGGTGGTTAAATGGTTTGTAATGTAAGTTGGATACCCCCTTTATTAATAAAATCTAAATATTATCGACCAAAAAAAAACTAGTCAACCAAAAAATATCTTTGTAGTGAAAGTGATCTAAACTAGGAGATAGAGTGGACCTAAAACAAATTATCACATTTTTATAAATGGCCCCAAATATCAACCAAACTAGTGCACATCGGTCAAAGTTAGAAAAAGGGTAACATGTAGATAAAACCTGTAGCACACAACCAGCAAACCTAAAAAACATAACTTCCAAATGAATTAACATAATGTGGATAACCATGAGACATAGAAGGTCCTAAAGATACCTCATCACAACCTCTAATGTTGGTCTAGATCCCTAGATGTATATCACAAGCAAGAGAATATACCCTATCATCCAAACAACCACAAATTACCCAAAAAACTAACATCAAGCAATATGTGGCACCAAAAAGAGTATCAAATGCCATTAAAACCACACATAGACATTCATTTATAATCCAACAATATTCCCAACCACTCATTTCATACTTTTGTGCCAAAAAAATCTGGCACAACCAAATTGATATGGAGTTATTCATACCTGGATGCCTAGACAACATAGTCATAAGATAAAATATTATGAAACGTATCTATGGTACACTTCATCACCTAGAATCAAAATTGGGACACTACAAATATATAATAATAATGTCCACCAAGACATAGTAGCAAAAATAACAATGCAAGGAAATGAAAAGCAATTTTTAGACCAACCCTGACAAACAACCAAACTACCAACCAATTGCATTTACCAAAAACATATGTTTTAACACCAAACACCTGAAAAATATAGGAGTGCAACATCCAAATCACATATAATATAAATCTCAAACCACAAGAAATATCTACAAATATGAAGGAATGTGGAGCATTCTCCCAAATAGTCTTCTTAATATTTTCCTACATTCTCACACTTCACCAACTTGCAAAGGCAAAACAACCTTGATGCGCCATTTTCTCACTGAGTAGAAAAATAGATAGAACAACTTGTAGCCTACACAATATCATCAACATCATATCCACTTCATCATCATGCTTCTCATCCTCATCTTAATATGATAACATCTCTACTGACAACCAAACATGAACCTCATAACCATTACTTGTTGAATGGTTTAATGGACCAGAATACTAAGAGGGGGGGTGAATTAGTATTCCCACACTTATAAAACTTTTATTTATATATTAATATCATCAATATAAAACAAAAAAAATTAGAATAAAGAAACAACACAACCACAAATTGAACACTGGATTTTTTATAAATAGAAAACCCAAATGGGAAAAACCATGGAGAGGGTTAACTCTCAAGATAATATAACTAGTTATATGGTATTTATAAAAAGGGTGGTTCACTAATGGATAGATCATTGTTAGAATGCTGACGGTAATAGAAAGTAAATGAACTGAGGAAAATTGCATCTCCAAATGCATGAAGTCGGTTCCAAGATAAGCTTAGATATTAACTCACAAAAACTCATAGAAAATCCAATAAGTGATCTCTTCAACCTATCTACAACTGCCTGTAGTAAGTCTGGTAAGGGATTACTACAACACTGTGACTGCACTCTATTAATACAACTACTTGTAGCAAATCCAATAAAGGATTATTGTAACATTGTATGTACTCTAACTCTTATTCACACACACCTTCACTCATATATCATATTCCACTACTTGCACTATATACTTCTCTCTTACTGCAACTGCTCTTTTGTCCACAACTCTATCTCTCACACATTTCTTACTCTACCACACAACACATACACATGATCTACTATTCTACACATCCACATATCTTCTATATATATATCGATACGCACATACTCCAATAGAATATGTCATCCAAGCACAAATAATTTACACAATAATACTTTGCTCAGATCAACATGTTATCCAAAATATGCCTTGACCAAAAATAGGGTAACCAAGTCAACCTTCACTGATCTTCTGCATGCTTCCTTTACACAATTAATAGAAATATATGCCTTATTACTGAGACAATAGATACAGGCCCATAAGCACGAATTCCAAGCACAATGACTCCCAACTTCAAGATACAAATTCCATGGATTTCATAACATAGAATCATAAATCATAATGCAATATAACCATTCAGATAGCAATACAGCTAATACAACTAATATTGGAATAATATACAACCCATGATAAGAAAAATACAAGAATTTGGAGAAGATGATCTTTCAGAAATTACTCCAATAGATCATATATGCCTTACTGCTTCATATCACATACATACCTATCTTAAACTACTGCTCAACACACCACATCTGGTCACAACCAGATCACCAAGTTTGACATCAATGAAAAAATTCACACAAATCTAACACTACACTCCATCATTATATTTATTGTTCAATCATAACACATCATCATAATCATACAAGTGCAAGTATCAATAAAACCATAACATACTGAATGTAGCTATCAACACCAAAGAGGGTTGGTATCAAACCATATACTTCATCTTGTACAACAATATCTCTATACATAACTAAACATAAGGCATCAATGAAAACATGACACCATAACATAAATCTCCAACAATCTCTGCAATGCTAAGGGTTGACATCAATGACAACACCTAACCATCAATGACAATAATCTCCAATAGAAATTTTATGCGATAAATGTTTTTAACATGCTTGATGGGATACTATTTCAAGAAAATAAGAGAAATCTATTGGTTAAGAAGATTTAGTTTCACCCATTGATCACACCATAATTTTTGGTATGCACGGTGGGACATTATTTTCATCATTAGAGATCTAGTGTGTTTTTTAATGTATTCAACCTCAAAGAGGCATGTTTCAAGCACATGATGAATCTGCAAATTTAAATTATTTTGGTGACTCTACAATATGTACCCATTAAAAAAAATTCTAACTTTCCTTATGCTTCAACATGGAAATATATTATGGATGACACATTTTAACCTCTCCCTACCAATAATAGCAAGCTATATGTGCTCCTAGTTTCATTCTATATAGCCTTGCTACAACGAGTTATGAGCATTTTCCAATCCTTGTCTCCCACCAACCCCTATGCGGCCTTCTTGGAAACAAGCATATGCTTATCAACACCCACAAGAGGCTCATTATATCTTTAGTTAATAAGTTTATTCTCAAATCCATCTTCAAAGAATGAACAACAAAATATATTAGCATCAAAATATATTGTTCTATTTTCAAGAACAGTCAAAGGTTGTTGAACATGAGAAAGACCATTACCTACAACAAGATAAGCTTTCTTATTAGGCTTAGCTTCAACAACATGTGAAATCTTGAAGACAAAAAAAATGAGGAGTTCTTTGCAAGGTATATTGTTCTCTAACAGGAACAAACTAGGAAGTTGATGACTTGAGAGATGCAACTCATACAAGGGAACATATTAGCCTCTAAAGATCATAAAATTTAAATCCCAAGCTTTAGATAGGTGGTGCCCTCCAAACCTTCAAATGAACATCTAATATTCAACATCCCAAGTTTCACAAGTTCTCAACCTACTATTCCACAAAAAAAAACCCTATTAAAGGCCTATTTCCACTCAAAAAATTCAAAATCTTCAATTTACTTTGCAAAAAGTCTCACCTAATCAACTCTCTTGTTCTAATAACATTTCACTTATCAAGGGTGGACCTTTTGTATGGAGAGTTAAATGGTCTAGTGAAAAGAGGAAGGAGAAGGTGTAGTCTGTTATTTGTAATCTCTAATATGCCTGGAAGAATGAAGAATTGCCCTTGTTACGAGAAGAGATTGTAGATGATCAACAACAACAAACTATTAAGAAGTTAGAAAGTGATAGTGAGGAAGAGGATTTAGTCCTCCCATTTGATGACTTTACTTAGTTTATTTACTATGAGGAGGATAATGTGTCTATTCCTATGTTAGCAGATACCTTGAAGCAGTAGGCTAATGTTGAGAAGCTTTGTGGACCATATGAGCATGAGGGATATCATGAGGATAGTATTGTCCTTAAAGATGAGAAAATTGACATGCATGAGACTTCTTGTTAATATATGCATGATATCACAATAGAGATTACATTCCAAGAGGATATACTTGATGCTTCCTTAGACCATCAAGATGACATTTGTGAAGTGAGGATGATTTGTGTCATGGAAAAATCAAGGAGGAGATTGAAGAAGACCTATTCTAGGATGGGTTGGAATATTTATGATTAGACCTTAATATGAAGTCATCATCTCCTAAGCTAGAGATTCGTGCCCAATAACATCAATAGGAGAGGTTACCCATACCATCAAGTGAGTCATTAGGACCAACCTCTACTAATGATCAAAACATCAAGTAAGTATAGTACAATCATAATTTCAATGTTAATTGCTTGAACTTGACATTTTCAAGATGATGTACCATCAAATAACTAGCTTGGCTAGAGATTTATAAGTCTCTTTTGGTCATGCTTGCCCCTAAGCATGAAGAAGAGCATCATGGAGAGAAAGATCTACTTTCTCATTCAATCCAAAAGGATAATATTCTCAAATAAATGAGCTATTTTTTTCTCAACCTTTAAAAGTAACTCCAACGACCTTTTGGATGCCTATTATTTTTTTTATTTTTTGGATGGTTTTCCACTAACATGGAAGTAATCTCAAGCTGGTTAGAAAATGAAGCTACTTTGATAAGAGAGTCAATGGCTTCGTTTTGTTTTTTTCCTTGTTGTCTAGTGTAGGGAAAGTTAGATTAGCTTCTTGTTGATGCTTTCCAAGAAGTGTTGTTGCACACCTTGCATCCTCCTTAAGTGAATGTATGATCTAAGTTATATTTACTCCAAGTGAAATTATATACATGTTGTTGCATCTCTTTTTTATGTTTTGAGGTAATCCTTGATGTTGCAGTTCCCTTCCTAACTTTGTGGCTAGTGGACTGGTAAGGATTTTGGATCCTATGTTTAGTAGGAAAATATCATGCAAAGGTTTCCAAAATAATGGAACAAAAATTTGAATTTGAATGGTGAATTAAAAATGGTGTTAGCTTAATTAAAAATAAAAATATTTTATTAATATCAGAAGAATATATGATGAGAAAATGATGTGGATGTGTGTTAGTCATGTTTAGATGTTTATAGTTCTTATTATGAGATATTGATTCATAGTGTATATTGAAACCTTTATTTATCATAGTTACATTAATTAATGTATCATTTATAAGTGGAGAGACTTTAACATAATACTCATGTAGGTATTTAAAGAATTCAAATCCATTAAAAAGTTATATGACTTATGCCACAACTATGTTGGTTTCAATAACAACACAATCCTGCAAGTCTAGTTTGTTATTTCTTAAGTCAAGTATGGGATAAGTTTAATAAAATTTATTTTTATGTACTAAATCTTGATTTATCATAGAAAATTATCCTTAGATGTACTTATAAATATTTGATATGAAATATCATATCGTCTCCTTTTGGTAGTCCAAAATTTTTATTAGAGGTTTGTGTACTATGGGTCATGAGGGCCATAGAATTTTAACACAGTTAAAACTTCTTTGTGCTCATAATCTTAGTTAAACAGTCTAAAATGTTCATTAATTTTTCTACCGTTATCAAATTCACCTTTCCATCTTGAATTAAATCTCTAACAAAATAATATTGTACATCAATGTACTTGTTCCTCACATGAAATTCTTACACTCTAATAATTACAATAAAATATCACTACACCTTTTTTTATTTTGATATTTGAACATATTCTCTTAATCCAAATGGTTTCTTTTCAAACATGAGTAGCTACCATATACTCAAGTGGTGGAAAAATCAACTAGATTTTATCGCTTACTCATGCAACTGATTGAACCACCAAGTAAAGAAAAAATGTAAACACCTATAGATCATCAACTATCAATATCACCTGCCCAATTTGAATAGACATAACCATGAATATCAAGAGAAATATTGTCTCCTATAAAATTATCAAGATAACATTGGGAATACTCTAAGCTACCCCACAAATATTTGAAGACTCTTTTAATTTAATCCTAATGTGTTCTACCAAGATTAGTCATATATATAAAACTCTTGCTACTTGGGCAATAGCTAATCTAGTGCAGACAATAGCATACATCAAAATTCCAACTCCACTTTAGTCCACTCTATTCATTTCTTCCATCTCTAATGGGGATGTAGTAAACTCTAAAGAATATAACTTCCAAACAAAGGTTTAAAATTCTACATGTTTAACCTTTGTAAAACAAAATTGACATACTTGTTTGGGCCAAGATATAGCTTTCTATTCACTCTATCTATTCTAATTTCTATCTCAATAATGTGTTTAGCTACACCAAGATCTTTTAATTCAAATGTAGTTGCAAGTTGAGAATTTAATTTTAAAATAATACCTTTCTTTTTATCAATAAATAACATATCATCAACATATAATGCAAACAATGAGAAATGATAATCATTAGTTTTATAATAAACATAGTGATCTAGTTTAGAATGCTCAAATCCAAAACTCAAAACATAATTATAAAACTTTTAGTACCACATCATATGGCTCTATTTGAATCCATACAAAGATTTTTCAATTTACAAACTGTAATGGTGCAAATTTGGAAATTAGGGTTTGAATGATGAAACCACAAACAATCCTAAATTGACCAAAACAATAGGAAAGAGGGGTAAACTTAATATATCTAGCCTCAGTCCCACTGAGGAAGGGCTGATAATTCTAATTAGATTCACCTAGATTATGGTTTGACTTCCTCTTTCCAACAATTAGGAAAAAATAAGTACTCATTGAAGTGATCTGATGGAAACAGTGAGATTCTCGAAAGTTTGGCCTAATTTTTCAAGAGAAGGTAGTATCAATTCGCCATGGTCCTTTGAATTTTTTACTAGCGAAAGCTAAACCTCTTCGTCTTATTGAACTATGCCAATCCTCTCAATTAGAGCTCCGCATCTATTTCCTACACACAGAAAGAAAGAAAAAGATGTTGGAGATAGGGGTTTGCCTAAGTCAAACCTTGGTTTTGGAATTAACCTTCAATAAAATAATGAAAATACTAAAATAAATATTAGGGAGATATTACCTTAGATCTGTAATTGTTGGTGATGACGCAATGCTCTTTGAATGTGATCACAAATGTTATGGCATGACAAACACATGAACATGGAAAACCCTAATCATATTCACATGCTTGCACAAGATTGATGTAATTTTGCTCCAGTATGCCTCAATGATGAATATGTAGCCTTGAAGATCTCTAACAATGAATACTTCACGGATGCATGAATATTAGGGATGGATAATAGATGGCGTCTTAAATTTAAAATAAATTGATATGATGTATTTTTATAGGTTTCCTTGGGTAATTTATCAATTAGGCCAACCTCCAACGATCATTTGTAGCCACAAGGATCAATTTATGGTAGGGAGATGTAGCATTGGCCCCAGTTCAAATTAGGGCCCCATTTAGAGAGACCATGGCATTTTAGGGTGCCCCTCTACAAACAAGACCGAGATATGGTACTAGGGGGAAGGGTACCTCACCATGGGACCCATGTCCAATGGGTGTTCATGGCTTCAAATCTAGATAATAGGGTCAAATCAGACCTAGAGAGAGGATGAGGATAGGACACACTAAAGTGGGAGCACAAACATGAGTTACAAATTGGACCGGTGACAATTTATGATGCTACTGTTGGCATATGTGTTGAGTATGATGACATGATAATATTGTATGTTTTCATTGATGTCAATATGTTGAAGTATGAACCAGTATGATGGTACAAGTGAAGCAGTATGATGAAGTGTGAACCGATATTTCAAGTGAAGTGGTATGATGAAGTGTGAACCGGTATGATGGAATGAACCGGTATATGCATAAAGTGAACTGGTATGTGAACCGGTATATGAAAAGTTTGTATTGGGGTTTTTGGTTGATGCATTCTAAGTATGTGTGATTTGACCGACGACATTTTGTGATGAGTTAGCATTGAAATGAAGATGAGATCACCTTTCCATGTCAGCCTTGTGCACGTGAAGAATCTTCTTGAGGATCTTGCATGAAGAAGATTGATTCTATCCACCTTGGGAATGTGCAAAATCTCAGTAAATGGTGGAGAGTGCATGATGGGTTATCAGCTTCCAGAAGCGGTGAAGAATAGACGATGGAGAACGTCTTGAGATTTTTTCAAGATTATTTTACTCTATGCAATGTGATTAAATGGTCAGGATTGGACGAACTGTATTGATAACCTAGATGCTTAGGGTTTAGGGTTTATGCTACCAACCTAATTGTTGTCTATAAGGTCAATGATGATTTGCATTGTGAAGTTGTTGGCAAATGTTATGTGTGTATCCAAGTGAAGAGATACTTGATTCTTGCTAGACCAGAGAAGTGAGTAGATACATGCAGAGTATGATTGCAGAAGTATAAGAACTGAAGTGGATCTGCCTTAGCATTGAGTGTTGTTATCATATCAGTGTATTACCTGTTGACTTCTAATCATTTCAACAGTTGGAAAATCCCTTTACCGGGTAGCTTTAACAGGCTTTTGTAAATCCTTTGACAGGGTGACTCAAAATCATTGAGTTCTTCAAATCCTCTTGCGAGGTATCCTTTAACAGGGTTCTAACCTTTAACCGGGTATTTAGCCATCCCTTAACCAGGTGATCCCTAGCAGGATCGGTTCCTAGCAGAACCTGTTGTAAAGTCTTTAACCGGACTAGGCTCCTAACAAAGCGGACTTTAGAAGAGTTCAAGAACAACTTGTGGGTATTCATCCCCACCGTGGTTTTTCCCAGTTGGGTTTCCACGTGAAAAATGACTGTGTTATGTGTGATGCTTTTTCATGTGATGCTTTAGTGTTTTTTGTTAAGCGGTAAAAGCATGTTCATCCAGTGGTCTTTATATTTCTGATTTATTACTTGTTTAAGCATATGGGTGAAGTGGAAATGAGATATTAGGTTTTAAGCATATGGGTGAAGTTGAAATGAGATATTAGGTTTTGTAAAGATCTAAGTGTTACCAGTTTATGACTTTTACAGTCACTGGGTTTTACCGGTATTGACTTGATTTAGATCGGTGATGTTGTTCACTGGTTAGTGCTGTCTTTGTAGTTTAAGTTATTGAGAAAGTTTTTGTCTATACTGATTCACCCCCCCCCCCCCTCTCAGTATCTGTTAAGTATTTACTATTCATCATTATTCATCAGCTACATTTATCCCTCACTTTAGTGGGAAAATGAGCCTATGCAAATACTCATGGTAAAGTAGATGAAAGAGAGGAGAAATTAAGAGTGAGATGAGAAGGAGTATAAGGAATCACTAATTTTGAGGAACCAAGCCCCCAATCTTAGGATCTTAACTAACACAATATTGTGCAAGGACACACAAAAGAAGACAAAGACAAAAAAGCCAATCAAAGGCAAAAGATAAAAGACACACAACACAAAAGCTAAAAACCAAAACAAGGCCTCAAGTCAACTAGTCTAAGAGACCTCAATAATCAAAATTTCTCAACCAGTAATATCGTTCTTTAAATGCCATCACAAGAACATGAGTGATCACATAAAAAGAGCAAGAGCATGCATCAAACCATGAACCACAAATAGCCAATCTATGAGCTCATGGAGAGAAGAAAGGGGATACATGGATATCATGGGCTAGTTGTGTTTGTCTACATGATCCATGAGAGGAAGAGCAAGAGAGAACATGGATACCATAAGATAGTTATGTTTTGCTAGGTGATTTATGTTGGTGAGGAGAGTCAGAATAGTCTAGCTATGTTTTCGTAGTTCCACTCATCCTGTGTATGCAACTGTCTAGTTTCAGGAGTTAAGCACCTTTTTTAATACTTTGTTTTGTCTAGTTTTGAGCATACAATAACCCGTATAAGATGTAGAACAAGAATGCAAAAATGTCTAGTTTCAGGAACATCTTGTGTATCCATGTATAAGAAACAAAAAATAAAAATTCGTCTAGTTTAAAGCATGAAGCATCTTGTATAAGACTTTGTTTTGTCTAGTTTCGAGTTTGAACACCTCCAAAATATAGTACAATATAGTACAAAGAGGAGGATATGTACCCCCCCCCCCTTAAGATGTCAACATAGTCCTATATTGATGTCTTAAGGAAGCTTGAGACATGGATACACACCTTCAACATCAAAGGGACATCCTTTCTTAAAAAATGTGCATAAATCCAAGCCAAAGAGATTTAACTCCTATAAACAAGGAAAATATAGTTGTAAAAAGAGATATCTTGAAACAAGTGTAAAGGGAATCCTTGGAGGGGAAGAGATCTTTGCTCAAAAATATTTCTACCTCCAAGAGGAGTTCTCAAACAAAAATAACTTCATCGGTCAAAACAGAGGAAGGAGAACAAGGATGCATACCTTCCCCCTATTACTAAGAAAAAGGGATTCTTGATGAAGGATGACACACTTTTGACCCAAAGTAAAGGGTTTGTTTATAATAAATGTACATTACCCAGTGAAAAAGGCATTGTAGACAAGGATATACACCTCTTGCATAAGAGAGAATCCTTGATCAAACAAACAACTTCACACAAGGAATAACATTGTATCATAAACACACACCACTCAACAAAGGAAAAGTGGATCCTTAGAAAGGATAGGTGAAGTAAATTCCTCCCAAGCATAGGCACAAAGAGAAGGATTACGCAACCTCCAAGGAGATATTTATTCATAAGAGACATATTATTTCAAGACGGTAATAGGTCCTACCCAAGGAACACACATGTAGTCACATGAAGGATAATTATATTCAAGAAAGGACATCATGATATGAAAAATAAAACTCATAAAAGAAAAGGTGAAACCTTAGAAAGAGAAAATAAAGAAAATTATTCTTGGCCCACAGGCATAGAGACAAGAACAAATAAACTATTATGTTGCTCACTAAGTATGATTGCACCTATAATTGTACCACCATGAATGAAAATGAGCCCCCAATAAGTAAGCTAACAATGTCACATAGTGAGGGGAAACATAATATGAACTTGAATTTTATTTGAAATAATCATAAGAAATATGTCATTCATTGTCACATGTTACTTTTATAATACCTAAATCAATATATTGATGTATTTTAGTTTGCAAAGCTTGACATGTATTAGTAAAATGTCCATGGATTTAATGATAATTGCAAAAAGTATAATTCTCAAGATGTTGTCTATGTTTCATTCTTTGTTTAGGCCAAATAAGAGAAATTAAATTGATGTGAAGGAGGTCGGACAAAATATTATCTTGTTGTAATGCCAAATTGGAATGATAAGACATGGATTCACTAGACAATAAGGGAGGGGATGGTAACAAAGGAGGACTTTTGAAACTTATACCTTCTTTGGAAAAGTGTGATGTATATTTCTTATGATCATTAAAAACAAATTGACACATTCTGAACCATGTCCATTTTATCCATGTGTAGAAATGTGTAGAGGAGAGGGTTAGTTCTTAGAATCAAAATCTAAAGATCACCCATCATTATCAAGAAAAAATTGGAAGGATAATAAGATTGGATAAATGACACACAAGGCTCCTTCAAAGATTCATTCTTAGATTGAGGGATCTTATACGCATTGAAGGAGGGTGTAAAGTCCAATGTACCCCAATTCCTTGCTAAGGAAGTGTCATTGATATGAGATTGTGTTGTAGAAGGAAACATAGTATTAAAGGGGGAAATATATCCCACTTCATCATGAGTGAAATTATAACGATTAGGATCAACCTTTATTGTGTGAAGTTAATTTTTATATATGAATTTGATTGTACGATGAAGGGTAGAAGGAACTACTTTCATAGCATGAATCCACGGTCTAACCAGAAGGAGGTTTTAATTAAGATGGTTGGGCATGACATAAATAGGGGTAGGTAAAGTCACAAAGCCTATTGTAATAGGTAATATGACTATACCAAGTGACTCTCCAGGAACATTATCAAAGCCACAAACACAGAGATTATTAGGTTGAAAAGAAGAATAATCCTAATTTATGTTATCTAATAAGTCAACACAACAAATGTTAAGTGTTGACCCATTATCATAAGTAATCAAATACTTAATTCTAGTTTTTCCTATCTTTTCCCTATCAACTTGAGGGGATTCAACATACAACCCTATAGTCTCATTCAATGAATCATGTACACAAATAGTAATCATCAAATTATCCAAGTCAAGTAGTTGATATGGGGATCAATCGAAGGAGTACATAACTTCTTCTTCACTATTTATTTCTTATTCAACCACTTCCTCTTCTTGGCTGGGGTCTCTACCAAAGAGACCAAATTTCTATTCCTTTCACTAATAAGCACCCTGTCCTCTTCACTTTCATCATCTTCAATCTTGATATTCTTCCTTGCTGGTCTTTTCCTGGTAAAAAACTTCTCTTTTTCAACTTCCTCATCAATGTTCTTGTCAACTTCCTTAGCCACGGATTTCAAACCTTTCTTCCCTCTAGTAGCCTTTTATTTAGTTCTTGATCCTTTCTTCTCACTTTTCATATATCTAGTTGGGGTTTTTGAGGAGCTAATTTTCACAAGAGGAGATTCAAAGACTAGCCTAGTCCTCCTCGGTTTATGTCTAGAAGATCTTTCTACCAAAGTCATACCAAATACCTTAGACATTGGGCACAAATTAATTTTCAGATACAGCTTCTCCATTATTTTATGATGTTATTTATCAATTTTCTCCTTCCTCAACCTACCCAAGATCTTTGTAGTGGTTCCAAACCTTGGTTCATTAAGATCTACCAGCAACTTTTGTAATATATACTTCTCCTCATCTTCCACAAACACCTCATAAGGTAGCACAGGTAGCCAAATAGTTCTTGTCTCAACCACTTCAATGTAGAAATAGTCTTACCATAAAGGTGAATTCATCTTTGTATTTTTGAACCAAATCTATCAGAATTCTCTCTTGTATTCCATCCTGAAAAAAAATTGAACCACCTCGAGTATAGGGTGTTGTATGTATCTTCATTCATCCCAAAGGTCTTGATATGTTGCCTTATTTGGACCACAATAGGGGAAAACTTATCCAAACATTATTATTGATCCCTGAAGCTTCATTCATGAACATAAATACCAAACAGATAATCAGAGACCCATACTTGAACTGATATTTTGTACTCTTGGTCTTCTAACTGTCACCTCAGAAGTTTACACAAGTCAAACTTTTCTCCTTTGACCACCATTTGATATGAATTTTGAATCACAGTAGTGAAATTGAAACACTCACAGTTCTAATAATGAATCTTATATGTCAACCTATTTGTCACGTATCAAACACCCAGATCAATGATGTCCTCCACAGTTAAAGCTTTGTTGTCAAATTTTGTACTAGTTAGTATAATCATTGCGAAGAGAGGAAAACCTAGATCAATGGTTAGTAGCATAAATTACATATAAAAGACAAGCAAAGCATTCAAATAACATAAATAATCATTATACCTTAGTTCTTCACTCTTCCTCTGATTGAGCTTGATGAAGTGGATGCACCCTATGCTTCGCTTGATTTAATTTTCTCTTTGAAGGGGAATATGTGGCTTTCACTCCACTACACAAAAAGGTAGGATTGATTCAAATGATGGATGTATGATGGGTGATGAATTGGATATGGAAAGGTTTTTGCATAATGATGTTATGATGGAGGATTTTGATTCTCAAATGGATAGCAAGACAATACATGAAAAAGAGGATGATTTGTGAGGAGAGGAGACTCCAATCTATAGATTGGAGGAGGAGATTGATTTGAAATGAAGGGATAGGATTGAAAGGAAGTGGGGAAGGATTGAGAGGACAAGGTATGGGATCCTATAGATATGCCATAAAGGCATTTCTTGTCTCCACACCCCACAAGTACATGGGAAAGATTTCCCCAAGTACTTTGGGAAGACAAAAACGAATATAGAAGATTGTGTGGGAAGAATAAAGAGATAAAGGAATTAAAAAATCCTTCGGAAGAGGAGGCATGGGAATGTGCAAGGATTTGACATTCCTTGGAAGATACAAATTTGTTGCATTTAAGGTTTGGAGGGTGAGATGAGATAGCCCGTTTATGGAAAGGAGTTGACTCATCCCTAATCAAGGTGATTAGGAATGTGCAAGTGATTAGTGAGGGGATTAGGTGAGCTAATGGAGCATTAGGATGCAAGTGGGCAAGTTAGGAGGATGTGACATGAGGAGAGAGAATGAGTGGAGGAATATAAAATTGAGGAAAATGATAAGCATCATTAGAGAGTAATTAATTAGGCTAGATGATAGGATTAGAAAAGGTGATTTGTAGGAATCACATGATTCGCTTAGTTAAGTAAAATTAATTAACTAATAGAAGTTTAGAAGAAATAATGAAGGGATAAAATGATTTTAGAAGAATAGGGAATAATTAATTTTCATAAATTAATTATAAGGCTATAGTGATAAGATTAATTAAATTTGATTTAATTAATCCTAAGAGGAAGGGAATCAACACAATTAAATTAATTAATTAGGTGGAAAGGCTCAAATTAATTAAATATTAATTTACTTAATTTTAGGCGTCTACATTTTGTCCCTCTTTTATGCAGCAAAAAAATTGGCGGTGGGTAAAAGACGGATAAAGATGCCCCAGCGTGAAGACATGGGTGAGGTATGCCCCCTCGATAATTTAATTAAAAAATTAAAAAAAATTCATGAAAATTCTTGAAAAATAAGAAAACGATGAGAAAGATGAGAAATATGAGGAAAAAGATAAAGCGAGGATAAATATGGAGAATAGACAAGGAGCAGAGAACACAAGACAAAAGGGCGAGAGAACGTCCCAAATAAGCTACACGGGGCCCATGGAGAGGTCATTGTCACACATATTATTCACAGAGCCCACAACAAGTAGAGAAAAGGAGCATAATGTTGAGGATTCCCATTCATGAGCACTACATAAAGAGGGTATGGAGGTACCAAATACCATCAAATTATGGCCCACCGGTATGTACCCTATTCCTAATGTTGTCATTTTAGTAGGATAGCATTTATTATGCATAATAAATGAGGGTAGATAGAGTCGGGGTGCAGACATTGATCACCCAACCAACATATATGCTCAAAGACTTAAACCTACATAGGCGATCCCTATCTATGTAGATGAGCTATGTTTGCACAAATGGTTTGGTGACCAATGTCTCCGCCGACGAGAAAAAGGGGGGAAGGGAAAACTGGGGAACGCTATCTGCACCTTACAGACCAATGCATAGGGCGTAGTTTTAGCATCTTCATTTAAATGCATGTCATATCCACCTAGGGATTGGGTATAGGAAGAATGGAGAGCTAGAAAGGTAAAAAGGGGCTTCAAGGAGATGTCCCAAGGGTTGGGATGGGTAGAGGCTTAGAAGAAAACATTGACACGAATGGTTGAATGGTTGTAGGAGAATCTTGTGATCTTACAGTCATGGGAGTATTGGTCTCCCACCATGAGGCTATGGAGCCAGCTGCACAATGATGAGCAGGATGTCCTATCATGGTGCAGCTTGAGTTTGTCTCACAATGGCCCTAGATTCGATGTCACACTTGTTGGAATCAATGAACACTGAGAGGGGAGGGTGAATCAGTGTTCTGCAATTAACAACTTTCTTAAAATGATTCTTGAACCACTTGAAGCAAATAAATAAAAGAAAATTGCAGAAACTAAATGCAAATAAGCACAAAACCATAACACCAAAAATTTTACGTGGAAACTCGGAAAGGGAAAAATCATGGTGGGATTGAGAACCGCAATATTATAATACTGTGATCAGAAGTATGATAATATTACAAGAATGGAATGCACATGCATTCAAGCGCATTGCCTAGAGCTCACTGCTCAAATACAAAAGAGGGCTACAACCCAAAGGACTCACTTTCCTACAAATGATTTGCAATGACAAGAAGAATATCTAAACTGAAGAGTAGCATCTACTAATGTCGAATTGCAGTTACAGTTAAGCACAAAGTGACTATCTCCACTATTCTGTCTATTTCACTTTGCTCTGTCAAATACTCGAGAACTAAATCAAAGATACTGCACATGAAACTATGGACCAATCACTCATACAATCTTTGCACACTCACACCTTAAATCAAAATACTCAAATGAATTGGTCTTATATATCCAGACCAACAAATTCCATGTCAGCCCAAAAACTGCATAACACACAAGATGAAACGTGTACCAATAAGTTTTCTCAATCCAATTACCAATCCATATGAAGACCTAAACAAATTGATAATATGCTTAACACATGTTGGCTTCACCACCTCGAACTCAAAACTAATCACTAAAATCATCCCAAGGATTTTGCATAGCACGTTACACCAAAATAACCTTGTTCCTCCTAAATTACCGGATATCGGATCTTCAATCTTGCACATGAATCAATACTGAAGACTAGGATTGTGAAATAAGTTGTCTCCAATACCCAATCAACTACCTTTTCCACCACAACCAAAATTGAGATCTGTACAATGTACCCATACTCTGCATTCCACCTTTCAGACTTAAGCAAAATGAATATCAGATTTTTGGTATAATAATTTTTCATTTACCGGATGTGATCTTTGATCTGAGTTTCCATCAATGACAACCGAAAAAAATTCCTCATGCACTGATCGCTACCGATACAATGTCTCTTGCTAACAAAACTGCCATAATGATGGCACTAGTGGAGTGCTAGCATAGTGAGACATGTTCGTTCAACCTATCAACAGGTAAGGCCAGCATCACATTACTTGATGTTTGGTGATGGAGCCACAATGGCGTATCCCTTGGTTGGTTTTGTTTGTTTGTGGGTTGATCAGCGGTAGGATGATGCCCAACCTAAGTGGGCATCAATTCTTAGTGGGTTGGTCACAATATCTTTACTACATGATGGAGGATGTGACCTGCTATGCCTGTGGTGCAGCCGTTCTTGGACAATTATACCACGACATGCACATGTGTGTTTATCGGGGTACAAGAACCTTGGGATAGGTGTTATGATTTTGAATATATGGACCTGGGAGCACATTTCGGTATGTTGGCTGCTGGGAGTACAAGCATGAAGGTGCTAGTATCCATATGTTGACAGGTATATAGTCTTGCTCCATTACACCAGGGTGGGAGTAGTTTGGTTCTAACATAGATTACTCAGCAAGATGAAGGACTTCACATGGTGACCATTCAAAGATTGTAAGTAGTAGAGAAGGGATGTGCAGCTCCATTTTTCTAAAACATGGTGCTAACTATTTGGTCGAACAATACATATTATTGATCAGTATCTTCCACATAAGGTGATGCGCTAGTTTGGGATCTAGCGGGATATAGTCAGAGAGGACAAGATGCGTCCCCATATTACTCAAGAAATCAGCACATGGGGACACATCATCAGGCCATTTGAGGTCTGACTCCGTTGTACCGGCATTGAGATAATTGCTTGGGATGAGTTTCCAAATGTCATTGATCTAGGATGTACATGAGCCTCTGCCACATGGTGGGAGGCACACTGGCTAGTACAAATGATGATGTCAAGGGTTTTGGAGGTTGAAAAGGTGGTCCTTAGTTGATGAGGTGGTAGGGGGAGATGTGGATCAAGTAGGAGAGGGAAGCTCTATTGGAGGAGCCAGGAGGATCCAGAGGGCTATGAGGAGGGGAGGATAGGTATAGGTATAGACATCGGCATAGGTGCCAGCATAGATACAAGACCCAATGGTATCCATACCTCCATTATAGGTATAGGGAAGGGATGGTCAGGGTCAACAAAGATAAGATCAATCAAGGCAGGCAGCGCTGTCCACAAATATAGCCACAGGTACAAGCACAGGTATAGCTCGTGCATGGATAGGTATAGGGAGCAAAGGGACAAGTGTCACAGGTTGTTTTGGATCAGGTCATTTTGGAGAAGAACATCAAGAGAACCTGAGTGGTTAGCATAGAGGATCAACTGGCTCAAGAGAGAGGGAGAGCATATCAAGATCAAGCACAAGCAGACAACCTGTAGGGAGAGGTGGAGAGGTTAGGGAGTGAGGGAGATGCTCTGAGATTAGACTTGGAGGCATTGATAGTAGAGAGAGATTCTCTCTTGATAGAGGCTGCCACCACCTCGGAGATGTTAGAGGTATCCTAGGAAGGAGAGATGCTCCAGTGAATTGAATATCTAAAGACAGAGGTGGAGGGTCTGAGGGCCAGATTGACCAAGGCAGAGGTAGATATTATACACCTCCGAGGAGAGAGGGATTTAGCTCGATGATTCCTATAGCCAATACAAATGATGACCCTATTTACAAAGGTTGTGGATGCACATAGAGCTTTAGAGAGAGCCCTATGGGAGGCATAGTACTACTGGGGCCTATATCTAGAAGCAGTCCCCCAGATCAGTGGGCATCCAATTTTGCAGAGAGGACACAGACGTGGTAGATAGGGTCAAAGACCTATAGTGAGTTAGCGGGTATGAGGGCTCCTAGACCACCTCTAGCGGGTCCATCTAGCAGGTGGGATAATCTAGGTGCAGGAGATAGGGAGAGCACCAAATTGCTCTCACTTTGTGTGACATTTTGACCCTTAGGGGCAGTAATTTATCATTGTGTTATGATGACACATTATTTTTTTATATATAAGAGATGGCTCATGATTTTTGAAGTGATTCATTTTGATGTACTTTATTGATGGACTGTTATTATGGATTTTGATCTATATGATGATGTTTGGTTATGATGGATGTTTATGCTTATGATCACTATCTGATGTGTTTGCAATGAAGGATTTATGTATGCACATGTTTCTGATTATGTTTTTATGATATGTTTCTAACATGTTGTGGATGCAGGATGGGTATTTTTATGATGTTTAGATATGTGATGTGTGTGTTTTGATGCTATGATGATTTTAGATATGTGATGAGTATGCCTAACCCATGGTATATGTAGGATGTAAATATGTATGATATGCATTATATTGATATGTTACAATGTTATGAGACTATAATGATATGCAGAGTGGATATGAGATGCAAATAGTAATATGAAAGCTATAAATGGATCTAAATGATATGATTATAATGAACTAAAAATGCTTCCTAAATGAGTTGTAATAAGGCCTAATGAATGGAAATGAATTTTAATGGATGATATGCAAATCACACCTAAATGAGATACAAGTGTAAGTAATGATCCTAAAATATAAAATGAATTAATGCGAATGAATCGTATGTATGTAATGAATCCTAATGCAAAAGAATCTAATTTATCATGCAATATACAACTATATGATAATAAATGTCTAAAAAATACTAAAAATGAATCTAATGATAAAGGAAACTAATGATAAATGTAAAGCAAAATAAATGTGATTTAAAATGATAATGTGAATGGGATGGAAATGCAAGTGTAGATGTAACAGATATGATTATGCATAATGGAAATGGATAATTTTTTGTAATGAGTCAATCATAATACAATGAAGAGGACTGGATAGAAGAATGGATGGAAAGAGAAGATGAGGAAGGGGATTGAATAAATCGAAGTCTCCAAGGTGAATGCATGTAATGAGATGAATGAATAGAATTAAGTGATGGATGGGATTTCCTGTTGTGTAAATGTGGAGAGAAAACCTAGTTTGATATTGTCAAGGATTATCTACACCACTACTTATAAGAATCAGGATGTTGTGAAAATCCAAGGTGTGGAATAGACTCTCAAAGAATAGGTATCTAAATGCACACACATTCAGAAACACCGATGATGATGTAAGTGTGAGACACATGATAGTACAAGAGAAACCATCAAAGATGCCATACTAAAAAAGATGCTGCAATATACACTCATCCAAAACATACCAAGATATAGAATGATCAAGGTAGCCCTGGATAGGAGTAGTCCTGGGACATAAAATGCAAATAAAAGTGAAAAGACCAACCATGCAAATGACATACACATGAACAACTAACATCTCTTGCCAAGAGTAGGATTGGGATTTAGATATATTGCCAAACATGGGAAGGATGCATCCTGATGGGCAAAGGTGATTGATGGAATTGAATCATAGGAAATAGAGAAGATGGAGGTGCAAATGGATGTGGATGGTAATATTTTTGTTGGGATTTGATTAGCATGATATGGATGGGTGCTTGTTTGATGTCAAATTCAATAAGAAGCTCAAATTGGTGGGAAAAGCTCAGAATATGGGGGAACCTCAGTGTACTGGGATTATCTTCATTCATATTTTGGAGTATAGATCATCATCTTAGGAGGGAGTGGGGATGAATGATCAAATGCAAGGATGCAGGTAAAAAGAAAGGGGGAAGAGTACCTGCACGGATGGGAAAGGGATATGGATGTGCATGAGTGGAGTAGAAGACGAATGGGATGTGGATGTAGAGTGAAGTGATGCAAGCAAATATGATGAGTATCTAAACAGATGGTGGATTTGACTTATTTTCCTTGATGCTTGTAAATATTTTTTCACCAAAGTACCTTCCCATAGTGCCACAAAGTGGTTTTCACTGATGGACGAATTCATTTTTCTTACTTTTTTTTTTTTGTTTTTATGATTTTTTAATTTTTTTTATCTTTTTCTGATTTTTGAAAACTGGGTATATTCTGAAGACTAGGCATAGAAAGTATTCAAATGCATGAGGTTCATAGGCTCATCTAAAGGATCTCCTTCAAGTGTATCCATATGATAGGCTCTTGAACCATATTTTGCAATGATGACATAAGGTCCAAACCAGTTAGGCTCAAACTTGCCCTTCTTTTCACAGTCCTAAAGATTTCTCTGATTTTCCATAAGGACAAAGATCACCGATGTCAATGTCTCGGGTCCTAACATTCTTGTTGTAGCTCAACTAGAGATGATTCTGATATACCCAGAGGTGATTTAAGGTCTTGAGGCATCTTTCATCTATATCAATTCTAGCTCTGGTAGCCTGGCCACTCTATATTCTTAATCAGGAAGGATGTAATATAGTGACACTTTAAGTGAGTGTATCTCAATCTCAAGGGGTAGGACTAATTTTGAACCAAATACTAAGGATTATGGTGTGGCTCTTGTGGGTGTGAGAATGTTGGTGCAATAGGCCCAAAGGGCAGGGTGGAGTTGCAAGTGCCAATCACAACCAACTTCATTAACTATTTTCTTGAGGATCTTGATGAGAGTTTTGTTTGAAGCCTCATCTTGACCATTACCTTGTGGGTAGTACAGGGTGGAGAAGTGGTGTTGGATGGAAAACTTCTGGCATAGCTCTTTGACATCCTGATTCTTGAAAGGTCTAGCATTGTCTGTAATGATAACTTTAGTAATTACATAGCGACAGATTAAGTAGTTCAGGATAAACTTAGAAATTTGTTTGTCTGTGGTAAATGTGAGTGGTATGGCTTGCACCCACTTAGTGAAGTATTCAGTGGCAGTTATTATGAACTTATGGCCATTGGATGAGGTGGGATGAAGTTTTCTAATGAGATCGATCCCCCACTAAGAGAAGGGCCAAGGAGTTATGAATGGTTTCAAATCTTGAGAATGTGCATGAATCCCTTCACCATGTTTCTAACACATGATACATTTATTCACATAGTGGTAGGCATCCTGCTCCATTTTGGGCTAGTGGTATCCAATGCACAAGAGCTTCTTAGTCAATGTGAGGTCGCTTGAGTGTGCCCCACATATACCTTTGTGTATATCACATAGTACTTGTTGAGCCTCCTCTTTGTCTAAAAACCTTAGGAGGGTTCCATCGAAGTGCCTTAGAAATAGGGTATCGCCAAGGATGGTGTATCAAGTAGATCAACAGATAAATGGTTGTTGTTGGGTTTTGGTGAGGTGAGGGGGGATGGTATTATCTTGAAGGTAGGTGAAGGTTTCTGAATACCATGGGGATTCGTGACCAATAAGGACATATACCGTGTCTGACTTGGGGACATCATATGCTAGTATTAAAAGATGCTCGACCAAGAATTCACATTTCTGACTGTTTGGAAACATCTACAGGAGAGAGACAATGGTGGCCATTGTATCATAAACTCTATTATTTATTTTGGGAACTTGCTCAAACTGAATGGAAGTTAAGTGTTACTTGAAGTCTTCAACCATGAGGTGATAAGGAAGCACTTTATCATCTTTAGTTTGATACTCATCATTGACTTGTTTGATAAAAAGTTGGGAATCCCCATAGACTTTTAGTTCAGTGATCTTCCATTGTATGGCCAAGTGGAGTCCAGTGATGAGGGCTTCGTATTCCACGATGTTGTTTGTACATGAAAAGGCTATCTTGTATGAATTTGGTATACAATCTCCTTGAGGGGTGATTAACAAGATACCTATCCCCGAACCATGTTGCATGTAGGAACCTGTAAAAAAATAACTGCCATTGTATAGATTGTGTGATGGACATGATGAAGTCATCAAAAAATTCTATATTGAGGGGGTGGTCTCCTTGGAGAGAAGCATCAGCCAATTGATCTGCTATGATTTTTCCTTTTATTACTTCCTTATCTGCGTGCTCAATGTCAAACTTGCTCAGCAGCATGACCCATTTAGTTGTATGTCCTATAAGAGCAACCCTTGACAATAGGTACTTAAGGGGATCAATCTTCATTATGAGCTTGGTCTTGTTGTTAATCATGTAGTGGCAAAGTTTTTGAGTGCTAAAGACCACTACAAGGCATGCTCTTTCTATAGGAGTTTAATTGAGATCATATCCAACAAGGGTGTGATTGAAGTAGTAGATTGCATGTTCTTTCACTTGGTCATTAGTTTTTGATATCAATTCCCCTAGAGCCACTCAATTTGTTGATATTTACAAAATAAGTACTTGTCCTAGAATAGGTGGCATCAATATGAGAGGAGAATCCAAATACTCTGTCACTTTATCAAAAAATTTCTAACAAAGGCAATCCCATTTGAACTTAGTGTCCTTTCATAGAAGATGTACAAAAGGATGACACTTGTTTGCAAGTTGTGCTATAAACCAATAGATGGATTGAATATTTCCCTGTAGATTGTGAAGTTGCCTAAGTATGTTAGGGGGAGGCATTTCTATCATTACTTTGACTTTATCTGAATCTAATTCAATTCCTCTATGAGACACAATAAATCCCAATAGTTTTCCTGATGTGACCCCGAAGACACACTTCTTAGGATTTTGTCATAAATTGTAATTTTCTATTCTCTCAAAGATTCTTCTCAAGATAGGGATATGTTCTTCATGTGTTTTAGACTTGCCCGAGAGGTTGTGGAAAATTATTGTCATTTCTCTTTGATAAGTAGCTCCTGCATTCTTTACTCCAAAGGGCATGACCTGATAACAAAAGGTTCCCCAAGGAGTGGCCAATGTTGTCTTATGTTGGTTTTTTTTGGTGATCTTGATTTGATTGTCCCAACAAAACCATCCATTAAGGAAAGGATCCCATGCCCAAATGTTATATAAATAATCATGTCTATGTTGGGTAATGGTAAATCATCCTTATGACATGCTTTGTTGACTAAAGTTTGTTCATATATGTATGCCCCTAGTGGGCTTGCCAATAGGTACAATGTTTGAGACCCACTCACGATAATCAATGGGTCTAATGAATCTGACATCCAACATCTTCTGTAGTTTTTCTTTGACAAGTAGGGAAATATGTGGATGCATATTGTGAAGTTTTTGTTTTACCAATTTAGCATATGGTTGAATAGAAAGGTTATGTACTACCAATTCTAGATCAAGGCCTGGCATATCAGCATAAGACTAGGTGAAGTTGATCTACATTTCTCTGAGAAAGTTTATGGTGTTATTATTTTCCTGACCTATGAGGGTCTTAGTAACAAGCACATTCTTTTGATTTTCTTTGATTCCCATGTTGATGGTATCATTCTTCAATGAGAAGTGATGATCTTTCCAATAGCAGAGGAAACATGGTAGGTAGGTCAAATCCCTCATCTTCTAGCACCTGATCCAAGTTTTCACTAGAAGATGCGTCCTTTGTTTTTACTTTTCCTAAGTTTGAAGGCGCCTCAAAGAGGTTTTCACCAAGGGACTTATGATTTTTATTTTTATTTTTTATTTTTGTGACTGAGGGAGTTGACCTGACTATCGAAGTATGCCTCCCTGTTAAGTTGGATTTCATTCACAGATGTGTGATTCTCAAGGTCTCACAAGTTCAGTAATGCCAAGAGGGCATTGTCATCAATGCAGATGTTAAGGGAAAGTTGTCTTTTTTGGTCCCAATCAATTAGTTCTAGGATGATGAGTTGTAGTGTTAATGTATTGGAAGGGGTGACAAGGGTGCTGGTGTTAATGTAGGCATTGTCGAAGAGATCATCAAGGTATTCAAAGGGCACTTCACGAAATTTCTCTTCATCAAATTCTTCGATTTCAAAAGGAGGTTATGTCAGAGCACCAATGATAGTAATCTTAGGCACTGGAGAGTAACCCAAGCCCCTATTGTACTTGTAAGAGATGGGTGAGATGGGTGCCTTCCTTTTTCTTGAGGTCCAAGACCATGTCCTTTATAGCCCATTTTATCTACAATAGCAGATGCCTTAGGATACGTTTTATTTAGAATATTTGTTGGTGCTTCCTCCTCTTCTCAATAAAGCCAAAAAGTGACATGAGTTTCCAGGTTCTCTTTGTCAAGTGGGCCCCACTGCTCAAAGGTAGATTTCTTGCATTTTATAGTGGGTTTATTTTGAATCTCAATTTCCTTAAATCTTCCATATGGCTTAGGGGAGGGTGGTAGTTGTCCCACATAGAGTGTATTCTGAAGTGTATACTCTCCATGATCATTGTCAACTATCTTAACCTTGATCTTGGGCTGACTGAAGGTAGATGTGATATTGGAAGGATTAGATGGAGGTGGCGGAATGGGTGTGTTGAGTGGGAAATGGTAAGGGTCCTTTCCCTCAAGGAGTTTCCAATATTGGAAGGGTCATGGATCAACCAGGATGGTGATCTCTCTACCATTGTATGAGAACTTGATGCATTAATGGTAAGTGGATGGAATGGCTTGAATGGAGTGGATCCATGGACAACCAAAGAGAATGTTATAGGGGAGATCAAGGTTTAAGACTTGACAAGTAGTTTCCAGCGTTGTGGGGCCCACTTGAAGGGGTAATGTTATTGTGCCTTTGGAGACCATTCCTGCATCATCATAGGATTTTATTGTATTTTGCTAGATGTGTCAATCAAGTCTTTAAAAATACCCAGTTGTTTGATCAATTTATATGTACACAAATTCAATCCAGATCCACTGTCTATAAGGACTCTCTAGATTTTATGTTTATGTATGATGGCTTCAATGTGGAGGGGTTTGCTTTGAGATGGATCAGTGGATGGAGTATCTTTGGAGGTGAATACGAGATGGTGTTTCATAGCAAGGTTGGTAATTGAGGCTTGAAATTGGGCAACTTTTACGTTATCTGGAACATGGGATTCCAGGAGGGCCTATTCAAGGATCTCTTTGTGAATGGTTGAGGTCTTGAGGAGTTCACGAATGGACATGTATGGAGGAGGGGGAGCTCCTTGAATGGTTACTCTCCTTCTATAGGTAGTGACGTTGTATTTATTCTGGGAATATGAGGTGGAAGGTGAATCACCTTGAATGAATATATTAGCTTGGGAGGGTCTGGTCGATGATTATGGGGGAGGGGCACCCTGAATGCTTACCCTAGGTCTATGAAGGTTAGATTAGAGGTAAACTCCTTAGATGGTATTGGTGTTAACATAGGTGTCAGTAGGTTCAATGCGACCTACCAAGGAGTCAAATCTAGCAATGTGTTTGGTGTAATCATAATGAACCTTGTGAGATGATGATCTTTTATCCTTACCATGCTTAAGGAAGGGGTCTTGCTACATTTTAAACTTGTAATTTGAATTACCAAGTTTGGAAACTACAAACTCAACATCACCCATGTGAATCAGGTCTTGGATATAATTCTTGAGTTTCATACACTTGTGTGTATCATAACCTTGAACACGATGGTAGTCACAGTATTCATTCTCATTAGACCATCTATATTTTGGTTGATTTGCATCAAAAGGAAAAGTCATCAAGAAGACAATAGTGCCAGGCTTGACAAGCTTTTGGAAGATGACCTCTATAGGTTTAGCAAGCGGAGTGTACTCATGTTGGGATTGGTTGTTGGAATGGGGAGTGTGACCTTGGATGGATATGTTATTGCGAGGTTAAGATTGGTTGCGTGAATTAGATTGGTTGTTGAATTTAGAATTGATGGTGGTGTTGGGCTTGGTCATAATGGTCATGGTTTGGACATGCTTGGCATCGATGACTCCACCATTTACAACATTTTTATTTTTGGACCAAAACCTAGGCTTGTCATTAGACAAAGAGGGGCCCTACAAATTTTTTTGATAAGGTTTGAGAGTACCCTCTTCTAGGAGAAGTCTTTCTAATGCTAGACCCTTCTTAGTTACTTTCTCAAAGGAATCAAGACACTAACAAGTCAAAGGATGATACATTTTTGATAATAGATTGTGTTGGGACAACTCTATTTAGTAAGACTCTTGTATGTCCCAAGGAAATTTCTTGATGAGGCCTCGCCATCTTTGCAAGAAGTTGGTGAAAGTCTCTCCAGGCCTCTGCTTTGTATTGCATAGGTCCATCATAGAGGCATAATTTTCAATGTTGTATTTATAATGGGACACAAACTTTTCTATAAGGTCTGGGAATGATTTGATGGAGTCATGAGGGAAGACTAAAAACCAAGCAAGGGCAGGTCCACTAAGACTCTTAGGAAAAATTTGATGGAGTTAGACATCACTATAGGAGACTTCTTGATAGGCTATAGATAATTCTCACACAAGATCTATAGGCTCTCCTTTGCCTTTGTATTTTTTAAACTAAGGCATTTCGAAACTATGGGGTATGGTGCCACGAAAATAGAAGGATTTAGGGACAAGGATAAATTTCCTCAGATGTGTATGGTTTCTTACATGTCTCCTCCTTAATGTTTTTTATAAGATCCTTCATGTCTTGGATTTCTCTCATAAGGTCGGGTTGTTGATTTTGGACATTAGGAATGTATTGATCTTGGTTGGAGTTTGGGATATATGTAGCCACAGTTGGTATACCACCACCAATATATTGATAAGATGAGATGAGAGGCTATGAAGTGACTAAGGGTCATGAAGCAATAATGGTGCTATTGGGAGGTAAGTTAGCATTGATGAAGTTGGCAGAATTGTGAAGAGGTGCAGATGACCTAGGAGGTTGGGAGATTGGGGGATCAGAAGTGCTAGCAGGCATATAAATTGGGGTTATAGATGTTGCGGATGTAGAAGTCGTAGGTGGTGGATGAAGAATGGTATTGAAAATAGGTTGATTTACAAGTTCACCTTGTGCAGGAGTGTCAAGGACTGATCAGTTGAATTCAGGGGGTAATCGTGCCCCTTGACTGATAAGCTGAGCCACAAGCCCATTGGGATCAACTTTGAATAATTTTCCTATAATTTCTTGATTGTAAGGATCATCCATAAAGGTTTTTAGATGTGGGAAGTGCTCGAGATAATCAACTAATTGTTCTTCTTGCTAGAGATCATGGTCGACAAGGAGACTAGATTCGGGCATCTCAATGCCTTCAATGACCATTTTCACTTTTTGGGAGTGAGTCAAGACCATACACAAGAAACCTCAAGAATGACAAGAACAAAATGACAAGGTGGAGGATTGAATGGATTGTTGGACTTGGTGAGAAAAGTGATAAGGTGACTCTAGATGAGAACAAGGATTTAGAAAATTTAGATTTGATTGGATGGTCCTTGGATTAGGAAAATATTAATTGGGATTAGGATAACACCTTAGTCCTTAGATTATGACGTAGATGAGGTGTAGGGGTCAATGATATGGGCCACAAAGTAAGGTAACAACCAAGCTTGGCTAAAGTCAAACCTTTGGATTGATTGGATTCTTCTACTTAGGATAGACTTTATTCCTAAGAAAAATAAGAAAAGGGATTAGGATTTTGATCAACCCAAGTGATTAGGATTAATTGAGAAAGCAAGGTACTTGAGATAGATTCCTTCTCAACAAAAAGGCTAATTTGACAAATGATAAAGGTCTAAGTCAGACTTTACAAATTTTTTATCTTGGATTGGGAGGTTGATTGATTAATTGATTGAAATTGGATTAAGGTTGTTAATTAGATTGATATGCTAAGTCCTCAAGGGTGAAGATGGGAATGATTATGGAAATATATGGGTTGGAGAAAAGAATGGAGGAAAGGCTACGCTGGATGGGAAACGACCCAATAGGTCATCTCTAGTAAAGGCGGGTTGGAATATAAGATTTGACCACTTCAATTAAGGGATTGGGATAATCCTGATCTTTGGTGAAAAGAACGGGATCTCAAAGGTTCTTCATCAAACTCATTACCATAACCGTGTAGATAATTGTAAAAACGATGTAAGAAGGTACGATGTTTCAACAATAGTTTATGGTTTGTGTACAATAATTTACGATGCTTGAGGATTTTCTTATAACTAGGTTTCTTCTTCTTGAATCAATGGTAAATGGATTTCTTGGAATGCTCGAGCGACTTGGGTTTATGGTGCATGAGTGAAAAGTGGATTTGGATTGGTTTTGTCTGGGCAAGAAATGTGAAACAATAAAAACACATTGGCAAAGGTAACACTTGAAGCAAGCGTGAAAGAGGGGGGCCTAGATTAGGCCAATGTGACCAAATTTATGAGTATGAACAATAAAGACACACAAAAGACATACAACCTAGGCTATAAAGTGGATTCTACTTGTTGGATCCCCACTTGGATTTCTCCAAATACCTAGACAAAACATATAGATAGAGATTTGGTAACGCGGGCTCCCCCACCACTATACTCACTTCTCCAGCATACTAGAATCTCATACCCTGGAGATCTAGATATCTTATGAACCAAGGGACATATATCTCTACTTTGAATGATATGAATTGGGGTGGCTTTAGAGGTTTGGCCTCCTACACCAGCAAGCAAATGGGATTTTTGGCAACTAAAACAAGGTTTCTAGTAAATTTTTGAGGGATCCTAGTCCAACAATGGATTCTCCAAGCAAGCCACTTAAGAATTTAATTGAGCTTGTCAATGCAGAGAAGGCCTCCACATAGTTGAATTCACTCAACACTCTAGTTGTTTGGCCAACATATTTATATAGTGGCTCGAAAAACATCGCTCAATATCTCACCGAAAGAGACGATATCCCCAATGTACCTCAAATTTGAAACACTCCCTTGAAGTGATGAGGCCCCCAAGAGGTGTTTCTCTACTCCAAAGAAAAATATGGGTGTTGTTAATCACTTTTCTCTTTCACCCAAGATCTGTGAAGGTAAGGGGAGAGGATACTAAGAGTAATGATAGGTCTACCCTACACAATGTGCAAGAACACCAAGCACAGAATACATATGTTCTTTTTAACCCCAAAAATATATTTTCTAATCTAAGACATGAAAAGGAAATTTAATTTAGTGACAAATCAAGATTATCTTTGACAAAACGTCCTGCAACCAATGATTAGTAGTTTCAATTTCAATCTTGGATAGGCAAAATATATTGCAAGGACAAAGAACAATTAGCAAAATTTTAAAAATAAACACTTATCGTAGAGACGCTAAAGTGAGAGCATAGACATTAAAGCGTCTACACAAATGCCAATTTACCCCTACACAAAAATTTGTTAGTTTGAAAATAGGCGGGAAATAAACTAGGAGGAGACATCGAAACATCCCCACTGAGACATTGATCTAAGCTATGCAATCAAACGGTTAGCTCAAAAAATTCAAAGTTTGAAATACACAGGCTTAGTGGGAAGAGAAACAATGCAGAGATGCTAATATATGGGCACAGGCATCGAAACATCTTTGTTTTATGCTTGAAATCATGTAAAATTAATATGCTTAATCAAGGAATAAGGACGATCACAGATCCTTAACTAATTAAACAAAATCAAACATAAACCAATAGAATAAATGTAAATATGAAAGAACTAAACAATTAAATAATTGAAAAACCCCCTCAATCGCATTGTAGCTTCCATTATTTTTCTCCAAATTGTGTGTTGGTGGCTCTCAGGTATTGCACTGGGATTCCTGCATAGATTGGCAATTGCTTTGAAAAGTGTGATCTAGATTGATTTGAGAAAATGATGTTGTTTATATAGATTTTCAACATAGATGGGGAGGGATTTTGAACTCAAGTCTTGATTGGTAGTCAACTGATTTAGATTGATCAGTTAACAGAGTAGATTGATTCATTAACTCGTTTGATTAAGTAGTTAACTAGATTGATTGGCCAGATGACTCAATTGATTAGTCAGTTGACTGAGTTGATTGAATAAAAGATTGAATTGATTGGAGAGATATGTGGATTGATTGATCAGTCATAAAAGGTGATTTGGAGTGAAAAGGGGTGATTGAAGAGTTAACTAAGTTAACTAATTAGTCAACTGATTTGATCAATCAGTTATGATTTTTACATGTGTTGTAGGATTTTGAAATTGAATTTCATTTTCCTTTTCAATTTGGATTTGAATTTGAACTTTCAAATGATGAAATGCACATGAAATTAACTGAAATTTAGATTTGGTGAAATGTGAATTTGATGATTTGGAATTAGATGAAATTAATTGAAATTCGAATTTGGGGAATTGTGAATTTGATAGAAATGAAATTAAATGGAATTATTTGAAATTTGAATTTGGGAAAATGAAGGAATAAGTTAATTAATTTAAATAATTTAAATGAAATTATTTAAACATTATAAATGTGATTAATTAAATAATAAAGATTATTTAATTAAGGAAATAATTGTAATTAATTAAATAATTAATATTTAATTAATATTTGAGAAATGGTTAATTGATTAATTAATTCAAGAATAGAAATTGAATAATTAAAAATGTTGAATGAGGTGATTGAGTCAATTTAGAAGAATAATTGGCTTAATTAAGACGAATAATTAGTGATGATGAAAAAGATATTTTTCAATGTCTACAGTCTGCACAGCCACCGATGTACAAACCACCAAAGAGTTAGTCCAAAACACTCAAAATACTAAGATATTGATAAAAAATCTAAAATGTAAGTCACTTATAATGAAAAACTAAACAAAACAAAACAATTTATTTGTGTTTTGAAAGATAATATATGACTTTTTTATTTTTTTAGAACTTTATGCTAAAAACACAAAAAACAGAAAGGAAATGTATTGAATGGAGACATTTTAATCCCAGGGAGATGTTGAAATAGAGGTGCGGGTGTCGATGTATAGGTGGAGAGGTTGTTCTGCAGTTCCTACACAGAAATAGTTAGGCAGGAAATAAAATTCAAACAAAGATGTTAATTTGTTGATGCGAGATGTCGAACTAGAAGCAGAGACATCAATGCACAGGTGGAGACGTTGATCTGCAACCTACGAAAAAATTTCTATAAAATCATCCAAAATGTGAAATTTCAAGGGACTTGGAGTCCCACTGAGCATGCCAAAATGAAGAGGGGAAAACCTCGATCAATGGTTATTAGTATAAAACACAAATAAAACACAAGCAAGGCATTCAAATAACATAAATAACCATTATACCTTAATTCTTTACTCTTCGTCTAATTGAGCTTGATGAAGTGGATGCACCCTATGCTCCACTTGATTTGTTTTTCTCTTTGGAGGGCAATATGTGGATTTCTCTCCACTACACAACAATGTAGGATTGATTCAAATGGTGGATGTATGATAGGTGATGGATTGGCTATAGAAAGATTTTGTAATTATGATGGTATGATGGAGGATTTTGATTCTCAAGTGGACAGCAAGACAATACATACATAAAAAGTGGATGATTTGTGAGGAGAGGAGAGTCCAATTTATAGATTGGAGGAGGCCAAAATGGAGTGCCAAGATTGATTTGAAATGAAGGGCTAGGATTGAAAGAAAGTGGGGGAGGATTGAGAGGACAAGTTGTGGGATCCAAGAGTTATGTCATAAAGGCATTTCTTGTCTTCACACCCCACAAGTACATGGGGAAGAGTTTCCCAAGTACATTGGGAAGACAAAAAATAATATAAAATTCCTTGAAGGAAGGGAGGAGGAATTAAACATTCCAAAATAGAAGATTGTGTGGGAAAAATAAAGGGATAAAGGAACTAAAAATTCCTTTGGAAGAGGAGACATGGGAATGTGTGAGGATTTGACATTCCTTGGAAGAGACAAAGTTGGTGCATTTAAGGTTTGGAGGGTGAGATGAAAAAGACCATTTATAGCAAGGAGTTGACTCATCCCTAATCAAGGTGATTAGGAATGTGCAAGTGATTAGCAAGGGCATTTGGTTAGCTAATGGAGGATTAGGATGCAAGTGGGCAAGTTAGGAGGATGTGACATGAGGAGAGAGAATGAGTGGAGGAATATAAAATTGAGGAAATGATAAGTATGATTAGAGAGTGACTAATTAGACTAGATGATTAATTAACTAATAGAAGTTTAGAAGAAATAATGAAGGGATAAAATGATTTTAGAGGAATAGGGAATAATTAATTTTGATAAATTAATTATAAGGCTATAGTGATAAGATTAATTAAATTTTATTTAATTAATCCTAAGAGGAAGGGAATCGGCATAATTAAATTAATTAATTATGTGGAAAGGCCCAGATTAATTAAATATTAATTTAATTAATTTTAGATGTCTACACGCTATATCATTCTTCATTATTTTCAAAACAGGAATAGTATTGGTAGAGCACAATTTATTCAAAGCCTTGATAAAACCCCTTGTAATTTTGTATGGTCAATCTAAAATATTGTATCTCCATGAATGTGACTCAATTTGAATACATGCCTCATCGTATCTAAAATTGACAAAATACTTCCATATATTCAGACCCATCACTGTAATGTTCTTGTATTGCTTCTTGATTGTACTTTCACTAATTGCTAAACAATCAGAGTAGCCATTCTAAACAGTTAAACTAAAATAATAGCCCAGGAAAACAAAATACCATTGATTGCATTGTCGCTATGGTTTTCTCAACAACTTTTGTTTTTTACACAATAATTCTCAAATTCACAAGATCATAACTGATCAAAATGAACTCAAAAACACAATGTATCTATTATCTTCACCAACTACTTAGGGCTGAACTATAAGTGCATTTTATCGTTGCACCAAAAAGTTGATACTCTATTTAGTCTGAACACTCAAACATCTCTGCAAACTATCACAAACATTCAGAATGATTTGAAAATACCTTCACAACACCTACCATGCTAAAAACAACTTAGCATCGCAACCGCAACGGATTTTGTAAGATCTTCGATTAAATTCTCTCCCTCAAACACTGCATATTATCTAATTTCTGAAGGAAGTATCTAGACCCTTAGTAGGTACATATCCATTCATTGCCTTTCCTTCCACACTATCATTAGATTTATTCACCCAAGTCATCTTCGTCTTCATTAAAATTGATCTTCTTTATCGTACCAAAAGTCTTCTCACTCTTTCCTCTACAGAACCTAGCAATGTGTCTTGATTTATTGCAGTTATAACAAGTTGAACCTTGTTGTGGACCATTTCCACGTCTTCTAACATTAGGCCTACACTCAAAAGCCTTGTGTTCATAGTTGTTGCATGCATAACAATATTCATTGAATGATTGAATATTTGCACCATAGTATATGTATCCATTCCATACCATCCTACTTCTACATTCACTTGCCTTGTGTCTAAACTTATTGCAAGAGTAGCATTGACCATTAAATCATCGATATCTAATCTGGCTTCTACATTCACTAGCTTTATATCCAAACTTATTGCATGAAAAATAGTTACCATTAAAAGATGATGAATATTTGGTTTGAGCAAGAGGAGGTCTCCTAAAATTCTTCTTGTTCCAGACCAAAGTGGAACCTTTTTTAACTTCATTAGAGTTCTTCAATTCATCCTTGACATTTTCCTTTCCTTTATCCTCTTTGCTAAGAGGCTTAGAGATTTCACCTCTTTCAAAACTAAGTTTTCCTTTATCTTTAGTTTTCTTCTAAGCACTCAACATCACATCAAGCACTTCACTGTCACCTTTAAGCTTCAAGACCTTGTCAATTTGTTTTTTTGCTTCTATCAATTATTTCCTCAGAATATTCACTTCTTCTTCAAGTTTGATGCATTATCCGAATTTGATATGTAACTTTGTTCAAGATCATCAATGGTCTTTTTTCCATCTTCAACTTGCTTTCTTGTTCTTTTCTCTACTTTCATACAAATCAGCAAGAGCAACTCTCGATTCTCCTTCCATATCCACAACAACTTAAATATCCCACTAATGTAGCTCTATATCATCCAAATATTTTTCAAGTGAAAATATTGTGTTCCAATCCCAGATCTACCTCAACTATTGGTTTGTTTCTTTGATAACATTGCTCTAGCACCAATTATTGAACACAACCAAATGTTGAGAGGGAGGATGAATCAACATATGCCAAAACCTAACCAATTCAACCACTCAATTACCATTCATCCAATTTACCACATGTGCATTAATAAAGAATAAAAAATACAAGCAATCACACATGACCATCAATATTTTACATGGAGAACCCAATGAGGTAAAAACCATGATGAGAACTATCTCACTATATGACGAACTGGTTACAATATTTAGGCTTGAGGCCAAGGAGCTCAATACCCCTAAAGAGGACTTGTGAAATTGAGGCGCACAACCTCAAGTTAAGATACAAATACTTGTGGACACTAAAGATCACTTATTTGGGGCAAGATACATTACATATAAAAGAGATACATCAATATTATTAAACTATAGGCAACCGCATCCACTGATATGCAGATTACAATTCTCTGTTAAAATACATCTGAAACTGCCTTCATTACTATTCTATTGTACTTGTGCACCTTCACAAAATATTTTTCACAACACATGCATATATCTACAAAATGGTTTCATTCCTTTATAACCAACCATTTTCAACCAAAGCAACATCAATTAGGTCAGCCTAATTGGATGTAACGTGTAGGATAAAAATAGTCAGCCTAAAAATAATCTTTTATGCATTATGGAAGGTAAAGTGAAATGTGAGGCATCACATCATGTTGGCACACCTTCTTGATCATTCCAAAATAGCTCCTATGATTTTTCACACTACTACACAGACCAAAATATTATAGGTCAGCTTCAAATGATAAAGTGGTTAAGGTGCACCAACACAACTAACTCTAATTATAATGCGGACCACCAAAGACACATGCGGATACTCAAGATAGCATCATCGAATATCCAAACACTAAATCATTGAGCCACATCACCAAAAACTAGAAAGCATTGAAATGTAGCTCATTTATGTACACTATCACTCTATCGTTGAATGCCTGAACTCAAATCAATATAACTCCAACTACTGACCACTACAAACCACTAAAAACATCTAATTACACCTTGATGTACCATATGAAGTTACTATTGTTAGAATATTGCCATTGATGTTTTTTTGATCTGGCAACATGAGTTCGGCGTATTTCAGCACAAGCTCTACAAGCTCCAGTACTTACTTTTGTCTAGCCTATTCCATTTTTGGGCCCTCGTCACTTCACTCCATCAAATGTTCTTGCAAGGCTTCAGGATCATGCTACATCTAAGATTTTTGGTGGTGATATTTTTTGTGTGGCATAGTTATGGGTCTGGTAATGAAGTACCCTATCTTTGGATTCAGTTTCGTATAAATTTTTTGGTCTAGTTTCCTCTGAAATCGTCGACAATATATTAGCTCCAATGATCTTATTTATTCCTTGAGTTATGGTGAAAGTATTTTTGTGTTTTGGTCGATATCTTTGATATGATAAGATCATTTTTTTTGTAGTAGCGTGTAAAGGCTTTTTGGACTAACCTTTAACTCCAGTTAAGCTGACTTCATGAAGGCTCATTCGGTATATGTTGAAATGCTTAGTGATAATTAGAGCATGATCTTTTTAGATCACTTTGTTGTATGAACAACGAATATGAAAGTTATTCTAGTGAATGTATATAGTGAATGTGAAAGTGATTATGTATAGCGAATATGAAAGTGATTATGCACTTCAGTGGATTTGTATCTCATGCATATGATAGATGCAATTATAATAGTTCATTTTTTGTATTATTGGCATGAAACCATTCTTTGGCAATGAGCTGTTTTACTTTGGACAGTGAGTCCACCTGGCAGTGAGCCACTTTTGTACTATGCAACCAATTACATAATATTAAGAGCTAATCCTCTCTGTGGTTTTTCCCATCTTGGGTTTTCATGTATAAATACTAGTGTCATGTGGTGTACTTTGTTTTTGCTTATTGATCTTTTCTTTTCTGCAATCTAGTTATTTTATGTGGATGGTTGTTTAAAAGTTTTAATAAATTCAAAGGAATACTGATTCACCCCTCCCCTCTCAGTATTCTGGGTGTTCAACAACTACAATTAGTCACCTACCATCCGCACAACTACAGAGCTAACCCACTATGACTACACTACTCCAAATCACATCTGGACCAAAGATATTGCTAAGTTACATATTCAAATCAACAAGCTTGACATCAATGACAACAAGAACTCATATTTACAACATATATTGCCCTAAGATTGTGTATCTTAGTAATGCAAGTCCTTTGTATCTTGCCCTAAGTTTTTGTGCCTTAGTCTTGCAAGTCCAATTAGGTGTAGTGAGCTTCCTTGTCCTTGAGCCTAAAATATTGTAATTAGTTATTCATATTGTGAGTGTGAGTCTCACTGCGTTTTTTCCCTTCTTCGGCTTTCCATGTAAATCTAATGTTCTTGTGTTGGTTGTGCTTTATGGTTTCATGTTTCATAATTGCAGAAGTAAGTTGATTGTGATTTGAAGTTTAAAGGGTTATAAATAAGTTGTTTTAAGGTTTGGAGTGATTCACCCCCCCTCTTAGTCCTGTGGTGTGTTCAACAAGATCCTTATTTCCTTCTCAAAAATAGTGAATATCTTTGCAGCAAGTCCCTTTGGGAGAAGTGTGCTTCCTTAGGCAATAAGCCTTAAAAGTAATTGTAATACTTATTCATATATTATGAGATATCTCACTGTTGTTTTTCCCTTGTTAGGGTTTTACATGTAAATTTGGTGTTCTCTTGTGCATTGGTGTTCATTGCTTTATCTTTCATTATCATTGATCTATTTAAGAGGTTTTTGGATTTGAATTGTACTAAAGGGTTTAAGTTTTAAGAATACTAATTCACCAACCCCCCCACCCTCTTAATATTCGGGTGTGTTCAACAATGTCATCCATGATAACAGGAGGGTCACCATTTGGGGGAATGTAACTCCTCTTTATATGTAGGCCACCTTGTCAAGGCTCTTTTTTGGTAGATCGAGTTCTAGTTTGAGCTTTCTTTGTCATCTAAAGACAATAATAAACATGAACCAAGTAAGAATCAAAACAAGTTGAGGAAACAAAATAAATTTTTCACTATTATTGGCAAGCAATAATACTTTCCATTCTGGTAACCAATGAGTTTTTTTTGTATGTAAGTTGACTTCTAAATTGATAGTGATGCTTGAATACAATATTAGTAAATGATTTTCCTATGCAAGTTTGTTGCTTACAAAATTAGGTGTACATTTTGAGTATTTCTAATTTGTAATATGTTTACAATTTGGGTTCTTTTAGCAATTTACTTTGATGTTTTCAAGTTGACATAAATAGTAAAATTAAAAAATCATATATGCAGTTACATATACAGTAGGTAGAACATTTGCATCCTATCAAATAGATGGGAATTTGCAAAGAACCAAAATATCCTATAGAAGAGGTGGCCATCAATAGTTTAAAAGATGGTCACAATAATATTTTGACAAATATTTCATGTATGCACTTGCATTACACTAGCTACAACATTTTCATCTTATAGGCCAAATAGCAATAAACAGAGGTTAAAACATCCTCACACAACATCCACTTCATCACATTTAACACGCATAATCTACTCTTTCTCTCTTGGCCACCCACATTAACAATTATTAACATAAACCCTATTAGCTACAACTATCAAGAATTTATATTAAATAGACAAGCATGAATATAACTTGCACCACAATGGGTAGAACATTTATAGGGTATACGATAGATAGGCATTCACATGCATAAACAATATAACCACACCTATGCGCTTAGAGATAAGTGGGAAGAACATCTACATCATGTACAACAAGTAGGCATAAACAAGCATTACAAATATAACCTCATTTTCACAGTGATGCTTGACAACAGATAGGCATTTATAGGCATTAACAATATAATTGAAAATCCCAAAGATGCACTTACAATATAACTTAGAACCCCGTATGTGCATTTACAGCACATTGGGAGGGACATTTCCATTGAATACAACATATATACATTGACATGTTTAAACAATATAAACTCTAAACATTGTCATGCACTTACAACAAACTAGGTATAATATTCAGATAGTATACAATAGAACACAAGCATATTTACAATATAACTTAAAACCACATATATATGCATTCACAAGTAGAAACAATACACCAAATTGGGTAGAATATTTGCATCTTATTTAACAAATTGGCATTCCCAAGCATAAACAATATAACTCAATACCCTAGATATACACTTATAGCACATTGGCAACCACAATAACAAAAAGTAGGGAAGAAATAGGCATGTAGATTGTATTATGGACTAAAATAATACCTGGAAGAATACGCAAGGTCCCATTGGTAATCGTCTGATCATGCATCATCTTCTCACATCAATGCCACCAATAAAATGTAGAAAACTATAATAAATTGAATTGGTCTCATTAGTGATTTATGGAAGGCTTGTTTGAATTGAAGAAATAAAATTTGCTCTTGTTGTTTTGATTGTGTTGGTAGATTAGATTTTACAAATTTCAAATGTGCCATAAATTGTAGAGTTGATTGGTTTGGTTGAATGCTTGTATATTATGGATTGTTTGATTTGTTTCTTAATATTTTGATGGATTCATTGGTGGCCTTATAATTTCTCTATGTTGAAAGCAAGTGGAAATGACTAGTAGATGGGCGGTTGAGTTTGATAAATGGGACACATGGCATTAGCTTTTGTATAGAGTACTTTGAATTAGAAATACACTAACATTCAAGGGCTCTTATATGACCAAGTGATGGGAAGGAGTGTCTTGTAATATGTTGGCATGGCATCCCCTTTTAGAAAACAGTGTATATGGGTTGGGTGGTCAATATATGTGAGAAGGAGTGTTAAGTCCTTTATGCCCTATGTGTGGAGCAAATTTTAATGTTGTGTTACATATCTTATCACTGTCAAATCAATATGGGTTGTGTCAAAAGCATTATAAATATGCTTTAATTTCTCAGACTATTCATAAATATTCTTTTTGGGGACAAATATATACTTTTGTTTTTATTAGTTAATAGGTTTGTGCATTGATATCAAAAAATATTTACATCCAGAGTTCTTCCTCATTCTCAGAAACTCGGAAATATACTAAACATTCATAAGCTACCAATTGATCGAATCCTAATCATTCAATATCTATCTTTTACATTCGGCATATCAATGATCATCAACAAAAATAAAACAGGGCAAAATGGCAATGCTCCTCCTAACTTGCCTCCATTATCGCCTTTCCTTTTCCTTTGATCACCTCAACCTGTGCAACTTCCCTTATCATGGCCTCTGGTTCATTCCTTGCCCCGGATGACTCACCTCGCTGCAAACGACTTACCCTTTTTGCTTTCCTCAATCCCACCGGGCGGCCTCTCTTGCGTTTTGGGAGAAATTCAACCACCTTTATAGCTAGGTACTCATTGCACGATCCCCATTTTGCAAGTTCCTTTTGAATTTTTTGAGCCTCTCGAGATTTGATTAAAGCCTTCACCCCGTTCACTCTCATTTGCGTAGAAGCCCTGCATACTTCCTTATTGCAATTTGCACTCCAAATGAGAAATGGCCTCAAGGGTGGGGCGAATTCGCTCACATGTATCCAATCTCCACCCAGACAAACAAACCCATCCCCATCTCATGCCATTCCTAAGAATCTATCCAAGCCCTGCAACCACACCTTCCTTATGCTGCTCTACATTATCCATTTTACAATGTCCCTCATCTCCAACTCAAGGCACCAAGCAAGGAACATGGAGACAATATCTGCATTTGTGGGGTATCTGAATTGGGCCTTGAGATACTCATTCCCCGAAACCATTTTGGCCCGAGTAAGGAAATCTTGGTCGTCAAAGATGAAAATGTTTGCCAACCTTTCATCAATAATTTGGCCCCAAATAGCCACCATCGGCTTGGCAGACTATAGAGAAAAGTTAGCCTCCATGTTTATCTCCTCTAGAAAGCCCTCACGACACACCAATCTTCTCCAAGATGTTAATGACACACTCACTCTCAGGATTGCCTTAAATGCAAATAATTCATTCCAAACAATCTTTCGAGCCTCTAATTAATGGCGCATCATAACCATCCACCCTAGTCGAACCAACTTGGAGGATTTTTAGAGTTTCGTGTTCAAAAGCCGAAGTTAATTGCTTGATATAATTAGTAATTTGGAATGTTGGCCCCCTCAACCACTCGTTACACGTGCAATGTGTACCTCCAATCTCCACCGCCATTTACACCATTGATGTAGTTTGCATTCAATGCGTTGTAGTTGTACATCCTTCCCATTTCTTGTTATGATCCACGCGAGTTCCATTTAATCTCCCATTCTCTCAATTCTTGAATCAATCCTCTCGGTTTGCATACCAACGGTTTCCTCAATAAACTTCACCGTTCTTGATATGACATTGATTAATTGTTGGTATAGTCCTCTCAAAAGACTTGTCTACCTTGCATCTATTTTGGAACAATCTCTTCATCAACACCATTTGATCTCTCTCGGTGGGATATAACTGCATCTTTGGCTTGAGCATCTGCCTCTTGGTTACCCTCTCTTCTTATGTGTGAGACTTTGAATTTATGAAACTCACTTAGTTGTTTGTTGATGATCTAAATTATCTTGTCTGTTTTCCAATGTATTGCTTTTCCTTTCATTATAGCTTGGATAATAATCTTTGAGTCTCCTTCTAAATGCAAGTTCACCACTCCCAACCTTTTGGCTAGATGAATTGCTAGAAGTGTTGCATTCGCTTCGACATCATTGTTTGTGCTCACCCCTAAGCCTTGATTGCATCTAGCCAGAACCACACACCATCATGATTTCTCACCACACCGACACCAAATTGTCTATCTAGAGGTATCCATATCAATTTTCTCACCAAATCTTCGAAAGGATTAACCCTTTTAGGCTAATTAATGGGTCAGGGAAAATATATACTTAATATAAGACAAATATGATGTGTACATTGTGGTTCATTTCATTCATATTGATGGTTAAAAGATAAGCATTAGTTGATATCTAGCATGCTCCACTGTGGGGCCCAACATGCTCCACTGGTTTCCCCACTTTAAGACCCCTATAACAACTATTTGAGCATGCTTGACTAGTAGATCATATCCCTTGGGGTAGAATGGTAAATTTTAAATTTAAAAATAGAGAGATCTAATTAGTCCAAATTCATGATCTAGTCAAAGGTTTTCAAGGTTTTAAAAATAGACTAAGAACAATAGTAAGACAATAAAATATTGAATAAAAAATCAAGATCAACTAAAACGCTAAAATAATTACTTAAAATAAAACTTTATGTTAAAATATCTCACAAAATAATATAAAATAAACTTTAAAATATAAAAAGGTACGCTCTTTTCCCTACAAATATCACAAATGCTACCTTAAATTCTGCCCTTGAATAAAATATCCAGTAATTTTAAACTTTATTGAAAAGATATTTAGATGGGAGAGGAGTTTATCCGTGGGCACCATAATGCTATCTGAGCCCTATCAACTCATACAAAGTTCAATCAAAAACTATTTCGAGTCCCATCCACAACTCAACAAAATTAAACTTCCAAAAAAAACAAAAAAAACATTTTATAGAAAAACTGATAAATAAACCTTTGTTGAACACCCGAAAACTTCTCCGAAAAGTCCAGAAGGAAAAAGCTAGGCTGACAAACCCTATCGGCATCATCCAAAACCATTAAATGACGTTAGGAATCCTTCTCAAAAGAGACTTGCCGTTGACGGCCAAATAAAGAACAAAGATTAAAAATACCCAACCGCAATAATTTTTCGATTTAAATTTCCCCCTTATACTCGATCACTTGAATTACACTATTTTAAACGATAAATTCCTTTAAGCTTAAGCCAG
The DNA here is from genome assembly GCF_030272615.1 of Cryptomeria japonica. Classification (NCBI taxonomy): domain Eukaryota; kingdom Viridiplantae; phylum Streptophyta; class Pinopsida; order Cupressales; family Cupressaceae; genus Cryptomeria; species Cryptomeria japonica. The sequence goes on along the minus strand of NC_081414.1, from coordinate 558,655,616 downwards.
TACAAAGTATATTTTCATTCTAGAGAATCCAATGCCTTAATCCTTACTTCAAACAAAGCTTCTAAAAATAGCTTTAATCTTTTCCAAAAAAATTAAAAATCCCCTAGTTCACGCCATGTACAGAAAAAAAAATTATAAAGGGCACACTAAAAACACTCAAATTTTGGAAAGCAAATTTAAAATTAATTAAAAACTGATTGCATTGACAAAAAAAACTCAACCCCACAAAGGTGCCGAGTTCGAGTCTCACGGGCTTCTCAATTCTTTTTTTTTTTAAATAAGTAGACTCACGGCACAAACACCATCTTAGAAGCAACCAAATTTCATGGAAATCAATGAATTTTTCAAGCCATTTTTTCTCATTCCAGCTGCAATTTATCAGATATCCAACCTAGAGCTGACAACGGTAGTTCAAAAATCGATTACCTACTTGAAAGTCTTTTCAGATTTGAGTTTCCCACCCCTGTACTTTTTTATTATCAAAACGTATTTTCCGTCCAGCTGGGCAGTGACAGGGAAAATCATTGCATCAACTTCTAAAAATGTCCGTCCGCACAGTACCAACTACCAATGGAACCTTCATTACCAAGGCGTGAAAAAATGACAATTCCAACGCATAAATCCTCGAAGACCAGAAAGTCAACTTATACAAATATCCTACTCAGATGGAACGCTCAATGAACGATTTTTAAATCCATGTCTCTGTGTCGCAGAGCAAAACAAAGATTTGAATTCAGAAAATATTAAAACCCATCATTGCCAAATTTAGAATTGAATGTAATGCCTTCAAAACATAAAACTCAGGCGAAAACAACAGAGCCATGAAAAGATCAGACAAACTGTGAATTAATTCATACAAATCCGAAATACAGTACAATACAATTTCCTTCCAAAGTCAGGGCGTTCCAAGGTCGGTCACTTTGAAGTAGAAATCGATTTTCCCCATGGGATTACAGAGTAAGAACAAGTTAGCAAAGAAGTAATGAGAATCCAGCCCTAAAACTATCGAGGGTCAATGTAACGAATTTCTGAGTAAATGGTGGTGTTCACAAACACCATTAAATGTGTGAGGAAGAAAAAAACATTGTTTCCCCCTTCTCACTTCTTAGCCTTTTTGGCAGGGGGCCCTCTTTTGGGAGTCTTCCGGGCGGGGGTTGCAGCTTTCTTGGGAGTCGCTGCTTTCTTTGGAGTGGCGGCCTTCTTTGGAGTAGCGGCCTTCTTTGCGGGAGTCTTCGCCTTCTTTGGCGTCGCCGCCTTTTTAGCAGGGGCTGGAGCAGGCTTCTTTGGCGTTGGAAGCGCAGGAGTAGCAGGCTTCTCAACCTTGGGGACCTTTGGAGCAGGCTTTACGGCCTTCTTAACAGACGCCTTTTTGGCGGCAGGTTTGGCGGCGGGCTTCTTTGCGACCACCTTCTTTGCAGCAGGCTTAGCTTTAGGCTTAGCTGCAGCTTTAGCGGCAGGCTTAGCGGGAGCCTTTGCCTTTGGCTTGGGCTTGGCTACCGAAGCAGCCGGTGCTGCGGCCTTGGGCTTGGGCTTGGCGACCGCCTTGGCCGGTTTCTTCTTCTCTCCTTCTGCCTTCTTTGGCTTTGGGGCAGCGGACTTCTTAGCTGCCTTTACAGCAGCGGATTTCAAAGTTTCAGACAATTTGTAGGACCGCTTCAGCTGAACAAGCTTGCCAGATTTGGTGAACTTCCGTAGCTGAACCAGAAGCATCTTACCATAGTTAGCAGGGAGATCTTTCTTGTATTTCTCACCGATGAACTTGGCAATGGCCGACTGGCTTGAACCTGTCCTCTCCTTAAGCGTAACAATTGCCTCTGTAATCATCTGATAACAGACAAAAATCGCCACTATTTTAGTCCAAAGCTTGGAAAAAGATAAAATCTGGAAGTATAGTGAAACCCTAGAAAATGTCTCCATGCGTGTAAAACCTAGATGAAATAAAAAGGATAGAGATTTTTCATACCTGTATGTAGGAAGGATGTGCAGGAGGGGCTTTGGCAGCCCTGGGAGCCTTTGCCTTCTTAGCGACCTTAGTTGCGGGAGTAGCCATTGCAGAAAAAAAATTTACCTTCGCGAGCAGATAGACTCGAACCTTGGACGCCTAAGACGTTTTCAAACTATGCGCGAAAATTTTCAAATATGACAGATACACAGTGAGTATACGCCACTATATAGGATAGAAACACAATGAATATACTTCGGCCCCGATATGAAGAAACTGCTTTGATTCGTTGTGTGCAGTAGAGGTGAGGAAATGAGGTCTAAGTAGCCACCGGGCGTGGGGCTTGCGGGGCCCATTGGCTCCAGATCGACGGCTGGGATTTAATTGATGGTGTTGATCGGACGGTGTGTTGTTATTTTTCATGTTTTGCCACGGATTGAGTATAACTAGAGTCGTTATCTCCGAGCCGTTAGATTGCAGCTTATCAACGGCCGGCGGTGTTTTCTTTCGTTCTCTTTTTTATTGAGGATATGAAAAGTGTTTTTATATTTTCCTTTTTGTTTTATCTTGTGTTTTCCATTAATCTTGTAAGCTAATTATCTTTGTCATCCATGGTCTGATTTTACTTCTTGTTCCTTTTTTTAGAGACCTTTAGATCTTCTTATGATGCCCATTTGCTCTTTTGGTTGGATGTAAAGTTATTTTTTACATAAAAAGATGTCAAACTTAAAGGTTTGATTAGAGTTTATGGGTTTGTTTATATGTCTATTATAGTGATCATATTGTTTATGTTTAGGTGTGTTTGTTGTCTATGATGTTCATTTTATTTAACTATGGTTCAATATTTGAGAAGAAAAGGAAATTTGAACTATTATTAGTTTTTATATTTGCATAAATGTGTTTGTTTTATACTTTGTAAAGTGCGATGTTGAACATTTCATTGTGGAGATTGTGTTGGGATATAAGGTTGAATAAGAGTATATAGATTTTGAATATGTGTTATATACGTTATGTGGAAGTATCTACATGAACTACAAGCAACCAAAAAATACTTAGATGGACATTAATTTATAATTTCTTTCTGTAACCAAAGTCTGTAGCCGTATGTTGAACTAATTGGTATATTGGCATAAATGTGTTGTTTGTATTCATGTACAATAGGATGTTGAACATTTGATTATGGAGTGTGTGTTAGGTTATAGGTTGAGACCAGAGACATTTAGATTCTTGAAATCACGTTATATGTATCACATTAAATTTAAAGAATCAAACACAAGTTCTCTGCCTTCACATGTTCACATCAAGTTCCCCTTCCTTTATAAACTCGACCTCGAATTTCTCTCCCTTACCCTTCTTGTGCATATCATACTTCTTTTACTCGTCCCCTTCCCTAATTATGTTTGTTCCAACCTATCTACCATTATGGTCACATTACTCCTTACTATATTCACCTTCCAACTTACCTCTATCTAGTAGCACTAACTCATTTGCATGCCTTCTCATATTACAGATATACATTACTTTTGAGTCATCTACCTTTCACATCTCTTGTACTTAATTTCTTGCATCTATTCATTTTTATATGGCTCCTTTATTCTTTCCTTGCATTCCCAATGGTTTCCTTAGTCTTTTAACCCTTTCATGCCCCGTCGTTTGCACCATTCCAATACAGTGTAGAGAAAGTACAACTCTCTCCCAACTAATTTTCAAGAGGTTACTATGGATTTACCTCTCAATTGATATTCTTTCTCACCCCATCCCTCCTGTATTTGTTGCCCCTCACATTGTAAAATATGATGGTAAAGGGGATCTAGCAATATGTGAGATCATTTGTTATTTTATGAGTGAAATAATCTATTATTTATGATGATTGTATATTGGTTGAGATATTTCCAAGGAAACTAAAGGACCATGTGTTTAAGTGCTTTTATTCCCTTCCTCATAACTCTTTGTGATATTTCACTTAGCTTGCTCGAGCTTTTTTGAGCCACTTTCAAATTCAAATTGTCTTGAACATTGTTTTCATACAATAGTCAATTGCAATCATAACTCTATAGTACATATGAACAATATTGTTGTTCACTTCCAATTTATCACAATGAAGATGCATTATCATTTGTCTAACATTAAAATCCAATACATTTTTGTGTATTTCAATGATATACCAATCTCAAATATGTGTGCTAGCATAATAGATCGGGGAATCAAACAATAAATGGTAAATTGATTGCCTTGTGATATCTCGTCTTCTTCTATTCATCCCAGTGCCTATATTTCCTCTTCTAATACTTTATATTCCAAGTTTTCAAAAGTGTTCTTCAAGAAGAATAGTTCTAATACTACATTTTCAAAGATAAAATGAAATGTATCATTGGTCATATTTATTTGTCTCCGTATTTATTTGCTTGTAATTTATTTATTTCAAGCCTCATTTCAATTGTTACTTTTGGAACTACATGACTCGCTCTTATCAATATATCCATGACTTTTCAATGTGGGCTTTTACTTTCTTATATTGTAATATTTCAACACATGTTTTTAATTTCTTATACTTAAACTACATTTCATGTACATATTAGCAATATGTTTGAGAATGGTTTTAGATCTCTAGTATTTTTAATGAAGATTCTAGATTTTAGAAGATTTTATCATTTTTTAGACTTACTCAAATTTAAATAATTAGCAAGCTCTTGTAATCTTTCTCTCCCTCTCTCTCTATCTCACTCTATCTTTGTTAAGATCTAGACCTATTTCTCTCCCTATCACTATCTATCCCCTCTCTCTACCTCTCTCTCTATCACTTTCTTCTCTCTCCCTCAAGATATAGACCCATCTCTCTCTCTCTCTCTCTCTCTCTCTCTCTCTCTCTCTCTCTCTCTCTCTCTCTCTCTCTCTCTCTCTCTCTCTCTCTCTCTCTCTCTCTCTCTCTCTCTCTCTCTCTCTCTCTCTCTCTCTCTCTCTCTCTCTCTACTATTGATAAACAAGTATACGGGGTACCCCCCTTATGAAATACAAGGGGATAGCCCCCTAGCAAAGGGTTTGAGCGTCATGTGCCCCAATGGAGGTTCAGGGGTGGTACCTCGAAAGCCACATTTTATGTTCAATCTATCATTGTAAGTCTTAATTGTTGATCAGTATATCATAGATCTAATAGTGGATATTATGTATGCTTTGTTTCCCCGAGAAGGTAACCCTACTTTACGAGAGCATTGTATTACAATTGTGCAGTGTGATGTATTATGAGAGTTTGATGGTTGTTTTATTGCCTATGGATCTCCATTGGTGATACTCATGTGAGAAGTTTTATTTGCAAGTATATTATAATATGTTGTTGATTTATGAATAATATATATGCAATATTTTGGAGTGTGGGGTTTTTCTCTCAAAAGGGTTTTCCACACATAAATCACGGTATTGTGGTATGCAAGTTATTTATGTTTATTTATGTAACTATTGTAAAGATCTAAAAAAAATTGCATAATCTTCTTTTTGAGGTTAGTGTAGGAGAATTTTCTACTACCTAAACTTCCTTTCAACTACTTATCTCTATATCTTCTCTCTTTCTCTGCATACATCTCCTTCGCTCTCTCCATATCTCTCCCCCTCCCTCTCTACCTCTCTCTTCCCTCTCCATTTATCTCTATCACTCACTCTCTCCCTCTCGACTTATCTCTATCTCCCTTGTTCCTCTATCTATTCATATATACCTTCCTCACTGCCTCTATTTATCTCCCTCATTCTCTCACCACTTTTCTCTATCTCACCTCTACATCTCTAATATCTCCCTCCCAACCTCTCCTTCACTACCTATCTCTCTACCTACGTCTCTCTCCCCCCCCCCCTCTTTCTCTTATCTATCTTTCCCTCTATATCTAAACACCTCTCTCTCCTTCCCTCTTTACTTTTCCTTGTCTTGTAAAGAGAGGGAGGGAGGGAGAAGGGAGACATAGTTAAGCAAAGAGGAAAAGAGAGAGTTCAATATAGGAAGGGAGTAATACGTGGAGAGAGGAAGAGGGAGATAAGTAGAGAGGATAGGAGAGGGAGGGAGAAGTGGGAAGGTAGGAGAGAGGTAGGAGGAGATGTGGGTATGGAGAGGTATGTAGAGTGAGGGAGAGGGGAGATAGAGATATTTAGAGAGGGGAGGAGTGAGAGAGAGAGAGGTGAGGATGGGATAGAAAGGGGGGAGAGAGAGAGGGGGAGGGAGGGAGAGATAGGAGAGAGGGAGAGAAGATATAGAGACAAGTAGGGAGTGAAATAGATAGATGCAAGATAAAGAGATAAATAAAGAGATAGAAATAACAAAAAAGGGGAGGAAGGAGGTATTTTGGGTGAAAATAAAATCAGGTAGTATTAGGACCTAACCCCACTTTCATCAAATGTTGGAATACAAAATCACCTAGAGGAGCGATACTCCTTAACTAACTCTTGTGAAAGAGAGTCAAAGGATACTTCTAGGGTTTCTATTCCTTTGCTAATATGAAAGGGAATGTGTAAAACGTAAAGGTGATGCAAATATACAATGAGAATTTGAATAAATGCGACTAAACAAAACTAACAAACAACTGAATGATAACAGAACGGAGACAAAGAATACAGATCTGAGAATGGAATTTTGGTGTGCACTTATGACAAAAAACTAAGGCTGGTTTTACAGGACCAGTGCATTATACGCCCTAGTCTTAGAAACAGTGAAGAGCTGCAAACTGGAAACCAGAATTCTAAGCTTGTCTGAGTACTGCCAATGAAATCTGAAGCCAAACCAGGAGGACTAGGGCATGGAGTGCCTTGGTCCTAGAGGACTAGGGTGTGGGACACTCTGGTCCCTGAAATTCAGTATTAATTTTTGAGAGAGAATCCATTCATATCTACTGAGACTTCCCAGAATTTGTCTGCTCTAATGGAAACCTATAACTGCACCTGCAAACCTAAAAATGGTGTGTTTATGTCTACATAGGGCATTTCATTAGTCAAACCCTTTGTTTTGGTGATTTCCACCTCCACAAATAGCTAATAATGTAACTAAAAATGTGTGTGTGTCCTTGAATCTTATGTGTTTGTAATATTTCTATGAGCTAAATGCAAACTAGAGTTCTACCCTATATTTTTCAACAAACCCTAAATGCCTGTAATGAGAATGCTTTAAATCACAATTGTAGTGTAAGTATAAAGAAATAATGCAAATTTGAAACATAATGTGATGTAGATCTGAAGCTCAACATAGAGACATGAAAACAACATGAAATCATACCAAATCCTAAGGAAGAGGTACAAGCCAATCAACAATTGGTGATTTCCTTATCATTCTTCAATATCTCGTAAAGCTTCCATAATTGATGAAACTATTGGAAAAGGCTTGATTGATGGATGAATTGTAAATCTGAGACTTCACAAGTCAACAACACTTTTACTTCACAAGGATCTCCTTTCAAATTGCTAGATTGGATTTCTCAAATGAGGGAAAGAAGCACCATATATATGAAACCCTAATTTTAAATTTGATAAAAGTTTGACTTGGAATTGATGAATTTTGACACTAAGAAGGATTTGAATAGGGTAAGACCACCAAATTAAGCTCCCCAAATTTGGGGGAAAAAGTTTGGGATACTACCTGGTCTAGGCAACTTTTTCTGATTTTCTAGGGATGTGAGTTGGCATGATCCTAATGCTAAATCTAGCTTGGTGGCACAAACCAAGAGGTGTAGATGTGAAAAATATATCTTAAATATTTAAATTAGGGTAAGATTAGGATTAATTTGGGATAAAATAAAAAATGGTGCACCTAAGATCAATGGCCCAATTATATGATATGCAAATTGATGGGAGAGGATGTAGGTTTAGTTAAATTAATAATTAAATGCCTAAAGATATCCTATGGTGTGAAATGCAAATAGACACACTAAAGATGGTGCTAACCTAAGCATGGAATTAGAAAACCTAATTAAGGGTGTATAATTTACGACACTACATTTATCCCCCACTTTAGTGGTCATATGACACTACGTGCATATGCAAGATAAAGTACTAAAAAAGTAAACATTCATGGGGAAAAGGATATGTCCATAATATGCTGAGCAAAGCCTCCAACAGTATCTATGATACAATGTTAAGAACCGCATTCTACAAAACCACATTGTTAGTTGAAATCACAAAATATCCTAAAATGCTTACTAAGAGTGATGAAATTAGAGGGTACCTATATGCCCCCTCGTTTCGGCTTGCTAATAAGTATGTTGAAACATGGTATCATTTTTACCACTTCGAATTATGAAGGAAAATTGGTGACAAATGCTCGCAACAAGATTCAATACAAGATCAAAACTAATGGAGAATCATTTGGTAAGAAATATAATTGAAACATGATTCCAATGCACCTAATGGGGCAAGAATCAGAGTTCTTTAGCTCGAGATGTGAAATATTAAGTACAAATGCAAAATTAGGGTTTTTTAAAGAATTACCTTATAAATAGTGATTTAAAGAACACTGTCATATTCACCTTTTCATCTTGTAGTGCAGAGGAGGATCCTGCAAATTGTAAAATGTCATGTTGACAACCTAACGTGCCTACTCGAATGGAGAATTTGAGGAAGTCAATCCTGGAGGACATCCCACTGGATGAGGTAGGCTCACCGATTTCTACCTTGTTGATTTGTTATCTTTTGATTGGTAGATTTAGTTGTCAAAACCCTAATTTTGGCATAGGCCACCTAGAATGGATGCCATGGTCCCACTTGGGCACCATGGTCCCATTTAGGTGCCCTGGTCCCCTAGGGGCACCATGTGGCATTCATGGGCTTATAACATAATTTGATGTTTTTGATGATGAGTATATTGATGCATGATGTTAGATTCGTGTAAGAGATACCATATTTACGAGAGCATACCTCAGGCCATATATACAACCATCTAAAAAGAAAAATCCTTCACCTTTCATTGGATGAGAAAAGAATTCTCTAGGTAGTTGGCCTTGATAGAGATAGGATCCTGATACATCAACACTCTACCTTCCTATCAGGGAGATGACAATCACGTTAGAGGATGTATACCACATCCTACGATTACCAGTGAGGGGGGGGCTATGAGATATGACTCACCTAGATCATGAGAAAAGATGAGGAGGGTTCAAATATATTATGTTAGGAGAGATACACCTAGGGAGATGAGGGGTCGCATATGTATCTAATGGCTACTACATCCGACAAGTGATGTCCCATTGGTAAGGAGACTGATGATTGCCACAATGGAACTGGTCATATATTTGGGTGGTCAAGGCAGTCACATGCATGTAGGACTAACCTATGTTGAGGAGCACCACACTGTGTTTGCATGGGGACACAATATGTTAGCACATTTGTACCATGAATTGGGAGATTGTGTCTACTACGAGGGAAAATTTTTGATTACATGTACTCTTCTCTAGGTTTGGATGTTCGAGCATATTACATGTGCATGGCCTATAGGATTTCCCATAGATGTGGTCTTTGATGAGCCCAGAGCACATGTGTACCCATGCACAAGACCTTAGCAGAGAGGAGACTTATTATATTAGAGAGTTGTTATAGATCGCCTACGACTTGATGATATCATATGAAGACCTTACAAACAAATGCATGATTGGTCGGGATAACATGTACGAGTACATCATATGCTATGGGACCAACTATTAGAGGGTCACCACAATTATATGATTGTCCCATTTTATTTCGATAGAGTCATGAAGCAGTTTGGTTTAGAGCAGGGCTACCCCTCGGTCATGAGACCAGGAGCCAAGCTAAGACCTATCGTGCATGATGTGGAGTTTACAAATGATGATGAGGAGGAGAGGTGCGACAAATATGTCCCCCCATTAGAGGATGATGTAGGTGTACATGCAACTATATTAGATATTGGGAAGTTGAAGGAACATGAATGGACCATTGAGAGGGGGGGTGAATCAGTGGTAATTAAAAAAACTTGAACTTACTGTATAAATTCAAACATTAATAACAAAATTCAAGAAACTATGAGAAGAGATATTAAACCCATTAGCACACACACACAAGGCAATAACATAACACAAGATATATGAGGAAAACCCATGGTGGGGAAAAACCTCAGTGAGAAATGCTGCCAGAGACTACTACTCTAATCCAGCTTCACAAGTAAAAGATTGATTACACATTTATGGGCACCAACCTAAAGGAGCACCAACCCCCTTTCTGAGTACCAACTCGGACGATTACAAATTTATGGGCACCAACCCAAAGGAGAACCAACCCCCTATTTGAGAACCAACTTAGATTATTACAATGAGTAAATTACAATAACTAATAGAGTACCTTGTTACAAATGAAGTTTTGTAACTCACAATTGTTCTACACTAGAGATTGAATTAATTCTTTTCTTCTCGCAAACTTTGTCCTCTTCTCTTTGATATCTATTATCAATCCCTACACTCTACCTTTTGTCCACTTATTCTCTTTGCAACCAGCTCTTTGATTTATGCTTTGATCACTCCTCTTTCTATGACATAATTTTTGTGTATAACCTTTTGTATTATCTACCTCAGCTCTGCACTCTCTGGTCTTCTTCCCTTCACCCCTATTTTCTTCTCTGTCTACTTTCTACTCTCATCTCACTGCTCTGAAGTATTCATCTTTTGTCCTTCGTCTCTGCTTCACTTGGTGTGGATTACCTGTCGCACTTTTCACATTCTCTGTTTTACCTTCTCTACCTCATACTTTCTTGATTTCTACTTTCAATTCTTTTATGCACTTTGATTCAAAGCATACACACTCTTCTCTCTTTCACTCCACAAATCCACCTACTACTTAACTACCCTTAGTAGTCATCTGCAATCATCATTGACTTTCCCTCTAAAGGGACATTCAAAAGTGGTCTTCTCAAGCCTCTAAGAAATATACCCTATTGTTGATTGGTCGCCATCATTAATTGCATCTTCTTTCATTTTTTGATCGATCTATGAGTTCTGCTTACTACATTTAGTAATCTTCATCTTCCTTGTGTCTTGATGTCTTGTCGACTGGATATTTGTGATATTCCCATAGCAATAACATCTTGTCTACTGGAAATATTTTGATCTTCTTGAGCCACTCAACTGATTATTTGTGTGTTCTTTATGCAAAAACATTTAATGCAACCACCTTCCTTAATTGTTCCTTCCTTCAACAATCAGATTTAATCAATAGGAAACATTCATTCACAGTCAACAATATTTGATTCATCTTGTATACTCCACGTCCTCAACATCTCCCTTTATGGCATCGGGTCAAACTCGGTCAACTGTCCATGTGGGCCACTTCTAAGCGGGCATTTGGTGAAATACCCATCGTGTTGTCAACATCGCAAAATATACCTATGGAATGGTGGTGGTGCACACCTTCTTCCATTTCATTATCCCACGAGATCATCTTTCATTTTTCTTCTTGAATGCGGGATGGTGGGGCGTGTCATATTTCTTCTTTCTTGTTACCTCGTAGGGCCATCTTCTTCTAAGCTTCTTGGCCACAGGATAGCGAGGTGTGTCAAAAATTTTTGGTTTTTGTACCCTGTAGTGTCTTTTTTCTTTAGTCTTCTTTACCGCGGGATAACAGGGTGAATCACTCTTCTTTATTTTTTGTTTCCCTGCAAGGTCATCTCGCTTCTATCTTCCCTATTGTGGGATAGCGAGGCACTTTATACTTTTTTTAGTTTCTTACCCCGCAAGACCATTTCTTTCCTATATTCATCATCGTGTGGTAGCAAGGGATGCCATTTGCTTCACTTTTATGTTACCATGCAGGGTCCCTTTTCTCCAAACTTCCATGTTGCGGGATGGCGGAGCAACAAACTCTTCACAATGGAAACTACCCCACAGAGACTTTTGTCTTAAGTCTTCCTTACCACAAGATAGCAGGCATGGTGCAAAACACATTGTTTGATCTACTCTTGTTCTTAGGGGTATTTGGGCCATAGTTCATGTTAGGGTTTCAAGCAGATCCGAAGCAAATATGAACTAACAATTATATGCAGATTTTAAATACAAAAGATAAAGAAATAAAATAGGACACAGATAACACAGAGATTTAACGTGGTTCACCCAGATGGGTTACGTCCACCATACACAGCCGTCCAATCTTTCTTATTATCCAGCAAAAATAGTACATCAACCTTACAATGCCTTAAGCATCCCAACCGCTTATAACATGCGTTTTTAGGGCAACAAACAAAGTCAGCCTTTTTTAGGGTTTTATTACAATGTCGGCGAGGATACGTGCTGAGTGTACAATACTATGCTGATCAGTTGCCACATTTCAACAATCTCCCACTTGGAGACTGATCAGGCTCCACATCGAACAATCTTCCACTTAGAGACTGATACTACACGACACCACTGTACATGAAACATCCGCTGGATAAAACACTAGGACTTGACTGGTATAAATTCCACAATTATCAATCAAGAAGACCAACAGAAACTAATGAAGAAATCAGCTTCTCCTATGGAACTACCTTTGTGAACATATCGGCAGGATTCTCACTTGTGTGAATCTTCTCAAGCCATAACTAACCCTCCTCCAAAATAGTCCGGATGAAGTGGTACCTGAGCTGAATGTGCTTTGTCCTTGAATGAAAAGCAGAGTTCTTCGCAAGATGAATGGCACTCTGGCTATCAGTATACAATGGGCTATCCTCTTGTGTCTGACCCAATTCCTTCAAAAAACATTGCAACCAAATCATCTCTTTGTTGGCTTCTGTAGCAGCAACATACTCAGCTTTAGTGGTTGAAAGTGCAACAACCTTTTGCAGCCTAGAAATCCAACTGACTGCGGTTCCCCCTATAGTAAAAACATACCCTGTAGTACTCCTCTGTGAATCAATATCACCTGCCAGATCAGAGTCAACAAATCCACTTAGAGTAGCATTAGATCCTTTGAAACATAATGCCTTCGTAGTAGTTCCTTTCAAATACCGAAGAATCCATTTCATAACATTCCAATGTTCCATATCCGGATTACTCATAAACCTGCTCACAACTCCCACTGCATGTGCAATATCTAGCCTTGTGCATACCATTGCATACATCAGACTGCCAACAACTGATGAATATGGGATGTTAGACATTTTATTAACCTCTTCCTGTGCCTTTGGGCACATCTCCTTAGTCAATTTGAAATGACTAGCCAAAGGTGTACTAACTGCTTTTGCATCCTGCATGTTAAATATTTTCAACACCTTCTTTATATACTCACTTTGGGACAAATTCAAGGTTCTATTTTTCCTATCCCGTGTAATCCTCATACCGAGAATTTGCTTAGCTGCACCCAAATCCTTCATAGCAAATGACCTGGCTAATTTCTGTTTAAGATCATTTATATGTTGCATGTTAGACCCAGCAACAAGCATGTCATCAACATAAAGCAACAGGATAATATAACTGCCATTATCAAATCTCTTAAAATATACACAATGATCATAATGACATCTATGATAACTGTGTTCAGCCATGAAACTATCAAATTTTAAATACCATTGTCGGGGTGCTTGCTTTAGGCCATACAAACTTTTCTTCAACCTGCACACCAAGTTCTCCTTACCTTTGACCTCATATCCTTGTGGTTGCAACATGTAAATTTCCTCCTCCAAATCTCCATGGAGAAAAGCTGTTTTGACATCTAATTGTTCAAGATGTAAATCATCTACAGCCACAAGACTAAGTACAGTTCTAATTGAAGTCATTTTTACAACTGGAGAAAATATTTCATCATAATCTATACCCTTTTTCTGTGCAAAACCTTTTATCACAAGTCTGGCCTTATATCTTTTCTGACCTTCTTCCTCCTCCTTCAGCCAATAAACCCATTTGTTAGGCAGGGCTCTTTTTTTCTGTAGGTAAAGGGACTAAGTCCCAAGTCTTATTTTTCATCAAGGAGTCCATCTCCTCTTTCATGCCTAGTTGCCACTGTTGTTTGGCATCCACCTGCATTGCTTCTTCATATTCTTCTGGTTCACCAGAATCCATTAATAAAATAGAATACAAAGAAGGAGAAAATCTTTCAGGGGGTCTACTTGTCCTCGTAGAACGTCTAACACTTGCAGGTGTTTGTGGGACAATCTGTTGTTGCTGAGCATCAGGTACCTGTGGCATTTCATTTTCAGGAATCTCATCCAACACCACATATTCTTGTTTGTCCTGTTCATGCTTCTTTTCTTGCATCTGTTCTTTATACATAACCTTCTCATTGAATATAACATCTCTACTTCTAATTATTTTCTTATTTTCAAAATCCCATAACCGATAGCCATATTCATCTATCCCATATCCAATGAAGGTACATTTCTGAGATTTAGCATCAAGCTTGGTTCTGTTTTCTTTATCAACATGGACAAAAGCTTCGCAACCAAAAGTTTTTAGAAAAGAATAATTTACCTTTTTACTAGTCCATGCCTCCTCTGGAATACCACCATCCAAAGGGGTTGAAGGTCCTCTATTTATCAAATAGACAGCAGTATGTACAACATCTGCCCAAAAATGTAAGGGCAATCCAGCATGCAATCTCATGCTCCTCGCACGTTCCATGATGGTCCTATTCATTCTCTCTGACACACCATTTTCCTGTGGAGTTCCTGGAACTATCTTCTACTTTCAAATCCCATTTAAGGAATAGTAATCTTCAAATGCTTTGCTGCAATACTCACCTCTATTATCCGATCTGAGACACTTCAACTTTTTTCCTGTCTCATTCTCAACCAAAGCTTTCCATTTCTTAAAAGTTTCAAAAACATCTGATTTTTGTTTTAGGAAATATACCCATGTTTTTCTGGTTGAGTCATCAATAAAAATAACATAATAACAAGAGCCACCAAGAGATGATACCTGAGCTGGTCCCCATACATCTGAATGTACAAGCTCTAACTTCTCACTCTTCTTCTCTTTCCCAACCTTGAGAAATCTGACTCTTTTCTGTTTAACATAAACACAGTTTTCACAGAACTCTAAATCAATCTTCTTTAGTCCTGGCAATAGATTTTTGGAGTGAAGGATTTTCATCCCTTTCTCACTCATGTGCCCAAGCCTATGGTGCCACATTATCGAATCTGTTCTTGCAACGTTTATTGTTGTTGTCCCTGCAGTAACTTTATCTGTAGCAGCTAAGGTAGAGTAAGTGTTACCAGTACACAGATATAATGTGTCTACCTTTTCACCTTTAGCTACTACTAATGATCCTTTAGTGACCTTCCACATACTATCTGAGAAGGTAACTATGCAACCTTCACTACCTAGTTGCCCTGCAGAAATTAAATTTCTTCTTAAATTAGGAACATGTCTTACCTCCTGCAGAAACCAGTCATTACCATTCTGCAACTTGATCTTTATCTTTCCTTTTCCAACAATTTGACAGGGCTCATCATCACCCAAATATACCTGTCCAAAATCACCTTGAACATAATCTAGAAAATATTTTCTATGGGGTGTAGCATGAAATGAAGCCCCAGAATCTATTACCCAGGAATCATTAACATTATCCAAACATAAGATTAAAGCATCTTGTAAAGTATTACTTGCAATATTAGCTTCCTTACTGTCATTTTCATTTTTGTCTCCTTCTTTGTTTTTCCAAGACCAACAGTCTTTCTTTAAATGACCAGGCTTTCCGCAGTACCAGCAATCTTTCTTTCCTCTAGATTGAGAGCATCCTTTCTTTGACTTCCCTCGTGACTTCTCATTCCCAGGGCCTTTTCCTCTTTCCTTTGATCTTCCTCTATTCTCCACATTCAAAACACTACCCGATGATGTTGGAGTCTCACCTGTGCTTTTCCTTCGCATTTCCTCGCTTAGGATAACACCAACAATATCATCAAATACCAAAGTATTTTTACCAGAGACAGAGTTACTTACAGCCATAACCAAGCTATTCCAGCTTTCTGGCAAAGAACATAAAATCAAGAGAGCCCTAACCTCTTCTGCAAAGGTAATTTTTACCGAAGACAATTGACTGGTAATTGTATTAAATTCATTTAAGTGCTCCGCTATAGATCCTCCCTCACTCATTTTCAAATTAAACAAACGCTTCATAAGAAATACCTTATTCGAAGCCGAGGGTTTCTCATACAGCTTAGCCAATGTTGCCATCAAATCTACAGTCGTTTTTGCTTCTGTTATATTGAATGCTACAGACGCCGCAAGGCACAATCGAATGGATCCCAGTGCCTTTCTATCTAAAATGTCCCACTCTTCATCTGATATTGTGGTCGGTTTCTTTGCCTTTCCTTCCAATGGCAGCCACAAATCCTTTTGATACAGGTAATCCTCCATCTGCATTTTCCATAACTGATAATTCTGGCCGTTAAACTTTTCGACCTTGAATTTGGAATCCTCCATTGCTCCCACTCAAATCTGAAAGTCCTGCCAATTTACAGAAAACCTCGCTCTGATACCAATTGTTAGGGTTTCAAGCAGATCCGAAGCAAATATGAACTAACAATTATATGCAGATTTTAAATACAAAAGATAAAGAAATAAAACAGGACACAGATAACACAGAGATTTAACGTGGTTCACCCAGAATGGGTTACGTCCACCATACACAGCCGTCCAATCTTTCTTATTATCTAGCAAAAATAGTACATCAACCTTACAATGCCTTAAGCATCCCAGCCGCTTATAACATGCATTTTTAGGGCAACAAACAAAGTCGGCCTTTTTTAGGGTTTTATTACAATGTCGGTTTTCATCAACAAAAAACGGCAAAAAAAATTTTCTCAGGGGCTGCCGCCCCCGAACCCCTGCCCGACCTCGGACCCCGGCAAGGATACGTGTTGAGTGTACAGTACTATGCTGATCAATCGCCACATTTCAACAGTTCATGCCCACTCCCTATGCATTGGCATGATGCGTCTTTTTTATAGTCTTCTTTTCTCTATGTCGTGGAGCCCTACTTGAGCACCACATGGCATTGCCCTTTGGATTGTTCAGGTGGTTGGTATCACGTTGGGTTTATCGCAACCCTTTTTCTGAAGCTTTATCGACATGCCCTACCCATAGACAACATGGTTGAGGTGGGGTCCACATGTTTCTTTCTTACCACACACATTGTCAATTGTGGGACCACTTACATCAGAGTGTCGGGCTATCGGGCACCTAAGGAATCATAGAACAACAAAAATGTGTGTGCACAAAAATCCTAAAAGTACGATTGACATATATGGGACTTGTGAGGACCCCTTTGACATGACACTACCAAAGATCAGGGATCAGGTGGACCAAGACTCGCTGACTAGAAAAACTAGTGGCTACACTTCCATCGGAGAGCGATTAACTGATAAAGTAAGGGTGGGGTCCATTATTGGAGATCGAGCATCGAATGGAACAAGACTCGATGCTAAAATAAATTTTATTGGATGATGGGGAATTTTTGGAACTAAAGCATATGAAATGTGACCCGAAATGAAAAGGGACCAACATGGTGAATTATGCATACCCACAACTGCAATTTTTTAAGACAAACCTATTTTTCCAATGGCTTCACCACACTATGACCCATGAATTCTTTGTCCAAATGCAAGACCAAGCAAACTTCCAATTATGTTCTTTGTCTTTGTTCTCGCCTATGATTAAATGCCTTTTCATCTTTGACCAGTGGGTGTGAAGCTATCACTTTGCACATTCTCTGTCAAGCTGCACTTGTTGTATGTGGCACTTATCATATTTGCATCTCTATCCACCAAATGTTGACATCAATGGCCATCTAATGCCAATAGAGGTTTCCTATCCAGGAGCCATATTTCCTTAGGACTACCCAAGAGGGAACCCTGATCCATGGGTTAGACCAACATAGTCACACAATCAGGAGGGAGAAGATGAGGCATTTGAGGAGCCTAGTAAGGCAGATGGGGAGGTAGAGGAGCAAGAGAAAGAGCGGGATGATGGGCACGATCTTGATTATGCGAGAGATGAGATATGAGATGCCATCCCTTAAGCAATGAAGGATAAAGGACAAGAGGTGGCGAGAGAGGAGGATGGTAGAGCCCTATAAAGGCCTACCTTGAGGATTCATACACCATCACCACCTAGGCCACACTCTAAGGTATTGAGGCAATATGAGCATGGAGAGAGTAGTGGGGTCGTGGTCCCAAGCACAATGTCTCAGACTCCTGCCTTGTCTGGTCCTACATGACAGGAAGGGGATCCAAGTAAGAAGGATTTCCTTTTTAAGATAAGTATGGCTAATATGAATACATACATACATACATACACACATAGATGTATGTATATATATACATACATGTATGTATCTATGTATGTATGTGTGCACACACACACACACACATGTATATGTATACATACATATATACATATATGTATGTATGCATACATACATATATACATATATGTATGTATACATGTATGCATGTATGTATATATATGTATGTATGTATGTATATATATGTATATATATGTGTGTGTATGTATACATATATGCATACATATATATGTGTGTGTGTGTGTGCATACATACATATATATACATGTATATATATATACACATATATATACATGTAAATATGTACATACATATATATATGTGTGTGTGTGTGTGTGTGCATGCATATATATATGTATGTACATACATACATACATACATACATACACACATATATATGTATGTATGTATATGTATATATATGTAAATATATGTATGTATGTATACACACACACACACATATATATATATGTACATACATACATACATATATATATGTATCTATATATATATGCATATATATATATGTATGTATATATGTACATATGTATACATATACATATATATACATATGTATACATATGCATACATATACATATATATACATATGTATACATATGCATATATATATATACATATGTATACATACATATATATACATATATATACATATATATATATTATATAAATGTATGTATATATACATATATATATATATATGTATATGTATATGTGTGTGTGTATATGTATGTATGTATGTATATATGTGTGTGTGTGTATACATATATATATATATATATGTATGTATATGTATATGTATATGTATATATGTATATGTATATGTATATATGTGTGTGTGTATACATACATGCATGCATACATACATACATACATATATATATATTGATGAATCAATGATGAACAGTTAGTACCAAACTGGTACTGAGAGGGGGGAGGGGGGTGTGAATCAGTATAGATAAAAACACTTTTCCTTGAACCGGTTTGACTGAAAATACTGCACTTGACTGGCAAGCAATAACACCGGTCTAAACCAGATTACTACCGGTTAAACACAGTAAGAGTGTGAAACACATAAATTGGTAACTCAACTTTCCACACAATCTAACATCTTATTTCCACTTCACCCATATGCATGCACTAGTAATAAATCAAAAAAATGTAAAGGCTTACTAGTTCAACATGCTTTACCGCTTGACAGAGAATAACAAAGCATCACATGAAAAGCATCACACATAACACACATATTTTTCACGTGGAAACCCAACTGGGAAAAACCACGGTGGGGATGAATACCCACAAGCTGTTCTTTGAACCCTTTTGAAGTCCACTCTGTTAGGAGCTTAGTCCGGTTAAAGACCTTACAGTAGGTTCTGTTAGGAATCGATCCTGCTAGAGATCACCCGGTTAAGGGATGGCTAAAATACCCGGTTAAGAGTTAAACCCTGTTAAAGGTTACCTTGTTAGAGGATTTTAAGAACTCAATGATTTTGAGTCACCCTGTTAAAGGATTTACAGCAAGTCGGTTAAAGCTACCCTGTTAAGGGATTTTCCAACTGTTGAAGTGGTTAGAGGTTAATAGGTATTACAATGATCTGGTAACAACACTTCAATGCCAATGTAGATCCACTTTAGTTCCTTCGTTCTGCAATCACACTTTGCAGGTATCTATTCTCTTATCTAGTCTGGCAACAGTCACGTATCTCTGCACTTAGATACACACTCAACATTTGCCAACAACCTCAACATGAAAATCAACATCGACCTTATAGGAAATAAATAGGTCGGTAGCATAAACCCTAAACCCTAAACATTTAGGTTAAGTAATTTAGTTGGTTCAATCCTAACCGTTGAACATATTGCATTGATTAAAACAGTCTTGAACAGATCTCAAGACGTTCTCCATCGTTCATTATTCACCGCTTCTTGGAGCCTGATAACCCATCACGCATTCTCCACCATTTATAGAGACTTCGCACATTCCCGAGGTAGATAGGATCAATCTCCTTCATGCAAGATCCTTCACGCGCACAAGGCTGACGTGGCAACACAATCTATTCTTCATTACAATGCTAACTCATCACACGATGTCATCGGTTGAATCACACAGGCATAGAAAACTTCAACCAGAAACCTTGAAGCTAAGACTACCAACTGGTAGTCATACCATATGAAACCTTGATACAAAACATTCCATATACCGGTTCACATTCCAACATACCGGTTCACTTGGACAAACACACCGCTTCACTTTTTCACATATACCAGTTCACATTTCAACATGCCGGTTCACTTGCAAGTTCTTACTTCAATATACCGGTTCACTCTTCAGCATATTGACATCAATGACAACATACAATATCATCATGTCATCATACTATGCACATATGCCAACATATATATATATATATATACACACACACACGTGTGTGTGTGTACATACATATATACACACACACATATATATACATACATACACACACACACATATATATATACACATACATACATATATATATATACATATGTATATATACATATATATACATATGTATATATATATGTATACACATATGTATATATATACATATATATGTATACATACATACATACATAAATGTAAGGAAGTTAAGTAGCGGAAACAACTTCCTACACTAACCTTGAGAGGAGGGTAATGCAAAACTTTTTCAGATCATTACAACAGTTACAGAAAATAGAAATAGATATAATAGCAATCATACCACAACACAATGATTTACGTGGGGAAAACCCTTTCGGGAGAAAAACCCCACCCTCCAAAAGCAGCTCAATATTTTATTCAGCAATCAAAAACAGATTACAAAATACTTGCAGAGCAAGCTCTTCGCAGGAGTAGCACTAATCAGAGATTCAGAGGCAACTCAATAGCCATAAGACTCTTACACACAACCTCTATCTCACACACCTCATAAATAGGAGATACAATACAAGAAACCGTCAAACGGTATTACAAAACCATGGGCTAAAACCACCCAATAAGGTGTAGCCGACCTTATCTCCCTTCTATGACATGTTAAAGCACACATCAACACATGTCGCTCCCTTTTACAGCTCATTTATGTATCCGATACAAATTATTTTTCCTATTTCAGGAGTACAAACTTCCGGAGGCCATAACTTGAGAACCGGGTGTCCGATTGACGAACCGTTTGAAGCGCCGGAAAGCTCGCGAAGTGCTCTATCACCTCGTAACCCGCTTTGCCGGTTACGGCCACTTTTCAGGATGTTTCGTAGCCTCTAAAGTCCCCAAAATTAAGTTTAAACATTTTATTGCACCCCTCCAAGATGAAAACTTTAATATCTTCAAAACTAGCTGTGACCTTGCGACGCAACTTTACCGGAATGCTTATCTAGCCAACCAGAAGCTTCAGGGAGAGTTTCGCACCATTTCATGCTCAAATGAAAACTTACTATAAATAGTAACCTCACATAAATGCAAGGTTGAGACATCATTTTTCCCAACAAATCTCCCACTTGTCGAACACCTTGCATGAGCGGAAGGGAATGTCAACACAATGAATCAATTGCTAGGGGCCATAAGACCCATAGACTCTGAATACCATCTGAACTTCTCTGTGTTCACAGCCTTAGTTAAAGCATCTGCAACATTCATCAAAGTGTCCACCTTAACCAGCTTCACCCTACCATCTTCGACCATATCTCTAACAAAATGATACTGAACATCAATATGTTTGGTCCGGGCATGAAATGTCGGGTTCTTAGCTAGGCTAATTGCACTCTGACTGTCACAGTAAACTGTCACTGTACCTTATTTTATTCCAATATTCGAACATAGTCTCTTAAGCCAAATGGCCTCTTTACAAGCATGAGTAGCTGCCATATACTCTGCTTCAGTAGTGGATAGAGCAACCACAGCCTGTCGCTTACTCATCCAACTAATTGCACCACCAAACAAAGTAAACACATAAGCACTGGTGGATCTTCTTCTATCAATATCACCTGCCCAATCTGAATCCACATAACCATGGATATCAAGGGAAGTAATGTCTCCAATTGAATTACCATGATAACACAAAGAATACTCTGAAGTACCCTTCAAATATCTGAAGACTCTTTTGACTGCATCCCAATGAACTCTACCAGGATTAGACATATATCTAGAAAGTACTCCCACTGCTTGGGCAATGTCTGGTCTAGTACAGACCATAGCATACATCAAGCTTCCAACCGCACTTTGGTAAGGCACTCTGCTCATGTCTTCCATCTCCAATGGGGATGTAGGACAATCTGAAATAGATAGTTTCATTCCAACTGTAAAAGGAACACTCAATGGTCTACAATTCTGCATGTTGAACCTCTGTAACACTGAATTCACATACTTACTTTGGCCTAGCCATAGCTTTCTGTTCACCCTATCTCTTCTAATTTCCATCCCAAGGATGTGCTTTGCTGCACCAAGATCTTTCATTTCAAATTTAGCAGCGAGCTGAGACTTCAGTTCTGAAATCATACCTTTCCCTTTACCAATGAATAACATATCATCAACATACAATGCAATGAATAAGAAATGATCACCATAAGATTTATAATAAACACAGTGATCTGATTTAGAACGTTCAAATCCCAAACTCAACACATATGTATCAAATTTCTGGTACCACATCCTAGGACTTTTTTTGAGGCCATACAAAGATTTCTTCAATTTACAGACCAAATTACTTTTGCCTTTCACCACATAGTGCTCCGGCTGTGTCATATAAATATCTTCCTCCAAATCACCATGAAGGAAAGCAGTTTTCACATCCATTTGCTCAACCTCTAAATCATAAGCAGTAGCAATAGAAAGCAAAAATCTAATGGACGTCATTTTTGCAACAGGAGAAAATATCTCACCGTAATCAACATCCTCAACCTGAGAGTAGCCTTTTGCAACCAACCTTGCTTTATACTTCTCAATGCTTCCATCTGAACCAATCTTTTTCTTGAACACCCATTTACAACCAACAGGTTTTCGTCCTTCAGACAATGGTACAAGATCTCATGTATCATTCTTTTTCAAAGCTGCCATTTCTTCCTCCATAGCAATCTTCCAGGATTCTGCATCATTCATACCTAATGCCTCTTCTACAGATTTCGGTTCATCCACACTAGTATTCAGAGCAAAAATACATCTCCAATCATCAGGTGAATACCTTTCAGGTGGTTGTCTATGTCTTGTAGACCTTCGAACAAGCTGAGTTGGAGGTTCTTCCTCCTCTTCTGAAGATTCAGAGCTAGATGAGCTCTCCTCAAATTCTTGCCTATCTAGGGGTCTCGATTCAACTCTTTCAGGTGTAGAAGGAAGTTGAATCACATCTTCTTTTTTAGTCTGTTCTGGCTGCAATGTAACAAAAGGAGACTTAATTTCTCTAAAAATAACACTTCTACTATGAATTACCTTTTGTGCAATAGGGTCCCAAAGCTTGTATCCTTTCACACCATAACTATACCCGATGAAGATACATTTCACAGCCTTGTTCTCCAACTTTGTTCGCTTCTCCTTTGGCACATGTGCATATGCCTCGCAACCAAAAACTCTAAGATGTCTCAATGAAGGCTTGTGACCTGACCATGCTTCCATAGGCGTTTTATCAACAAGAGCTGATGTAGGAGACCTGTTAATCAGGTAGCAAGCAGTGGCAACAGCTTCAGCCCAAAACTTTTGTTCAAGACCAACACCACTCAACATACTCCTAGCCTTTTCCATCAGTGTCCTATTCATTCTTTCTGCAACTCCATTCTGCTGTGGAGAATACGGAGTTGTCTTCTGTCTGTTAATTCCACAGTCTTTACAGAATCTATCAAAATCATTAGAGCAAAACTCACCGCCATTATCAGTTCTCAAACATTTTATTTTCTTTCCAGTCTGCAACTCAACCATTGCTTTAAATTCTTTAAAACGACTAAAAACTTCAGATTTACTCTTTAGAAAATAAACCCATGTCCTTCTACTAAAATCATCAATAAATGAAACATAATATGTGGATTTTCCAATCGAAGAGACATCTACTGGACCAAACACATCAGAATGGATAAGATCCAAAACACCACAAGTTTTATGAGAACTTGAGTAAAACTGAACGCGGTTTTGTTTTCCATAAATGCAATGCTCACAGAAATCAAAGTCAAGGTTACAGTCATTCAAACCTTCAACAAGGTTTTTATTTTTCAAGGTCCTTAGACCCTTTTCTCCAATGTGGCCAAGTCTCTGGTGCCATAACATAGTCTTCTCTGCAGGTAACTTTGCTTCAGACGAAAGAGCACCCTTAGGTACCCAAAAACCATTTCCATCTGCTGAAGGTGAAACCTTCAAATCTTCCAGTGAAGTATCCGCAGATTTACTTTTTACAGAAGTGCTATTACACTCAACAGTGTATGCTTCAAGCTTATACAAAGTGCCAAACCTGACACCTCTAGCAACTACCATAGCACCCTTAATCATCTTACATCCTGTTTCAGAAAAGACTACCTGCACACCTGCATCTATTAGTTTGCTCACAGATAACAGGTTTCGTTTTAATCCAGGGATATGCAATACACCATTAATCCCTTTTATTCTACCATCAGAAAACCTGATTCTAACTTTACCTCGACCAACAATGTCTAGAGGTGAATCATCACCTAAGTACACCTTACCTCCATTAAATCCTTCATATTCAGAAAACCAATCTCTATTGGAAGTCATATGAAAAGATGCACCTGAGTTAATTAGCCAGGCATCATTACCTGTATGAGTCGCCAAAGCCGCAATAAATGCATCGCCATCTTCCTTGTCAGACTCAGAATCAGAATCGAACTTTTTCTTTTTCTTCTTCTTTTCTTCTTTGCAGTCCTTACGGATGTGACCCGATTTACCGCAATTCCAGCAAATGACTTTGGACTTTCCAAGAGATTTCGATCTCCCTTTGGATTTGGACTTGCCACGCTTCTCATTCTTCTTGCCTTTCTCCTTAGGTCTTCCACGAACAGTTAGGGCTTCCTTTGAACTGATGGATACCTTCCTTCGCATCTCTTCACCAAGTAGGGCACCCACCACATCTTCAGATTTCAAAACAACAGAAGTACTACCGATAGCCATAACAAGAGAATCCCACGAATCAGGCAAAGAGCAAAGCAAGATCTGACATTTTTCCTCCTCGTCCATCTTAACACCGACGGATACTAATTGAGCCACAATCATATTGAATGCTTCTAGGTGGTCTGCAATTCATCCACCCTCTTCCATCTTCAAGGAATACAATTTCTTTCTTAAGAAAATTTGATTTAATAAAGATTTCACTTGATACATCTCACCAAGCTTAGTCCATAGCTTCTTTGCAGAGTTTTCTTCATGGACATTGATTAGAACAGAGTCTGCCAGGCACAGTCTGATTAGACCCTTGGCTTTTCGGTCCATAACATCATACTGAGCTGCCGCAGTAGGATCTGAGGGCCTTTGGACATTCGCATCAATAGCATCCCAAAGATCTCGATCTATTAGCAGATCTTCCATCTTCAGCTTCCACATCTCAAAATTACTTCCATTAAATTTCTCCACCTCTATTCTCCTTGACGAACTCGCCATCTGAATATTCCTGCAACAAGATCACAAAGTGTCTTCTGCACAAGCTCCCACTCAAATCTGGATTAGTTCAAAAAACCCAACTGCCCACAATTGAAACCAAAGGTGATCAGGCTCTGATACCACTTGTAAGGAAGTTAAGTAGCGGAAACAACTTCCTACACTAACCTTGAGAGGAGGGTAATGCAAAACTTTTTCAGATCATTACAACAGTTACAGAAAATAGAAATAGATATAATAGCAATCATACCACAACACAATGATTTACGTGGGGAAAACCCTTTCGGGAGAAAAACCCCACCCTCCAAAAGCAGCTCAATATTTTATTCAGCAATCAAAAACAGATTACAAAATACTTGCAGAGCAAGCTCTTCGCAGGAGTAGCACTAATCAGAGATTCAGAGGCAACTCAATAGCCATAAGACTCTTACACACAACCTCTATCTCACACACCTCATAAATAGGAGATACAATACAAGAAACCGTCAAACGGTATTACAAAACCATGGGCTAAAACCACCCAATAAGGTGTAGTCGACCTTATCTCCCTTCTATGACATGTTAAAGCACACATCAACACGTGTCGCTCCCTTTTACAGCTCATTTATGTATCCGATACAAATTATTTTTCCTATTTCAGGAGTACAAACTTCCGGAGGCCATAACTTGAGAACCGGGTGTCCGATTGACGAACCGTTTGAAGCGCCGGAAAGCTCGCGAAGTGCTCTATCACCTCGTAACCTGCTTCGCCGGTTACGGCCACTTTTCAGGATGTTTCGGAGCCTCTAAAGTCCCCAAAATTAAGTTTAAACATTTTATTGCACCCCTCCAAGACGAAAACTTTAATATCTTCAAAACTAGCTGTGACCTTGCGACGCAACTTTACCGGAATGCTTATCTAGCCAACCAGAAGCTTCAGGGAGAGTTTCGTACCATTTCGTGCTCAAATGAAAACTTACTATAAATAGTAACCTCACATAAATGCAAGGTTGAGACATCATTTTTCCCAACAATAAATATATATATATATATATATATAAATATATATAAATATATACACACACACACACACACACACACATATACATATACATATACATATACATATACATATACATATACATATACATATACATATACATATACATATATATAAGCAAATAAAACAAGTTCTTGCTAATGGTAAGAAAGAGACTTTAAATGTAGGAGTTGTTCTTATTTTACCCGAAGGTTTCGAATTAGCTCCTTCGGATCGTATTTATCTTGAGATTAAGGAAAGAATAGGTGATGTTTATTTTCAAAACTAAATGCTCCCCTGTGCCTGGTATCAGGAAGGGCCACCATAAAGCATCGGCCGTGCACCTGTAATCCTAATTCACCAATAGGGTGGGAGCCCTTCGACATAGTTTGGGGGGGTGGGTTATAGTTATGAGCGGAAAGCCCGAACTATAGAGGAAGGAGAGGAAGGAAAAACAATGAACGGAGAGGGGCGAATAAGCCTTTTTGCGGTAAGGGTTGAGCTCAGTGAATAGATTAACCACTTTATCGCTCCAACAAATGGAAATTGGGGGGGATACTGGCAGGTTGGGAGAAGATAGAGCATTATCCATGTTACGTATATAAGGCCGGTCAACTATTTTCCTATCCCATTGCCCTGCCATACTGGGGATACAAATGTTCCAGTGGCTTGAAGGGATTCTATCTGCGAGACAACTATCCCTCGCCCCCCCACCCCATTAAATGGTAGGGTCCCTTCCCTTCAGCCATCAGGTCAGGAAAAACATTGACAAAAATGAATTACATATATATATCCTACTTCTAAGTAGGGAAATGGGGTTGGTCATTCCCTTTCGGTCGATCCTAGCCCCAGTCCCAGTGAAATAAGATTGAGCAGGCTCTTCATCGAGTTAAGGTCACTTGTGATAAGTTGAGCTATTGATTTTTTATTTCAATAGATTGGAAGAGTGGTTGGAAGCACCTGCTCGGTCTGGGACAGTAGGCACTGAGACTAGTTAATTACCTTGGCCTATTCAATATATCACCTAGAGTGTAACACGGGGAGGGATCCTCCTTTCAAGAGGAGCTCGACCCACGCCTTGTCTTCAAAAGTTGCTGATACTTATCCAACAAACAAGCCGATATAATATTTTTTTTATACACATTTTGTTTCGTGGTTGTTTTCTTATTATCCATTTTTATTTCTCTACCTCCCCCCGCCCATAGAAAATTTTAGGGCCCCCAACCGAATAGTAGGGGGCAAGCCTATTGGGCTATTAGCTCAGTGGTAGAGCGTGCCCCTGATAATTGCATTGTTGTGCCTGGGCTATGAAGGCTATTAGCCACATGGATAGTTCAATATGCTCATCAATGCTTGACCCAGAGATGTGGATCATCCAAGGCACATTAGCATGGCATACTCCTTCTGTTCTAGAGGATATCCCCACAAGTATCTCTCCCAACCCAACAACTAATCAGTGGGGAATAACTACCTCTCCCAAAGGATCTTAAGTAGTAGAGTAGTAGCTAAGGTGGTTTATCATGCTTATTCTATTGATCCAGATCCAGATCCGAGCATAAAGGCCAAGGAGAGGAGAGGCAGTTGGAAACACGGAGGATCGATCACATCTTCTTGACTGCTTGTACTGGCCTGCATAGCATATATTAGATAGGGGGATAGGGGACACCAGAATGACTCACAAATAGTAGGGTCATGGGCATGTTATGTATAGAATCGAGTGCAACCTCTAGCAGGTGTACATGCCGGGAGGAGCAACTAGACCGATCACTGTTCGCACCTGAAGCATTTGATAGTCTAGTGCCATGAATAGCACAACCTGACCATCAACATTACCGTTTACTCTAGTGTGAGTACTACCACTACACCCGGGCCACTGGGGTGGGGCGGCAGGGCCCCCTTGGGACTGATCGAGGGGGTGGGGAGGCGGGTGGGAGGGTTTCCTGCGTGTGTATTGTAGGTCGGGGGTAGGGTGGTGGTGTAGGAGCACCTAAGCACCTGAATGCTCCAATCCTAGCAGGTATAACTTTTTATTGCAAATTAAGCATGTGTGTTTATTTTATGCTTCTAGTAGGTTTAATAGTTTTGTTTTGTGGTGTAATAAGGTTTGGAACTCATTTTGTGAGTTTCCAAGATTTTTTTTGGTTTTTTGCTCGGTAGGCTAAAAATTGTCAATTTTAGGTCCAAATGAGCATTTTTGAATTTTTGATGTTGTACAGCCTTGAAAGGCATTGGAGCATGTTTATTTAGTGTTTCTAAATGATTTTGAGTCATTGGTTTGAGTGCCAAATCATCGGAAGTCAAAATGCAATTTTTGAGCAACAAAAGTTTGTCAAAAAGTTGTCAAAAGTTGTCAAAAAGTGGTTTTTGGTGGTTTTGGTTAGTTCCAGCCTATACCTGTCCATACAAGGGCTTCAATAAGTTTGAACATGTATAAAAACCATGTTCCAATCATTGTATGGGTTATTCATTTTGGAAAATCAAGAAAAATACTTGTTTTGCTCTTGTTTTCTATGAGTTTTTAACTAGTTTTCTGCACTTTTTAGGGTACAGTCCGTACCATGGCTCCATGAGTCTGTACTGAACCTATTTTTGATTGATGTGATCTCCTTTGATGTTTTAGTAGTGATCTCTGATCTTTTCTTGGGGTTTGGAACAAGTTTTGTTTGAAGTGTTCTTAAGAGAAGCATCGTTTTGTGGTTCCAATGGAAGATCATTCATGGTCCAATTGATTTCTTCAAAGTCTCTTCATCCATGGCTTTGAGGAATTTTGTTGGACCCTCTGTACATACTGTACCATACATCTATTTTCCTTTTCTAGCAATGCACAAGTGTTTGTAAGCCCATGGCAAGTGTGTGAAGTGAGCAACTTGGCTTGGGTATTCTCAAATTTGTTTTGAATCGTACTTTGCTGTTCATAGCACTGTACTTTGAAATGTTGAAGGAGAATCAAGTTGGAAAGAGTCAGAATTATACTTTACCATCCTTGTCTCTCCCATGACTTGGTTGGATGTAAGAGGCAAAGGTGTAAAACGGACTGCAAAACAGTGAGTCACTGTTTCATTGTTAGATCCTCATTGCCAACCTCTCTAAATGGATAGTATGAAATGATGCATTCCTCTTTCTTGCATCATGAAAATGTATTTGCAAGTGGTTTCAATGTTGAGATGACAAGTTACACAAATTGATTGTAAAGGACCTAAATAAGGATCCTAAAACAGTGTACTTTTTGTCACAGTCATATAAGGTTGTCTTGATTTGTGTCATCCTTTAAGTATTCAAACCTTCAAGATCTTTGAAGAGGATAAATGCATTATTCTATCATGCCTTTAACACCTTCTTGCAGGCCAGGGACAGAGTAAAGAAGCAAACAAAACAAAGAAAGGAAGTTGCTGTAAAAAATGCACCTTATTGCTGTCAAAAATGCAGTGTTGACTGTGTATGAACAACAATTATAAAATCCTTTCTTATTTGCTGTGCATGGTGTTCCAACTGATGTCAAACCATTTTTTGCATCCCTAATTATCATACTTTAATTGTGTTTGGTTTATCAAGGCTCAAAATGTATGCAAAATCTTAAAACCATTGATGTCCCAGTCATCTAGACTGTTTTTCTGTGTAAGGGCAGTAGTGTGGCACTTGTTTGATATAATGACAATATTAGAAGATAATATTTGAATCTTTGGAGGTGTTTGGAATATGTTAAAGCAAGGATTGAAGCATTTAATTTGGCCT